>NC_090440.1:1482132879-1482435596 GCF_031143425.1 Pleurodeles waltl | reverse complement strand
TCAGTGTGTGTATGTCTCACCCCAGCCTACAGGAATGTCACCAATGTATATCTCCAGTTGTCAGCTCCACAAGCTGCTTCAGGCCAGGGCTTCCCAAAATGAAACCCACAAGCCTCCATGGTGTGTATATTCTACAGGCATGCACCCATGCATTCTAGCAAGCACACACAAGTATCAAGTGCTGTCAAGTGCAACACACAATCCATGCAGACATTGCAGCAAATGTAATTTGCTGACAAAATGCTTTTATTAATATTGTGCTAAAGCTTACATTTAAACAAAACACATGATTAATGCAAAATTTGTAGTAGGTAATCATACTCAAATGTTGTAGACCTGCAAATGTATACAAGTGCTGATTTAAATTAACCAAACTGTAGATGCCATGTTAACTGAAGAAGAGTTCATTTACACTGAAAGGCCTGTTTTTCTACATTGAACAGTTAATTGTGCACAGTGTTTTTCCTTTTGTTATAAATGTCCCGTTTTTCCAGGAGCCTTCTCTTAACTAGTGAATAGGTGGTTGTTATGTATTAGACAATTGACAGTGAGAAGAGGAGATACAAGAAGAATCATTCATAGGAAATACTGTCTGGACCACAAAATATCAATGCTTCAACAGATTCAATGTCTGAAAACCTATTGTGTTCCTCTGAGAAAATTAGGAGTTTGCTTATACCCA
The DNA here is from genome assembly GCF_031143425.1 of Pleurodeles waltl. Lineage (NCBI taxonomy): Eukaryota > Metazoa > Chordata > Amphibia > Caudata > Salamandridae > Pleurodeles > Pleurodeles waltl. The sequence goes on along the minus strand of NC_090440.1, from coordinate 1,482,434,914 downwards.
GGAGTCTGCTGATATTCTTTTGGAGGATGTATACGACGAAATAAATTAATGCTGCAACATAAAAATGTGTGAGTTTCAATTAGAATGTGTTTCTAGAGTAGGGCGGATACCATTCCTGACATTCTAACCGGAGACTTGTCTCTGAGTTTCTAGACTTCTGTACAGAAGAGGTTATTTAGCCTATTTCTTTATGTCTGCTGATTTATGACTGTGAATAATTTTTAGTCTGATATGGAAAGGCTTTATGCTTGCACATTAATTCTCTCATCTAACTTCTTCATTGGGTATTGAACAAATTGTTTTTTTCCCTCTTTATCCCAAAATGAATTTAGATTAGAAATGTCCCTTATGGATACACTTTTTGTCTTATTACTGTATTGATTGTGATTCTAACAAACATTTTGTTCCATTTTATAATCAACTATCGATTGGTGGATTATATTAACTTTTAACACTGAAATAAAAAAATAAAAAAACAATGCCTAATGAATAAATAGATGAAAGGCTAAAAGAGTTGAAAATAAAACCCTATGTGTTTTGTATTGTGGGACTTGTAGCCCGGGTCACTCCTGTTAAGTATTAGATGACAAGTTGCAGTATTCAAAGGACAACCTGCACTAGGGCAGCACATAACTCATGGACATGAGAAACGTGAGCTAGACTGGACTGAAAAAATTGTCAGTTGGCAAAATAACTAACATTTATGTGATGTATGGGTTGACATGTTAGACATTCCTGCCCTTTCCCTTGCACACAGCGCAGTGCAACGCAGAAAAGTGTGTTGCTGCACCTGCCTGTATGTCAGAACTATGGCTCATGCCGAGCCTCATAAGGGAGTAGTGATGATAATCTGTAACATTTATCTAACCTGGTTGCCTAAATTACTAGGCTTAAACACCTCACCCTCCAACCATCCCCACACCCTGCCCATCATCCTAGACACCTGACTCATCCTGTCACTTCATAATTCCTTGTTTAACAGCCTCCTGCTTTGACATATGCAGCATAGTCAGACTTTTGTCCTTACGTCTCTCGTCTGACACCTGCAACACCTTCTGCCTGCTCACATCACATGTCAAGTGTGGTAACGGCTGCCATGGTGCATCGTACTATAAATATAGCGCAACTTTGGTATCGTTAGGTGGCGGTAGGGTGGTGCAAAAAAAGTGGTGCATCAGCTCTGACACTTCAGGAGTCCTCTCCTTGTGACATAGGTCGTCTCCCGGCTTGGCCTCCTCTTTTAACACTTTCTTATTCAGGCCTCCCCCCGAGACAGGCAGGATTCCAGGGCCAAATTGCCATATGGGACCCTCATTGTTCTCAGATTCTCAATGTGTTTTTTTCAATCTCACGCAGGGCTTTGTTTTCCCCTTTCAAATGAGCAGATTAGCGAGTTGACAGGCCCCTTGTGGCCAGCTCCTTTCAACAGACGGTAGCTCCATAGGCCCTCTATCTTCTTCCCCTTCATTGGATAGTCCCGGTGGCCCTCACTACTTCAGTGTGGCGCTGGCAACCCCCATGTGTGGTTCCTTCTTTGGCCCCCTGCGTTTGCCGGTCCAATGCTCTCTGGGGGATTTGTGCCCATCTCTGGGGTTCATCTGTGCCTCTCTTGCCTGTCTGTCACTTACCTGTGGCTGGATTGGCTCGCCTCACAACTCTCAGCGCTTCTGCACCAGTCTGCAGCTTCTCTTTGTAGTCATTGCGACCAATGGCCCTCGGTTGCACTTCAAGCCGTGACCACCGTTTCTACTGCTCCAGCAGCCGCTCCCACTGCAGACAAGTCTTTCTGCTTTGTTGGCAAGGTGTCAGGGCCCTTCTTATATCTAGAGTAGCCAAGCCGCTGATGGTCCCTCCATCTTCTCGCTCCACAGGCCTCTTTCCAGTGACATACAGCCTGCGGCCTGCAGCACTCGAGACTACCTCAGGCCATTCCAGTGTTCACCATAGGGCTACCTCATTATTACCCAGGCCAACAGGAAACTCCCAATTGGACCCTGGCTAAGCCAGGAACAGGCAGTGGAAAGCACTGTCTCATTTATCCTCCCCATATCCGTCTACTCTTCCTTGTGCCCTTGTGGTCATGGTCTGGCGGGGCCTCTCCTTTTATGCAGGAAGGGGCACTTTCCTGCACAACAACACTGGTGAGAGGATTTCTCCCCTTACTATGTGTGCTGCAAAATGCAGCACACAGAGAGAGAAAAAAACTGAAGAAATAAAGATATTTCTCCTTGTTACGCCTCTCCTGGGGAGGCATATCTTTTTGATGAATTCACAGGTTTACAAGTTATTGTAAATCTGGGAATGCATCAAATGCTGTGGATGTAGCGTGGGAACTCCCACACAACACTGCTGGAAATGCCTCCCTAGGGCAGAGTAATGCAACGCAGTGAGTTGTGCTGTGTTACATTAATTGAGATTTATGAAGCCGCGCAGGGCCACACAAGGTGGCCTTGCAAGGCTTCATAAATCTCACTTAAGGTTGTGTAGCTCTTGTACCACGTTGCGTGGTGCAAGAGCAATGCAAACAGGGTAATAAATGTGACCCTAAGAACTCAATATCATACTTGGTAATATTTAGAAGCAGCAGGTGGGGGAAATGTTCAGGGACTGAACTCTTCCATTCTCTTAAATTTGGTAGTAGAAAGCAACATTCAAAAGTATCATTATTAGCCACTGCTGGGCATACAAGAATAATTACTCCTGGATTTCTTAAACCTGTGGTTAAGGTGCGAAAACAGAATGGGGTTGGACTAATGAAAGGAGGAGTCATCGAGAAGCTGAGTTTGACAGTCAACTTATAATTTTTTTTTTTTTAGGTAACTCTCAAAGGAATAGATGACCATGGCAAATGTGTCTGTAAGTTTGTTCTGGCTTACTTAATTGGTCACAAACAGGCTGCATTTCAAAATATGTTACAGGGTTAAGCCAATTGCTGCTGAGATCTTTACCAGCAATTTTCACAGTATGACAACCCTGACAAGCATCACATATTAGCAGTTAGACTGACACATTTTGGTGTCCAAATCACAGCACTAAAATTAATTAGTCATGTGTTACTAGGTGCTAGCAGCACAGCAAGGCACTACAGGGGGCCGCATGGTAGTAACCAAAGCGAATAATCTGGTAGATTCTCTTTTGCTCTTGGAGCAATGATTCAAGCTCGCAGAGTGTCCAGATTGTATTCCTGTCATTCTCTATAACTTGGCGCACATTTATATATTCTGCGTCTTTAGGGTATACAAAACATAGCTTCCCGCCTTAATCTTAAGGTATTCAAAACAATCTTTAAATTCCCATCTGATCTCTACGCATTGTCTCATGGTGCGAAATTGAATTACTTTTAAAGTGTTAGGCCTCACCTCATAAAACCTTCTTGAATACTGGTCGTAAATATCTGAAAACAAAGCCTTTTAGACTTCTCTAATCAACTGCACAATTTGGTGCCTAAAATCAATAATTCTAGACAGGATAGACAATCCTATCTTGCATCTGGTATACTGGTTTCAATGAAAACACAACTGTACTAACACTATGGGCCTGATTTAAAACTTTGCGGACGGGTTACTCCGTCACAACAGTGATGCCTATTCCATCCCTCGAAATCTAAATCCCATTTTATCCTATGGGACTTAGATTTCAGCTGACAGGATATTCACCAGCATTGTGACAGAGTAACCCTTCTGCTGAGTTCTAAATCTGGCAGTAAGTGACTAATACCTAATGCATGCCAGCTGAGAAGCTGTGTTTAATTTAACATGAATAATGCAGGCCTTGATTTTAAAATGGTAGTTGCTGTCTGCAGACATCTTATTTTTATACGTAGCCATCTCTCTGGCTTTGCGCACTGAGCATTCAGTGTATAGCATATCATTTGTACATAATCTTTTGAACACAATGTATTTCTCACATTTACAACATGAGGTGTCATTCTTAAGATGCATTTTCATGCTGTGCTAGCACAGTGAAAGCTTTCCTAATGTCTCACCTACTGTGCTTTACTTTTTACTGGAATTTGGGTTGCTGGCACGGGGAGGTGAAACCCTACTCAAGCAGCAACCACAATTCCAGTCAGGGTGAAGAAACAAGCAAACCCTAAATTAACCTGTGCCTAACCCTCCGGTTGCTTGGCACAGAGCCGTCAGAATGTGAAAAGTGTTTAGGCAGCACTTCAAGCAGTAATAAGATGAATACACAATACAAGAAAAAGTAAATTTTAATACAAAATTTGCCACTAAAATGACAAAAATCCAATTAGGAGAAATGAAGATATGCAACTTAAAGCTTTAGATAAAAATAGTGACTAAAAGAACAAGGCGCTAACTGTTGTCATCTGGTTGTGCTGGACTGAGAGACTGTCACAAGTTCAGGCCGGATACAGGGCCCAAGTTAGGCCCCCTGAACAAAGTACCTTAAATAATAGTTGCAGAGTGCTGCAAGAACCCACATTTAGGATGCGTTGTGCTGCATAGGTTCTGAGGAGCAGTGGGATGTGATGCGAGGTCGTGTGTTGAGGAAGCATTGCACAGCAGCTGTTCTGAAGAGCTGCAGGTTCCTGCACCAGGGATGCATCACGCTGCATTGGTTCTGCCCAAGAGACCACAGCTGGGTGCCCGAGCACTTTCAAGCCTACTTCCAAGGGTCCAAGACAGGGGGGGCACCACTTGGGTGGGCAAGACTCACAGCAGGCAGAGTCCTGGTGCAGGGTTGAAGGTGGTTGGAGTCTTTTTTTGTCTCTGAGGCTCTGACCAGGAGGCCAGCTGACTTTCCCCTGGAGTCACTCTGGTGGTCCTGTGTTCAGGATACAGGTCCGGTGGTTCTCGCTTAGGCAGTAGAATAGCTGGCAGTGCAGGAGTAGGGCAGCATAGTAGCAATCCTTCTTGTAGCAGAGCAGCACAGTATTCCACAGGTCAAGATGTGTACTAAAAAGTGGATTGTGAGTGTCCAATATTCTTTCTTTGTGTTGGCTTACAATCAGGCGAAGTTTCTAGAGACTTCCACCTACTATGGTGTTTGGAGCATCCGCCCTTCCTGTCCTGGCACCAGGTTGTCGAGGTGAAAAAAGACTAGTGTTTAACTCTTTGTGATTGTGCTGAGGCAGGGTCTTTGTGATATACAAGCGTGGTAGGGGACAGCTCCGCCCCCTATCAAGTCAGAGATGGCCCATACTGTCAACACCTATCCACCCTTTGTCTCACTGCCTGGGAGTAATATGCAAAGACCAACTGCCAGCTTCACTAAGTCATGTGACCCAGGACACAGGCTGAAGTCACCAAATAGTTGGCACAAGAAACTGCCAACTTTCTAAAGGGGGCATTTTCAGAATTGTGACTCAAAAACTGACTTAAGCATTGAAGAGGATTTTAAATTACAATTCTTTAGACACCTAAATCGGCATCTCAACCTTCTCCCAATTGAAATTTATCACTTATTAAATGTAATAAGGTAACCCAATGTTATGGGTTAAATTGGGAGAGGCAGGCCTTGCAGTAGTGAAGAACACATTTAAGAGTTTTCACTACCACAACATGTGAAAGTTTAAAGTACATGTCCAGTCCATCTTTTAAATACACTGCATCCTGCCCTATGGGCTTTTTAAGGCCTACCCTAGCATTGATTTATATGTATTAAAAGGAAGGTTTAAGACCTGTCAAAAGATTTATTTGGCTAGGTCGAAATGGCAGTCTACAACTGTACATACAGGCTCCAGTGGCAGACCTGAGGCATGTTTGAAAGGCTTCTTAAGTGAGGGGCACTATAAGTGCTGCTGGCTCACTGGTAGCATCCAATTTATAGGCTTGGGTGCATATAGTACCACTTTTAAATAAAATGTGCCAATAGGGTGTAAGTCATTGGTACCACTCTATAGGAAGTGAGCACACACACTTCAGCACTGGTCAGCAGTGGTCAAGTGCACATAGGATTATGGCCAAGAGAAAAAAGATCAGCAAAAATGAAGGAGTAAATCAAACATTTTGTGGGAAGACCACCCCCAAGGTTGACAGGTCTAACATATTTGATTCTGAAATGTTATTTGATATTGAATTTAAACATTGGCCAGATCCAGTAAGGAGCAATAAAAATCCTAAAGGGATTAACAACACCCCTGGTTCATCAGTAGTGCTTAGATTTGTCCAAGAAAAAAAAAACACATCACTGCCAAAGCTTGGATTTATCTTTCTCTTAATGTTCACAACATTACTGATTACATTCTCTTTATGGAAAAGCTCAAAATGTGGTTGTTTCAACTTCCTTAACTTTGCAATCCTCTCCATTGGTTAGTGTCATCAGCGCAAACCTGTTCTATGGGTGTTGGCTGCATTCTGCAAATGTATTTCCATTCATTCATTAATTCATTCAGGCTACAAGCTGCTGCCTCAGGCAATATGAATAAACAGCTTATGGGCCTAGGCGAAGAGAAAGTGACTCGTTGCTAGGAGACGACCTGGGCATGGCAGGCTTAGAAGTTGTACGTTTGTATCCAACTAACAACGCTGATTCTGCATCACTCACTTTAAACAGGCTCCAGGTTCGGCATCAAATAGATCAGGCACCTTTTGAGCTTTCGCAATTTCAGTAGTATGGCACGGGGAATTCTCCCAGTGCAGTGTGGTTATCTCTTATCTGTACTGCTGTGAGAGGTTTGTCTTAGACCTTCTCCTCATCACCACCTTGCTTCCCCTACAGTGACCAGCTGACTTGAAGCTTGAGTAAAACCAACCCTGGCAGCTGAGAAGCTTGGGCACAGAATAACTGTTTGGCAGTCAGGGGCGGCTCCTCCATAACCGCGGAGGAGTCACCCCCCGTCAGCAACAGAAGCTGCAAACCTTTCAGAAGCAAAGGATAATAAACTATGTTTGTTATCCTTTCGTTCTAAAACGGGCGGGGCCAAGGGGATGACGTGCAGTGAGAGAGAGTGCTCAGCACTCTCCCTCAGAGCGCATGTGTTTTTGGCCGGCTGTTTTGGGCCGGCCAAGCACACGTGCCCAGTAGGCTGTCGCCAGCCCGGCAACACAGTTGCAGGGCTGGAGAGAGCCTGCACAGGCTCCCAGTCTGCCTGGGAGCACCGTGGCTGGGCGCTCCCAGCCAATCCCGATGCTGCTTTGAGCAGCGTCAGGATTGCCGCAGGGCAGGCTGGGAGTCTGTGCCTTCAGCCTGCGACGGAGGAGCGGCGCCTGGCGAGTTAAGGTACGTTTTTATTTTTTTCAATAATTTAATGTAACCCCTCCTGCTCCCCCTTCCCCCGTCTCCCCTTCTCCTCCTCGTTGCGCTGCACCTGCCCTGCCCTGTTTAAGAGCTGCTAGCCACGACTGTTGGCTGTGCCAGTCACTACTGTTGCTTGAGTTCACTTAGCAGATCGCACTGCAGAGGAAAATCTTTAGACTACATCCAAATAACCTATACAAGCAAATAGGAGAAGGCCCGAGGAAAGCCTGATATGAAAGTTGTTCTGAGCTTGGCTATTTTATGAAATGTGTCTGATAGGAAATTACTAGAAAAAGCAACAGTTTAGCTTTCTTCAACGGATATGTATAGAATGTCAAGTGGTTTTCAGTAGAAAAATACAAAATAGCTAGGATGTCACATGACATGGAGCCACTTGACATTACCCTTTCTCATTTCACTGTCCTTTTATGGTGTTACTACATATGTATATATATTTATGTGAAACAATGGTTGCATGGTTCCTACTGTATCAAAGATACTGGGGTAGCGTTTCGGCAATTTGAAGAAGAGCGTAATATAGACATATTGGCATAGCTGTCAAACAATCCCTTGGTATGAGAGACTCAGTCTGACTCTCGTGAACTTTAAACCAACAGCACTTTAAAGTTGTGGATTTGCTATTTCTGATTTCCACTTATATATATATGTTATGAACTGCAGGTCTCAGAAAACAAGCATTGTTAGTTAAAGGCAAGGGCTGGCTACAAGTGTCACAAACGGCAAAGGATGACTTGGTACTATATGCTGGGGCTAGGAAACCTGCTTGTACTTGCCTGAAGAGTTGGGCTAAGTCTGATAGGATGGTTTGCTACAGGGGGCTTTGAGGGAATACAAAGCCAGTGTAAGAAATGTAAGTATTAGTTAAGGTGGTAAGTGCTCACCTTAAGTAATAATCACAATCCTCGTAAGGGTGGACCATCAAAATCAAGAAATAAACTGAGCTCAACCCCCTTTTATGGCATAAAAGGGGCAAGCTTAACTAAGGGACAAGGTGTAAACTATTTATGCAGTACCAAAGCAGTGAAAAAGACGAAACAAAACACAAGAAAATCCCAAACGAATTCAGAACAATTGAGAGTATTTTAATTAATAAAATGACAACAAAATGTCAAAAATCCAAAAGGGAGCTGGTGATATAAATGTGTAAAGTGGAAGGTTAAAAATAGCACCAAAAAAGTGTTAAGCACCAACCGCAACCATGTGATTCTGGCTGAGTGGTACCAAGGCGCAAGTTAGGACTGACTGCAATGGTTTTCCCATTCCTTTCAGATTTAATTACATTTTTCTCATATATGTATTCCATCAATTTAAACTCAATGAAATGTGTTGTTAAAGAAAGACTGACTGCAATGGAATGTGGGTGGATACAAAAATTAGATTCGATCTAGTCTGAAATGGAAGTCATAAACCCTCAACAGAGATTTGGCAAAATGCTGTGGCAAAGGAGGGCTCTGTTCTTCAGATAGCCGCTGGATGAAGTCTTGGTGAAGGCATCGACTTCTGGCAGGAAAGCTTTGATTGGGAAAAATATGAATTTCGCACCCAGAGGAGGTCCCTCATCAGCCGGATACCTTTTGGCCCTTTGCTCTGTGAATATTTCTAAGTTTGGATGTAGTCACTTTGTTAGAGTTCGAATAGTTCCAGGGGGCAAGGCTGCAGATTGTAGCCAACTAGGGCTTCACAAGGCTGGATACCTATTCTGGGAGATACTGCTAAATTGGAACTGCTGGTGCAGAAAAGTTTAGAGTCAAAGTAACCTGAATCTTCAGCCCAGCAGCATACACCCTTGTCGGATTAGTTTGGTATATTGGATTGTTAGGAGGAGTACACCTAGATACAAACTTGGGTTTCAGGACCTCAGGAATAGATCTTGGGTTTCAAGACTATCTCGTAGAAGCCCCCAGCAGGTTCCAGGGCAGGTCTAATTGGAACAAGGGAGCTGGTAAGTTGCAGAAAAGACCTTTTGTAGCTTGTTAGCTGAACAGGAGGTCAGCCTTGTGACCCTTGCACTTCTTTGTCCGAGTACAGGTCCAGCCTTCTAGCTCTCGTGTCAGATCTCAGGCAGCAGTGATTGGTCCTCTTCTGATCTTCCACAAGTCCAGTAGTGTTCTGAGGAGGGAACTGTGGGTGCCACATTTATCCCTGCCACCAGCTTCAAGGTGCAGGTGACTCCTGGCCCTTCCCTTACTGATAGGATAAACGGTACAAGGGGCACTCCTACCCACTTTTGCAGTTCCTACTGTGTTCCTAAGAGCAAACAGTCCCATAGTGCCTCTTTCTTTCCAAATCCAAGATGGTGAAATCCTTCTCCCCTATTGTGGAATCTATGCGCCTGCAACAGAGGCGTATCCATTGAAATTAGCAACCCTTCCTCTAGGGTCATTCTATGCCAGTTCTAGGTAAAGCTTCTTTCCTACTGTAATTGGTGCAAGCCTGACTGAACAAATGAGGACCCTGCCCAAGCATCAGTTAACATTTGCATGTGACAGGGTACACCTCTTTGAAATTAATCAGATTTCTGGGCAAATCCTGAATGGAAATCCTGAAAGAGAAACATCTCCCCACACTCAAGGTGTTTGTAATGCTCTGGGAGCAGTTTTCACACCTCATCAAGGGGACTATTTACCTGCCAGGTGACAGTTGGAACTCATGAAAATGGGTATCCAAAGGCTTTAGGCTGAGAAAAAAGTAACTTTTTAAAAGTACTTTTTTCCTTAAGAGTTATTAAAAATGTGATATAACCATTGAATTGGCTTTTGAATAACTGTTAGGAAAGATACTTAAAATTAGTTTCTAGCCATTTTCTAACCCAAATTAGTATTAATACATTTAATAATGTATCCCAGAACAGCCAACCTTGTTACAACGAAAATAGCTTTTGGGGCTTTTTCACTGTAAGGGCATGTTTAATATTAAACATTTACTTATCCGCACATAAAAAGATAGGAGTCTCCGCAGTTAAAAAATTACTATAGCAAAATTAAAGTTGCAGTTTGTGAATACAAAAAAGTAATTTACTTAAACACATGTATAAGTTTACCTTTGTGAATCAGCCCCTTTGTGTATATAGCTATCCCCTTAAGATGGTAAATTAGATGACCACCTGCTTTAATAATACTTTGCAGTTTATCACCACATAGTTAGGAAGACCTGCAAGTCATGAATGTAGTCGAGCCTAGAAAGCACAGAGACTATCATGATTGATGCATGTTTATCATGAAGCAGATCGGTAAAGGAATATGATCATGTTTAATAGTAACTGCCAAAGATTTCACCTTTGTTAAGAACAGGTAGAGCACCCGCTGAGGCAGGCCAGAGTAAAGCATCTCAGTATTGTATATATTTTTGCCCAGAATAAGTAACTTAATTTTGTTAGTGTTTCATTTGAAAAATGTATTTCCCATCCACTGAGGAACAGCTGACAGACGGACATGCAAAATGAAAAAAAGTCCTCCCATTTGGTTGTTTAAATGGATTGTGAATTGATTATCATTTGTGTATGATAAGTTCAGGCAACCAAAGGCTCTGACAGCGTTCGATAGAGGTTGAGTGTTAGAAATTGGGTTTCTGGTTGGCAGAGGTACATGCCTTGTCCAAGCAGGGACCACGATCCTAGTCAGGGTAAGACAGATACACACCGTAAACTAACTTGTGCTCACCCTCTGGTAGCTTGACACAGAGCAGTCAGGCTTAACTTAAGGGGCAATGTGTAAAGTATTTGTGCAATACCTAAAACAGTAAAACTGTGAAAACACCACACAAATTTACATTCTAAGGATGCTTGGTTGTTCCAATGTTAGACTTATCAAGGTCTTGGACTGCTTGTTAGCTCTTCTATTGTTGGAATAATTACAGCTTTTATCTACAATCATCTGGAGCAAGACCTGACTCCATTTATAAGATTTTTGGATATCGAGTTTGTTAACTGACAATCATCTGGAGCTAGACCTGACTCCATTTATAATATTTTGGGATATCGAGTTTGTTAACTGACGGATTTCCAGTTCTAGCAACAACTGTTCTACTTCTTACTCTTGGTGGGACAAGGTTCCCTTTGGCAAATTTTAAATAACCTAATTTTGATAAGACTTGAAAACTTTCAGAGGAGAGGGGCTAAACATGTGTCGGCTGATGCTAGTGTTGCTGATGTACAATGTATAACTGATAAATAAAGGATCATAATACTTGAATCTACGGTGTTGCTGTGCAAAAATGGTTATGGATAGGCTGAGAAATCTTCACTGACTATTCATTAGACCAGCATTTTCATAAAGAGTTATCCATTATGAGATTCTAACACATGTTCCAAACATACTATAGACGTTTTCACATATGCCAACCTAATAAGTTCTACTGAAATAGGTGCACTGCAAAATAGTTATTCTAACACGTGTCACCCCCCCAGCTGAAAGTGGGGAGAGCTACCCAACCCATTAGATCCTGTGAGGCGTCTGTTTGGACAATTAATTACTTGGAGAAGTCAGTGGCCTTGAGCACGGGTGCTGTGCACATGGTCTCCTTCAGGGTGACACAAGGTTTCCAGCACTCCTTTGTCCAGATCACTTGACGTGGGTGCTTCCTGAAAGTCAGCTCTTTCAAGGGTTGCAACGATGGTGCCATACCCCTTGACGTATCTCCTGTAGTATTCAGTGAGGCCTAAGAGGGCTCTCACTTCTGTATGCGTCTTGAGGGTTTACCGAGCAACAATGGTTTCCGTTTTGGCCTTAAGGGGCTGCACCTTTCCACCTCCCACTTAGTGACCCAAGTAGACCACTGAACCCTGTCCTATATGACACTTGCTGCCTTTGATAGCCAGGCTGGCTCTCTGCAGAGCCTTGAGCACTTCTCTGAGGTGGCATAGGTGGTCCTCCCAGCTAGAACTGCAGACTACAATGTCGTCTAGGTATGCATGACTAAAGTTCTCTGATCTAACCAGGACCTGGTTGGCCAACCTCTGGAAGACTGCAGGGGCATTCTTCAGCCAGAGTGAATGAAACGGAACTAGAAGTGCCCTTCTGGTGTAGAGAACGCAGACCTCATTTTAGCCCCCTCAGACAAGGCAATCTGCCAGTACCCAGACATCAAATGAAACATGCTGAGGACCTTGGCAGCTTCAAGCCGATCTATGAGATCATCAGCTCTGGGGATTGGGTGCATGTCTGTCTTGGAGACTACATTGAGCTCATGGTAGTCCACACAGAACCTATGTTCAGGTGTAACACCTGGAGGGGCAATGTTGGGGACCAACAACACTGTCTGAACCAAGGGTGTTGTTTGGTGTCTCATTTACCCCTAGCACCAACACCTTGGAGTCCTCCTCCTTGAAACTGACACTCACCTTATCAGACATCCTGTAAATTTTGTTCTTCACAGGTGTGCTGTCCCGAGTATCTACATCATGGGTGCACTAAGTAGTGAGCCCTGGGGTAAGGAAGAATAATGGGGCAAACTGCCCCAGCAACTAGCGCCATTCTTGCTGTTGGTTTAGGGTCAGTGTAGGGAAGAGGCTGACACCCTCCACTGACCCATCCTGCTCCTAAGAAGATAGGAGATTGGGGAGAGGTTCACTCTCCTCTTCCACCCCATATTCTGTAATCAGGAGCATGGTAGCTCAGGCCTCTCAAAATGGGGCTTGAGGCAATTTGCTTGCAGGGCCCTCAAAGGGTTCCTATGAGTCTTGAGGACCACCAAGTAGGTGACTTCACTCATGCTCCTTCACCTCATAAGGCCCAGATCAGCAGTCTTACGAGGCTCGGGGCTCCACTGGCACTTGCCAGGCTGAAGCCCAACCAGAGTGGCATTTTGGCCATACTAGCATTTGGTGTCCTCCTGACTGGCTTCCAGATTCTCCTGGGTGAGCTTCAGAGAGTGCGCTGTTTGGTTGTAGAGGGCTAGCATGTAGCTCACCAGATCCTGGGGGGGGGCTCTCCCAGCCCTCCTTCACTAATCTGAGAGGCCGTCTCACAGGGTGCCCGTATAGAGGTTCAGAGGAACTGAAACCAACCTCTTTCTCCGGTACCTCCCTGTAGGTGAACAAAAGACATGGCAGGAGTACGTCCCACTTACGCCTCATGGATTCCAATAGACTCAGAATCATGTTTTTTAGGGTTTGGTTGAATCTTTCAATCAACCTCTTGGTTTGGGGTGTTAAGGAGTGGAGAACTTTTTGGTTACCCCCACACTCCTTCCACATGGCCTTCATGTACCCAGATATGAAGTTGGTACCCTAATCAGAACCACCTCTTTGGGGAAACCCACACAGATAAAAATCCCCATCAGTGCCTTGGCCAAGGAGAGGGCGGTCACTGTCTTCAGAGGGATAGCTTCCGGGTACCTGGTGGCATGGTCCACCAAGACCAGAATAAATCTGTTGACCATGGCTGTCTTGTGGTCCAGAGGCCCAATGATGTTGATGTCCATCCTCTCAAATGGGGTTCTATTGACAGGAAACACTTTATGGGGGGTCTTGCACTTCCCCCCTGACTTTCCTGGCAGGTAGCACAGGACTTACAGTATGCATCTGAGGCCTTCCTCATTTTAGGTCAATTGAAATGGGTGACAAGCTTGTCAAAGGTCTTGTCCCAAATGATCTGTCAGTGACACACCATGAGCCACACCCAGTAGGAAGACCCTACAGAACTAGAGGACCACCACCACACTGGCTGCACCAGGTTCAGGAGCCCTAGGGTCACTATACAGGAGACCATTCTCCCTGTAAATCAGGTGTTTGCCAGATGCTTCACCAGCTGCCTGGGTAACGGCCTGCTGCTGGAGCCCCATAAGAGTAGGGCTTTCCCTCTGTGCCTTGAACAACTCCTCCCAGGTTGGGCCCCCTTCCTCCTGCCAGTTGGACAGCTCAGGCCTGTAAGCTCCAGGGTGTCCCCCTCAGGGTCAGCCTCCTGCTGGACATGGGAATTTCAAGAGCTGGTTTCCCACACCCATTGCACTTCCTCTTTTTGGTAGGAACCTGGGCCATTCTTTCAGGCTGCAGGCCATTCGGTTCACCCTCTCAGGCTGCCATGGACCGTGTGGTCAGGCACTCCCACGCAAGCAATACTAAAATCTTGTTGTAGGAAATGTAAAAAATAAGCGCACTACCATAAATATGAAATGTGAACACATTGCGCAAAATCAAGCACAATTAAAAACTACAACACTCTTCACAATCAAAAAACAGTTTAGTCCTAACCCCCACACTGACACAAGCAAGGTGAAAGGTTCATTCAAGGATGTAGTGGAGTAAGGAACATCATAAGGTCATCTGTTAAAGGCCAACTCATGTCTAACCAACCTGCAAGTATTTACAGTGTCAGCACAGGTGTCCCTGGCACACTATCCATTCCTACAAAGAGATTGCAGGCTGATTAGACACTGGGTACATAATTGAATTATTCCAAAGCACACAGGTGCACAACTTACAATGGGTGCAAGGAAGAAACCAAATTCTGAACACTCAGAAGTCCTGGACACACAATGCTGTTAGCACACACTTCAAATAATTTACATTTACAAAAGAGCACGTTCGCCTTCATAGGTCAAAGAATGCTTGGTCATAAACCTTTGTTGAACGTATAATAAAGAGCGAGTAATGACTTAGCCTATGAATTTGAGATTGTGGGGGTCACATGTTTTCAAGTGTTTTTCAATTTTAATCTGTAAACTTGCAAGTTATCTATTATTGATCATATGTAATAAATAATTGTACTGATGTGTTTAAAAAGGCCTGTCTGTGAACAATTACTTGAGAAAAACCATAGAGGCAGATCGTGCAGGGCTGAGGTGCAATCTGCAGTGTTTTTCTCCCTGTTGTGACAGTTAGTGAATACAGTCTTTGGATTGCCAAGAAGAATGCATGGTCATTTTTGAGTCTCAAGAGTATTTTCATTCATCCTGAAAAAAGCTCCAAGTGGGACCTGAGCTCCGCCTTCTTCCAGGTGGTATGTCCAGGTCATTGCCAAGCAAACAATCCACAGGCATGGATGGACTCCCAGCTGCCCTCAAGGAACCTGAGAACACCCACACCCCATTCAAAGGGAACTAGAGCCACTGGGTTGTGGCTCTCACAGCTGTCAGCTCCAACAACTTGGTGCAGGAACTTACTGCTGTGAGGATGTCAGGTGGCACCTGATGGTTGTC
This sequence comes from Pleurodeles waltl, assembly GCF_031143425.1. Taxonomy (NCBI): domain Eukaryota; kingdom Metazoa; phylum Chordata; class Amphibia; order Caudata; family Salamandridae; genus Pleurodeles; species Pleurodeles waltl. The sequence continues at coordinate 1,482,419,554 of NC_090440.1, read as the reverse complement.
ATACTGGCACCAGTGCCTTCCAGAGCCTTTGCCCTCTGCCTATTGATGGGACCCACTGTCTGTACTTCCTAGTATTATGAGGCATGTGGGTTCTCTGCAACCTCTTTCCATCATCCAGGGACACAAGGGATACCTCTACTCTGTCTCCAAACTCTCTGTGACCTCCCCAAGAACGACACTAGCCAACCCCAGTGACTACCCACCAGAGAGGGGATATGCCCACTTGGCACACTTTACTGCTGGCTAATGCCATTCCAACACACGAGGCGGGCGGCTTATTTATGGATTAACGTTAGCCGGCACTGCAGGCTGGTCAGAGTAAAAAAAAAAAATACTCTAACCAGGCAGCAAAGACAGGAGTCATGCCCCCTTGCACAATGGCCATGCCCATGGGACTCCTGGACATGGCCATTGGGCACAGTGGCATGTAGGGGGGCCCAAGGTAGGACCCCTTTTGCCACTTAAAAAAAATATATATACTTACCTCAACTTACCTGTACTTACCTGGGATGGGTCCCCCCATCCATGGGTGTCCTCCAGGGGTGGGTGGGGGTGGCAGGGGATGTTCCTGGGGGCAGGTAAGGGCACCTGTGGACTGCTTCCATGGTCAGGGACCATGGAAATGAGCCCACAGGTCCCTTAATGCCTGCCCTCACCCAGGCATTAAAAAATGGTTCACATCAGGCTGGGTGCCGTTTTTTAAGGCCCGCCCACTCCTGTGCGTCAAAATGACACAGGAGTATAAATAAGGCACACAGGCCTTAAAGTCATTTTTTGGACGGGAACACCTACCTTGCATGTCATTAATGCAAGGCGATTTCACGCATCCAGAAATTGACGCACAAGAAGGAATTTTGACATTCGCGGGGTCGGGCGGCATAGTATAAATATGATGTAAGGTTTGCTCCGAATTTGCATCAAAATTCTTTATGCAAATTGGGCGCAAGCAGAGTATAAATATGCCCCTTGGCATCTCCCTAGAAGTGCCCTTCCTGTTGACAATCAAAGCACTTTAGTGGTGCTTTCCCAGCAAACCTTCTGTCAAGGAACCATTTCTTCTAATTAGGGGGTAGGAGCCCTGACTCAAAGAACTATTTTGGAGCCCTTTTTCAGAATTCTTTGCTTTTGTTTTGCCCCCCTACATCTGGTGAAGACCCTGCCAACCCTTATGTTGATAACCCCCCAGATACCGTTCTGTGGACCCTGATGCTGACTCAGCAGACCACTTCTTTTGGAAATGGCCCTTTACGCAGGGTTATTCCCAAACTGCTTGCCTTTCTCCTCCTATTTTGATCAGCCTCTTTTTGTTGGCTTTAGGACTCTGGGCACTTTACCACTACTAATCAGTGCTAAAGTGCATGTGCTTTCTCCCCTAAAACTTGATATGTTTAGCTTACACCTGTTTAGGATATTTGATTTACCTGTAAGTCCCTTGTAAAGTGGTATACGATATATCAAGGTCTGTACATTAAGGGCCAGATGTAGCAAAAAACCAAATTGCGACTCGCAAATTGCAACTCGCAAAAGGAAATGCAGAAAGGTGTCTAAGACACCTTCTGCAACTCACAATGGGGTCGCAAAGACCCACCTCTTTAATATTAATGAGGTGGGTCGCAGTTTGCGACCCCATTGCGAGTATGGGCACTCACGGGGATGGTGGCGTGCTGGAGACAGCAGACCACCATGTCTGTGACTGTTTTTTAATAAAGCAGTTTTTTTTTCTCTAAGTGCAGCCCGTTTTCCTTAAAGGAAAACGTGCCGCACTTTGAAAAAAAAAACCGAAACCTTTAGTTTCGGATTTTTTCAGGGCAGGTAGTGGTCCATTGGACCACTGCCTGGTCTGAAAAAATATATTTTTTTCCAGTCACAAAGGGGAAGGGGTCCCATGGGGACCCCTTCCCATTTGCGACTGGGTTACCATTCACTTCAAGTGGATGGTAACTGCGATTCCATTTGCGACCGCGAATGGAATTGAATTGCATTGCGAGTCGCAAATAGGAAGGGAACACCCCTTCCTATTTGCGAGTCGGAAATGCATTTTGCGAGTCGGATCCGACTCGCAAAAGGCATTTCTGCATACCGGTGAGGCTTTTGCGCCTCGCAAACTGCATTTTTCACCGTTTGCGACTCGCAAACGCCTTCTTACATCTGGCCCTTAATGCTGTTAGTGGGCCTGCAGTGCAGATTGCACCACCCAGAGAAGTAGCCTTTCAAACCTGTCTCAGGCCTGCAACTGCAGTGCCTGCGTGACACATTTAACTGCCACATGGAGTTGGCATTTCAGGCTACTTGCCAAGGCCAAAACTCCCCTTTTCCTCACCTACACTTCCCACAAGTTGGGCCCTAGTTAGCCCAATGGGAAGGGTGCTGTGTATGTGAAAGGTAGGACATGTACTTTTATGTTTTGCATGTCCTAGTAGTGACAAGCTCCCTATTTCTTTTTTCACTGCTGTGAGGGCTGCTCTTCTCATAGGCTAGCATAGGGAATTACCTATATATCATATTTTTAAGTGGTAATTTCCAATCTGAAAGGAGTAGTGTGGGCATGTTTGGTATGTTTGGAATACTAGTGGGAAATTCTGTTTACCAGTGTAGTTGGATTTTACATTACTATTTTAGAAAATTCACTTTTAAAATGGACATTTCTCTGTGCTTATAACTCTAGTGCTTTGCAGCAGACAGCCACCACAAAGTAGGGACTGGGGGAGACAGGAAAGGCATCTATATCCATCTGCATACGGATAGTCTTCCTGGGCTGGAGGTGGAGAGGTCATTCACTACTAAAACGTTAATAGGCTATGTCCTGCCCCAACAGAAAGGGCTAATTTACCCTCTACTGATGGCTGGAGCCAGAGCTGGGTTGAAAGGGGATGTGTTACACTTGAACGAGCTGCTTTGAAGTCACCCTTTTCATCAAATACATTTTTGAGTATAAGTACAGGGGCTCTGACCCAATGTTTCTAGAGCACTTTTGGAACTGGGTCTAAAACTCTGTCAGAAGGTCTGCTGCGCTACACAAAGGACACATCTGGACTGCTCTTCTGCTGTTGCCCTGTTACCTGATGGGTGGCATAAAAGGCTCACTGGATTGCTTTTCTGCTTATTGCCCTGCTGCCAGTGCCCTTCCATTACAGGTACTACCAGGAGGAACCGCCACCTACTTAGCTGTGCTGGCCTGCCTTCTCTTTCTTGCCCCTGAAGTGCCTCCGAAGGGCCCTGTTTTCCTGCTCCTTGGCCCTTTTAATCTAAGAGCATAGTGAGAGCTTCAATTTTTTAATCACTCACAAACTAGTGCATGGTGACCGCTTCCAATTTTCATTCTCTCATAACTAGTGTGTAGCGTGAGCTGTGAATATTGTTAATGCATGTGGAGTGCTTTTTCCAGACTCCCCAATCAGCATGCGTCCCAGGACCACAGAAATTGCATGTGTCCGGGGAAGCCCTCCAGGCGGGCCCCCCTCTGCATTGCCTTGACAACAACGACTACCCTTGGCCGACTCAACTATGGAAGCTGTGCGGCCGCCACGGATTGTTGTGTGCCCTTCACACGTATTGCCTGGATGTCATGGGAGAGACCACCAACCTCTGAGCAGTCACGCCCTACCTCCCAGAGATCGCCTGATCTGGGTCACAGTGGCTCCGCTGCAGACGCCTGCCGCCGCAGGCCACACCACTCCTGGGAAACCCTGTGATCTGTGATGCTCCTGCTGTGCCCCTGCTGGATGTGAGGGTGAGGAGGGCCAAAGGGGAATCAGAACTCCCACACTGCACCCCTGTAGGTAATTCACTGGTCTCTCCTTTGGCAAGAGGGACCAAGGGAGGTCTCTCTCATGCTGCACTGGGCCTTTAGATTGGCCCGAATTGTATGACTTCTGAAAGTATAGTGATTAGTGATGATTTATGTGACATGATGCTCTAACCATACACTGATATATGATGCATATCAGGTTGATTCTGGTTTTATCAGGATGGTGAATACTATTTCAGTAACTTCACAAAATGCACAGTAATTAGAAATATTGATTATGGTCTATGATATATAGCCACAATATAAGAAACCTGTTTTTATATATATTGCTGGGTTGAATCTGTTTTGTGTTGTACTCATTGTGTCACTGGGGTGAGTGTGTGGTGCAAACGCTTTACAATTCAGCTCTGAGAATAAGCCTGACTGCTCTGTGCCAAGCTACCAGAGGGTGAGCACAGGTTATCTTTGGTGCGTAACTTACTTGCCCTGACTAAAGTGGTGGGTTCTGTCTGGCTTAGGTTCATGCCCTTGCTAACCAGAAACAGGCTCCCTGGGTTCAGTGAGCTTACTGTCAACAAAGTGTTGTTGCAGATCTGGAAAACAAAGACTGAATATGTGCTCCGGTGCAATCAAGTAACACAGCCCTTTATAATCCTTTACTTCACTGCCCTCCACCCAACCATTCAGTGCCTTGCAAAAGGAATCAAAACAATCCACCCACGTCTGTTGGGATAGCTTCTAACTGTCCTTGAATGTCTGTACTTCTCTGGAGTCAAACTAAACTTTGTGATTAGGGCCTCCTTCATGGGGGGAGGATACCTCATCTTGTCGCCCCCCCACCCCAAGGCCAGTAGAGTGCCCCTCCCTCCAATGAGGGATATGCCTCCACAAACTAGCCTCCCAATCCTCCTCATGGACCTTGTGCATCTGTAAGGCAATTCTATAAGCCTTAAACCATCTATCTATATCATCTCTCACTACAAGTCAGATACCAGACCTTTGGGTATGAGGACATTGAAGAAATGCTGCCACCATCTTGGCCCTCCTGGCCTTTATGTCCAGCTTTTCCAGACTTTCTTCTATGGCCAACGTCTTCTCCTCCAAAGCTTTCTCTTTCTCTAATTTGAGCTTGGCCAGCTTCTCTGGGTACAGGCCTCTGGATGACACACTGTTCCCTGCCCGGGTGGAACCACAACTCCTGGCAGGACATTGGTTGCCTGTCCCACATGCAGTTCCAGATTCTCTAGAGAATCCTGGTCCAGCTCCTCATCATCATCCAGTTCCTCATCATCATCCTCCGGGTTTACAAGTGTTGTATCGCAAGCTTCTATCCAAACCTCCAGAACCTTTTACAGCTCCACCTTCCTGGTGAAGCCTTCAGTAGAAAGCAGTAACCCCAAAAATAATTGAGCTGGGCCACAGTGTAACTTTCTAGCAGGTGCAGATGTAGAACCTCCAGTCAAAGACATGATTTTAGGAACAAGCAAAGATGGCAATCAGGGAGAATAGAAAAATTAAAAATGTAAATTAGTTAGGGTGGAAGGCCATTCAAGAAGAAATTATTCAAATTGATCATAGGTATGGAGTGGTAGTGTACACCAAATTACTGCAAAAACACCAGTCTGATCCTCTTCACTGATCACCAATGTTAGAAATTAGGTCTCTGGTTGGCAGAAGTATGCACAATGTCCAAGCAGAAACCACAATCCTAGTCAAAGTAAGTCAGATGCACACTATGAATTAACCTGTGTTCACCATCTGGTAGCTTGGCACAGAGCAGTCAGGCTTAACCTTAGGGTCAATGTGTAAAGTATTTGTGCAACAGCTAAAACAGTAAAACAGTAAAAACATGACACAAGAATATACCACACAAGTTAGAAAAACAGAGCTTAATTTAATGAACAAAACAATACTAAAATGACAAAGATCCAATAAGTAGATGTTGAGATATGAACTTGTAAAGAATATCTTCAAATATAAGGGGTCATTATGAGTTCGGCGGGTGGCATTCCCCGCACTTCACCACCAGTGCGGTGAAACCCCCACCTGCCCTATAACGATTTTCCTGCTGGGCCGGCGGGCGGAAACAGTGTTTTCACCCGCTGGCCAAGCGGGAAAGAGAGCCTTTACATTTACGCCAGCTCCTAATGGAGCTGGCGCCAATGTCGCGGTATGGCCGGTGCAGCAGCACCTGCCCACATTTAACTACCTGGAATTCAGGCAGTAAAATGCATGACAGGCTGTGCATGCGGGCCCCTGCACTGCCCAACCCAAGGGGCCTGTAGGGGGACCCCAAGTCACCCATTCTGCCAGCCTTTTCCTGGTGGTGTAAACCGCCAAAAAAAGGCTGGCAGAATGGAACTCATAATCCCCAGGGCAGCCCTGCTTGCAGCGCTTTCCTGTCAAATTTGAAATCCTGAGACCAGGTGGCGGCAGCCTGGCGGTGACAGCGTTTCCACCGTGGTGCCTCCACCAGAGTCATAATATAGCGGGCGAGTCGCCATTACCGATGGGGTCCGCCCACCATCCGTGAGTCTGGTGGTCCACAACACTTAAAATTATTAGCACCAACCGGGGCTATCTGGTTGCGCTTGACCGGGGTAAATCCAAATTATCAGGCTGACCCTAATGGAGCACGTATCGAATACAGGGACCAGCCTTATTCCACTGAAAAAGTACTTTGTTGCACTGTCAACAGGGTCTGATGGTTGGAGCAGGATGTTACTGGATGTAGGCAATGGGTCAGTTTCAAGCCACGCAAATCGTGATTCGGTAGCTTCCTCCAAAGTAAGCGATGCATTGTCAACAAGCTGCACAGTCCGGAATGCGATGTCCTTGAAGTAGGCAAGGCGTTGGTTTCGATTGGCGCAACTACATTAATGCACAGGTTCTGACAGTTGCAGAATTCATACCCACTTTCAAAGACCCAGGATTAGACAGGGCAAGACTTGCAGCAAGCAAAGTCCACATGCTGTTGCAGGATAAAGAGAAGTCTTTGAACAGGAGGCAAGCTAGCAAGCCCTTGAAATCACTTTGGTTATGGGGTTGTAGAGATGTAGGATGTAGGTCCAGTCCTTCTCACTGCCAGGCAGATAGGGTAGCAGACAGCAGGATCCCAGCAAAGTCCAGCAGAGTCCAGCAGAGTGATAGTCTCTTAAGCAGCACAGCAGCCCTTTTTCCTGGCAGAATGATCACAGGTCCAGGTGTGTACTGAAGTGGTGGTGTCTAAGGTTCAGTGCCTATACCAAGTTGTGCATTTGAAGTGGGGAAAACTTCAAAGAGAGGACTTTGAAGTACACAGGGCCTCTGCCATTCCTTCCTTGTCTCCAGACTCACTACAGGGGGTATGCAGCCCGTTGTGTGGGAACAGGCACAGCCTATTCAGGTGTAAGGGTCATCTCCTCCCTCCCATCCTGCCAGGATGGCTAATAAGGATGTTGATGGCCTATCAGTCACACCTAAGCTCCCTTTGTGTGTGGCTGTCTGGAGGGAATGCACAAAGCCCAGCCTTCATCCATCCCAGACATGTATTCAGGCACAGCTTGGTTAAAGTAAGAAAATGCAATTTTTTTAAAAGTGGCAATTTCAGACTTACAATTTAAAATCCAACTTCACCATCAGTTGTGATATTAAATTGTGATTCTAGAGGCACCAAACGTGGGGGTCCCATCTCTTCCCAATTGAGATTACACTTATAAAATGTACTACGGTAACCCCAAGGTTAACCTATGGGAGAGATAGACCTTGCAGTAGTGAAAAGCAAATTTAAGAGTGTTTCACTGCCTGGATATGTAAAACTGAAAAGTGCATGTCCAACTTTTTAAATAAATGGCACCCTTCCCTGTGGTTGTTCCCGGGGTTCCTTAGGAGTGACATATATATTAAAAAATAAGGATTGGGCCTGCAAGAGGGTTAACTTGTAAAAAGAACAGATGATGGACGGAATGGTGAACAATGTCAAACATTCATCCCATGTCACAGATCTGGGCCTAAGTCCATCATTGTTTTACTCGCCACGCCATTCCATTTTGGACCCAGTCATATGCAAATCTGTCTTGACCCTCCTCCCCATGGGAACAGTCCAGCCCGAACTGCAAAGTCAGGTTCTCCCTGGACAGAAAACAAGCATCCTGGGACCGTTTTCACTGTATCACCCCTCATCAGCCAGGCTAGCTTGAATCCTGTGGTGTAACAATTATGGGTTCCACCTCTGGGCATACACTTCCCACTTAGGGTGCCAAATGCAAAAAGAACAGATGATGGACAGAATACTGAACAAAGTCATACATTCACCTCAAGTCACAGATCTGGGCCTAAATCCATCGATTTATTTTCTAGCCACACCATTCCAGTTCAGACCCAGTCATATGTTTTTGCATTTGCTGTCCTAAATGCGGCATGTATGCCCAGATGTGGTTCCTAGGCTCACACTGCCACTGGAATCAAGATAGGCTGGCTCATTAATAAGAATGTGTGTTTCCGGTCCAGGGAGGATCTACTCTGGCAGTTCTGGCTGCAATGTTCCCGTGGGGAGCAGGTCAAAAATGATTTGCATGGTGGCATGGTGGGCAAAAAAATGATGGACTTGGTTACAGCCAGAGCAATTGCTATTGGCTGAGATTAATTCAAGCATTGTATCCATCACCTTGTTGTTTTTGTATTTGCCACCCTAAGTGTGCCAGGTATGCCCAGGAGAGGGTCCTGTGATCACTGTGCCACTGAATTCAAGTTAACCTGGCTGATGAGGAGTGATACCCCAAAACCAGTCCCAGGGTGCCTGTTTCTGATCCAGGGAGTACCTGGCCTGGCAGTTCAGGCTGAACTGTTCCCATGGGGAGCATTGTTAAGATTGATTTGCATATGGCTGGGTCCAAACTAGGATGACAAGGTGCCCAAAAAAAACAATGGATTTGGATGTTGCCCGAATGATTGACAGTGTCTGAGAATAATTAAGAATTCCATCCATCACCTTGTTGTTTTTACATTTGCTGCATGGAGTGACATAGGTCCTGGGCTCACTGTGCTACTGGATGCAAGCTAGCTTGGTTGATAAGGAGTGATAACTGGAAACCAGTCCCAGGACGCTTGTTTCTAGTCAAGGGAGGACCTGGCCTGGCAGTTCGGTCTGGACTGTTCCCTTGGGGAGCAGTGTCAAGCCTGATTTTCATATGGCTGGGTACAAACTGGGGTGGCATGGTGGGCAAAAAAACTATATATTGGGAGGCAGCCCCAAGCAATTGCCTGTGACTGAGATTAATTTAAGCATTCCATCCGTCACCTTGTTGAAGACGATTAACTTGCCAAGTCAACTTGGCAGTTTACAACTGCCCACACAGGCTCTGCAATGGCAGGCCTGAGACATATTTAAAAGGGCTACTGATGTGGGTTGCACAATCAGTGCTGCTGGTCCTCTAGTAGCCTTTAATGTACAGGCGCTGAGCACATACAGTGCACTTTACTAGGGGCTTATAATAAAATTAAATATGCCAATTGTGGATAAGCCAATGTTGCCATACTTTAAGGTGAGAGCACATGCACTTTAGCACTGGTTAGCAGTGGTAAAGTACCCAGAACCATAAAGCCAGCAACAATGAAGTCAGCAAAACAGGAAGTCAAAAATCTGAAAACGTCAGGGAAAACCACACTAAGGATTCCATGTCTAACAGTGAGCATCAATATTGAAAATCACAAGGGAGGGGAAATATTCCTGGAGTACAAAAGAAACACAAAGTCCTTTAAGAATGGATATGAACAAATTTGACAGACTGTTTACAATTGCATCCAAACAATGAGAACAGATAGAGAACTATGCCTTTGATGCCTAGCATAATTCCTTTAGGCACAGTAATAGCACTTAGTGATACGCCATGTCAACTGCAGCAGAGATATCAAAAGGATCAGTCCCATTATTGTAGCACCTTCTAAAACAAAGCCTAATTTTTAGAAGCCAAGATCGGAGCACATCTCATTTCCCTCCTATGGTGAAAATCCAGAATCCACTTATCAAAGCCATTAGTTTCTTCAAGATAGCAGAAGAGTGGTTTAATCGTGACCATCACAAATAGTTTCCCTACCTCTGTGAAGAGTGTAAAAAGGCAGTAACGTACAGTGCTCTAATGATTCAATGCAGATTTCTGAGAAGAATGAGAAGAACAGCCTATTCTGTCTTCACTATATAAGGTATCACTCCTTTTGTTATTCCAAATATGGTTAAGATATTAAGACATTAACGTATAGTTTTTTATGCAGCTTTTGGGCAGGAATTATTCAGAGACTCAGATTGGATATGGAAACAGAGGTTATCCTTCTCACCTCTGGATCAACACTAGAGACAGTCCAGCAGTACTCAAGACTAGTCATCATAGTGGAATACAGGACTGATTTAGAGGAATTGTGTGCTAACCCTGAGTCAGAGTAAATGCCCTGCATGCTAGAAAAGAAATAATTAGAGAATTAATTAAGGACATTCTGAGATAGATCTCCTGTGCTGCCATTACAGAGTGAGTTAAGAAGGACTTTATTAAAGAGACCAGTTTTTATGGAACCTTATTAGCCTCTGATGATGGAAAGTCAAAGGAAGTTGCTCTTGACCATGAAAACAGCCTCTTTTTCGATATTTGACTGCAATTTGTAAATTGGCAAATCATCATCCATGTTCCTATTGTCGGGTGTAGCACTTTGATCCTTTTATTGAGACAGAAAAACAGGCACAATGTGCATGGGATGTTTTACTGATAGTTGTTTGGGCACGTATTTGGCTAGGACTTACTGTATTTTAATTTTCAGAGTATCCTTTGATAGATATAAAACAAATCATCTTGAATAAAATCATTCTCAAGTCTGTAAAATTTCAACGCAAAGCAGTTGAAATCTACTGGTGAAATTGTGGGCATAAACATGTGTGAATCAGTGCAAAGACAATTCATTCTGCAGCTTATTCCCCAAAAACTAGTAATCACTGGAGCTACAGCACAGATCGTCTCCTCTTGGACCCATCTTTCTACATTTAGGCCCATATTTATACTTTTTGCCACAAAACTGCACCGACCCAGATTTGCGTAATTTTTTTTACCGCCGGCGAACGCCATTTCTTTGCGCCGTGTGGGCGTCAAATCTATACTTTGATGCATGGCAGCGCAAACCACTGGTGTGAGTCATTTATTTTTACTCAAAACAATGCGTCACATCGTAAAGGACAACAACGTTAATGCAGCGAAAATGACTGTGAGACGGTTTAAGTCATTGCAAACCGGATAGGCGCCATTTTTTTAAGCAATTGCGTCAAAAAGCAGCGCATACACTGCAAAATGTGCTAAGGAGAGCCAAATGGATCCCAGATGCTTGCACAGACCCCAGGAAGATGACAACAGACCAGGAACCAGCCAGGAGGACCCACACAAGGCCCAGGACAGGGAGAAGAAGAAAAGAAAGTGTTGCTTCAGTGCAGAGGAGCAGGAAATTCTGGTGAAAGAGGTGACAGAACACCAGCACCAACTGTTTGTCGCCTCAGTAGGAGAGAGCCAATATGGCAACAAATTGTTCACAAGATCAACAGTGTGGCAGAAGTACGGAGAACAGTCATCAAGTGCAAGAAACACTGGCATGACTGCAAGCGCAGGACCAAGGAAAAGATGACCAGGAACAGGAGGCAGCACTGCAGACTGGAGGTGGGAGTCCAGCACCGCAGGAGGCCCTGGACGACATGGAGGAGATGGTGGCAGCCGTCATCCCTGAGGAGATAGTCACAGGGATTCAAGGACAGGACAGCGCAGACTAACAGAAGACAACACATTGCATGGGAAATTAAAATGCACAAATGTTAACTGTAAGCAGTGGGGGTGGGCATACCTACTACACAATGCATCTAAGTCATGATATTCAGGGAGTGGCATGGGTAAAGGGGCACGGCACGGGGGCATAGGCTGTACAGAGGAAACCTGGGACGCAATACTACACAACACCAACAACCTTTGCATGGGGTATGCTGCCATGCCAAGGATGTTGCAAAGGTAGAGCCAGGCCAGGAGGGCAGGGTACAATGTAAAACTGGCAGCCCGTCACACGTCAGCCAGTATTCTCCCTACATTAACTAGGGCCCAATTAACAACCTCTGGCCATATCTGCAAGTCGAATGTAACATTGACAACAGTTGCCACTACCACCTCTGCTGTGTGTACAGGTCAAGTAGCTAATGGCAGTAACGTCCCCATAGATCAAACACACCCAAATTAGAGGGTTCAGGATGACAACGTCATCAATCCCCTGAAATCAATACAAATGTTCCAATCCTGTCAAATGTGACTGTCCAAAGTTGCTACAAACATCAGCCATTGTAACAAACATTAGGAGGTACACAGCACTAATGCCATACCCATGCCGCATATGTCAGGGTCCACCATGTGTCTGGGTCACAATAGCTCCAATGACACCATGCAACATCCCAAATGTCATACTGCTCAGACAACAGCATTGAGGGGGAGTTCACATGTAACTGGTTACAGAAATACACCCGCACAGTCAGAGGAGGAAATGGAACACTGCTATGACAATCAGTGAAATCCAATGTACCAAACATTCCCCAACATCAGCAGTACACATTACCAATGGTGTCATCCTTATCGTGCCATAACAATGCTATACATAGTATATGCTAGATCTCAACAACATGTAGGTGAATGTGAAAGATCAGAGACTGGGGCAGTTCCAGATTGTTAAGTGTGGTGCTAGTGCCATCAGAACACCCACAGCCAGTGAAAGGCCTCACCATGAGAATGGAAGTAGACAGAGGGTTGAGTAGGACAAGAAGGTGGCAATTCACAATTTGGCCTGAACCAACACCTAGAGGATGTGATGTTGACAAGTCCACAAACAGACCACAATACATGTGACCTACAGGTGGGGCATAGGCCTGGGAGAATGCTAATATGAAAGACAGGAACAATGAACAGGAACCAAGATCACAATGTGAAAATAATCGGAAGGCAGGCATGTCACATTACAAATCCCACAACACAGACACACTAATTGTATCATATCTCATTGCAGAGGACGATGGCTCTCCTGCAGATATACCTGTCCAGGACTACCCTGATGACATGGATGACAAGCTGACAAACATCAGCCAGCAGACCATCCAAGATGTCGTTGGAACCCTCCAGACCCCACCTTCAGTCGCAAGGAGGAGCACAGAACTAGCAGTCATCACAGAGGACCCACCACCACAATTGTACGACCTGCTAGCTCCAACACAGCTGAGGACTCTGACGACCCTGGCACCAGCTTTGAGCAAACTGTAGTTGGGGTATAGCGGGAGCTGGCCAAGGAGGTGCGGGTGGGGATGCAAAATATGGCAGCCAGCCTAGAGGGGGTGCATTGTGCATGATGTCAACTGAAGAACAGGCAGCAGCTATGCAAGGGCGAACAACAATCTTGCAGGAACGTGAAAACAGGTTGAAGGAAATCAGCACAGCTGTACTAGAGTTGACCCAACACCTACAACAACAATCCTGTCAACGCGTGCACAAATGCAATATTGAACCCCTCAGGGCCGACCTGGCTGCCTACCACTGTGATGTGGCTGCTATTCTTAAGAACCAGCAGCTCCTCCTTGCTGCAGTACTGCCCTTAACAGCCCCACAGTTGGCAGTTGCCGGGATGTCTGACTCCACGTCTTCAAACACTGAGGTGTGTGTTGCCCCTTCACAACCACCACCACAAAGGGCAGAGGAGACAACACACACATCAGAAGATGAAGATGTGGAACAGATCACCTTCACCTGTAAGAGTACCCGGTAGCACTAGTCCCTGCCACATGGCCACCTATTACCCAGGTCCTGTGCTTTGTAACATGCCAGTCTTGCAACAACTATACTCAAGCAATGTTTTTCAGCCCACTGTTTATCTTGTCACCCTGCCCTGTGATTGTCTCTCACTACCTTATTGGCAAATCCTGTCCCTCTGCACTGTCTGACACTTCACCCCAGCATGTCCAATGACATGTCCTTTTGTACTTTTGTAGGATCACAATGGAAGATGTCACACTAATGGACTCACAATCATGGACAATGTACATATAGCACTACAGTACTTTTAAATAAATAGCACTTACACAACAACTTTGTCGCTGTGTAATGTGGCACATCAACCGTGTTGGCCACCAGTGATGTTTACCTCAGGTCAATGATTACTGATTGTCAATACACCTGACCTGAGCGAATCTTGGCTGATAACTATGCACTGTGGTCTGGATTGTACCATCATCTGCCCTCCCTGAGGGTTATTGCATAGGAAAATCTAAACTATACATCATAATGCTGTGTTGGACAGAATAACGCTTCCTCAAGGGATGTCTAAGCCAGAAAGTAGTGCCTTAAATTTTCTCTGCAAGTCAAAACTTACGTATGTGACATTTGCCCCAATTTTTAGCTAACACACACCATAGAGCATGAATGGATGTGTATGAGTTTCCATAGAAATAAGTCACCGGGCTGAACATTGTAACAAAGGATAGGTGTGAGTTATGTATACCATACTACATGAGAGCATGCTACCACTCACCTTATAAGGATTTGCTTGGACATCAGGCTGCAGGCAGACTTAACACAGTGTCCTCAATACCAAATCTGTTAGCAAAGAATGTGACATTGAAAACATACATCACAAAATAACCACACTTTTGGATCTATAGTAACCGTGAGTGGTGGGTCAATGGATGGCCGAATCTTAGCTAAGTAGCTTTGGTCTAGCTGCAAATGTAACAGCTCAGATGAGATATGGTTGCAGCATGGGACACAAAAGCTAACACAAAAGAGACACTGTTCACTCATGCCAAGGCCCTGATCTACAAGCATTTGACACATACTGTAAAGGGTTACCTAGATATTTATTAAACAGTAAAATCAGAAGCTAAAACCAGGGGAAACATCTTACCTAACCTAAACTACTCTAACTACACATTACCCGCAACTGTCCCTAACTAACCAAAGCTAAACTTACTTATCACATTTAACAAAATGATCTAAACATTAACTCCCAACCCCCCTTATAAAACGGGACACATGGAGGACAACATATACTAACCTAAACACATACTATCTGTGAGAAAACAGGGCTGATTGCAGAGGCCCCCTAACTTTTTGCCCCCATTTTCCACTTTATGCTGGTGTTTTCCTGACTCTGATGGTGCCCTGGGTACTGCTAACCAGTCCCAGGGCGTGTGCTCTGTGTAAAATGGATATGCAAATTAGACTAATTATAATTGGCTAAGTTAACCTACCTATATGTCCCTAGTATATGGTAGGGCATGTAGGTTTAGGGACCACAGCATAGGTGGTGCACACCTAGGTGCACTGCTGAGGTGCCCAGTGTCATTTTAAAGGCAGGCCTGCCTTGCTGGCTGCTTTTAAATTAAAGTTATATGCAAATTCGACTTTGGAATTAAAAGTAGTTCCAAAGTCTTAAACTACCTTATTTTTACATATAAGTCACCCCTAAGGTGTGCCCTATGTGCCCCTAGGGCTGGGTGCCATGTAACTATAAGCAGGGACTTTATAAAAATAGTTTTATAAGCCCTGGTGAGGTAAAAACAGGCAAATTCGTTTTTCCCTCATTGTAGTAAATGGCCTTCATAGGCTAGAATGGGGAGACTTTATTTTAAATTTTAAAGTCTCCTTAAATGTTGCATACCAAGAATTTGGTATCAAATTAATTGTTGTAATAAATCCCACAACTTCCAGTTGTGGGATTTAATATAACTTGTTCAGGTAAAAAGTTTTAGACTTTACCTAAAAAGTTGCCAATTTCAGCCCTGCATTGTTTTTGCTGCTGTGCTCTGGTTGGCCAGCCTGCAGCAGCTTAGCCAAGCTGCCTTGATGAGGTGTGACGTGGCCTGGCTTCACACAAAGGAATGTGCCTGTGGGAGAGAATCTCCCCTCAGCAGATGGTGAGGCAGGAAGGGGAGGGCTGCCAAACTGGTCTTCAAAGGCAGAGAAGGACATTTGGAGCAACCAGCAACACCCCCACATCCTGCAACCCCAGACAACTAGGTGCCCCCTTGATTAGATTAGGAGAGGGCAGGAGAGGGGTGTGTTTATGATTTTTCGCCACACCAGTGGGTGGGCTCAGCCAGATGTAACCTCCAAAAATCAGATTCAGCCATGATGGATTTTTAGAGAATGTTGCCTCCTGGGATTGATTTTTGCCACACTTCCCAGGAAGTGGTCATCACAGGGGGAAGGACCCTGCACCTGATTGGAGAACCAGGACCCCCCTGCTTTTCACCCAGGAGCAAGGATAAAACTGGCAGACCTGCACCCACACCTCAGATCCCCATCAGATTCCAACAAGGAAGAACCAAAGGAGAAGAAGGACTGCCCTGCTGGACCCCTGGCCTGCACCTGGGACCTGCACTCAGAAGGACTGCACCAGCTGCACACTTGGGCTTCACCACAAGAAGGACTTTGCCTGGCTTCAACTGGTTCAAGGAGGGACTCCCTGTTTGCAACAGGTGAAAAATTGCTATCCAGAGTCCCCTGCACCAACCCCTGAAGAAAGTGACCAGCTGACCACTGTCCAGTGGCCAAAAAGGAGCTTGCACCAGGTGCATTCTGGGAGTTGTAGTCCGCACCCCCCCCAAGGACCATCTCAGAACTTCTGGACCCTTGGGGTGAGCTGTGGACCCCAAAAGAACCTTAAAAGAACATCTGGGTGAAGCCCCAGAAGTTTGGAAAAGATTTGAGAATTTTTGTAAAAAAGCTCCATAGAGGGACCGACCCGCCGCGGAAATTCTAGCCGGCTTGCCTCAACCGCGACCCGGCCTGACTTGGTGGTTCGTCCCGGTAAAGAAAAATCTCCGAAAAAGAGACTATGTCCGAAGGTAAAAAGTTGACCGGGACCTCCTAGCCAGCGTATCCGAGAAGGGCTCCATGGACGTCGGATCAAGATCCAGGTTTACCCCGGTCGAAGGATTTTCACCTCGAAAAAACGACTAAGTCCGAAGGTAAAAATCTCCACCGAGGAATCCAGCATCGCGTATCCGGAGAAGGGCTCCAGGAGGTCGGATTGGACTGGCAGGTTCGTCCTGCTGAAGAAAATCTTCAAAATAAAGACTAAGTCAGAAGGTAACTTTTTAACCGAGGCCTCCCGCGACCTGTAGCCGAGCAGGGCTCCATCGCGGTCGGCCTGAAACTTTGACTTTGCCCCGGTCGAGGTGCAACCAGATGACCCGATTGGCGCTTTTTGTTTCTAAGCGCTAGAAAAATAATAATTCTTTAAAAATTCATATCTCCGGTTCCCCTTATCCGATTTTATTTGTTTTTGTGTCATTTTAAAGATAAAAATATAAACTATTTTTATAAATTGGTTTTGGATTTTTAAACTGTTTCCTGTGTTTTATTTAATTACTGTTTTGTGATATTTGAATGCTTTACACACTGTCTCCTAAATTAAGCCTTGACGCTCGTTGCCAAGCTACCAAGGGTTGAGCTGGGGTTAATTTACTGAGACCTAACTGGACCTAAGTGGAGGTTAGTGGCTTGTTGCTAGGTGTAGGTACCTACCTGCCCTTACCAATAACCCATTTTCCAACACTATCTTATACTAAACAAATATATATATATATATATATATTTTATATAATTTTTATTTTTTTTATTTTTTTTAAAACACCAAAACCCCAACATCGTCAACCACCCACCCACCCACACACATAATAAAAAAACAGTTGTAAAAAGTATGATCCCCCCACCCCCACCAACTACTACTAACTAAACTAACAGCCTATATTAACCTAACACTAAGCCCCCTAAACCCACTAATTTAAAGAACCAGGAAAGAGGAGGGAGGGGAGGGAATCATGGCTGAGTATAAGCCTACAAGTTGGCCCTCCCCAGGGTTTTTTTGATGGCACACAACCTCCGATTCACTTGTGCCACCTCCTGCTGCAGCCTGGTCATTTTACGCAGCACACAGTCCAAGTTCTGTTGCATCTGGTTAAAAGCTGCAGGGTGTATGACTGCAGCAGGGGTGGCCTGGGTGCCAGTGGAGGAAGTATGGGCCCTTGTCGGTGCCATGCCTGTAGGAAGAGGAGCAGGTGGTGCTGTGACAGGTCCTGGAGCTGTGGATGTTGATGGTCCAGCAAAGGTCCCTGCTAATGTTGGTGCCACCTGGGTGGTAGTGGTGGTGCTTTTGGTGGTGACTGTGGTGGACACGGAAGGGCCCCCTTGGGCAAATGCCCTCCACACTCTGGAGGCTCTTTTGTGGCGATAACATCTTGCCATGTTGCGGAACCCAGACTCAACAGCCAGAATGTGGCGGTAACGCATTGCCCTGCGCTGAAACTCTCGAATCTGGATGGGAGTCCTATTGGCTGTTAAGACAAAAAGAAAAACAAACATTAGGTACTTCATTGTGTGAAATGGCTCAAGAAGTAAATCAGACAATACATCTAATGTACCTGAAACAGCCCATATCATCATACTGATCACTGATTGTCCCTGAGGCAGTACATGCCAAGCCAGCCTACACATGTCCTATCATCAAACAGCACATCAAAACCCTAAAAGGTGGATAACAACTGGAATGACTTTGGCATCATTGTTCAGCCATTTGTCAGGTAAACATCATGCTGCAAATCCTCCACCACTGACAGGCCAACAAATTACTATGTTCTTGATGACAATCTAGGGCCACAAGATCTGCGAGTTGTCAATGGAATTGCCAGTATAGAATGCAGTTGCTAATCATGAGTGGGTATCCTAGGTTTGGACAAGTTGATTTACAGATTTATATGTGTGTACTAAACTTGGATCATCATTCCTAGGTACACTATTCACAACCCTATGCGTGTGCCTGGGGGTGGGGTGGACAAGAACAAATAATTTCAAACAACAAGGACACCCAGGAAGCTTTGGAAAGCTGTACATGGGTTTGGCCAGCACACCACAGATAAGGAGGAAGTCCAACTAGGATATACCCAATAGGACAATCCTATCAACACTTATCTTTGGAAATGCAGACCATTGTTAACATCATTCCCTACCAGTAACCCATGACTTACAACACACAGATAGATGCAAGCACACCTAGGCCATTGTACTCAAGTGCCTCATACTCGTAGCACAACATGTGGAGCTACATGGTGCCAGGAAGTTAAACATACTGTCAAACATGTTCATTAGTGAACAGGGAAGCTGAAGTCTGTGGGTAAGACTTTGCCATCCCTATTCTGGGAGAATGAGGGTCTGACTGGCTGACTAAATCACTAATATGGTCCACTGCTACATATTCTGATTTTAAGTTTTATCCACATAACTCATCCCTATTCACATTGCCGTGCCTACAGGACTGACCTACAGTCCCAAATTATGACAATACGATAAGGATTGGCCAACTCAAAGAAGGGGAAAATATGATACTCCACTCAAGGAACAAAACCGATCATTGACCAGCGCATCATCCCTTGCTATGTGTCCAACACACAGGAGTCAATTACACATCATCAACAAACACAACACAGAACAGAAATATCAACACTTACTGGAGATGTCTGGGTCCGCAAATTGAGCCACTTCTCCGATAGTGTAGGGTGCAGGTCCACCCGTAAGGCATGGAAAGGAGAAATGTGCTCAATGTCTGTGCACTGTACAACACTTCCAAATACAAATACTATGGGGGTCATTCCTACCCCGGCGGGCGGTGACCGCCAAAAGACCGTACCACGGTCAAAAGACCGTGGCGGTCATTTTGACTTTCCCGCTGGGCTGGCGGGTGACCGCCAAAAGGCCGCCCGCCCGCCCAGCGGGAAAGCCCCAGCAACGATGAAGCCGGCTCCGAATGGAGCCGGCGGAGTTGCTGGTGTGCGACGGGTGCAGTGGCACCCGTCGCGATTTTCAGTGTCTGCTTTGCAGACACTGAAAATCTTAATGGGGCCCTGTTAGGGGGCCCCACGACACCCGTTCCCCCCATCCTGTTTCTGGCGGTGAAAACCGCCAGAAACAGGATGGCGGGAAGGGGGTCGGAATCCCCATGGCGGCGCTGCTTGCAGTGCCGCCGTGGAGGATTCCCTGGGGCAGGGGAAAACCGGCGGGAAACCGGATTCCCTCTTCTGACCGCAGCTTTACCGCCGCGGTCAGAATTTCCCCTGAATCACCGCCAGCCTGTGGGCGGTGCTTCCTCCGTCCCCTGCCCTGGCGGTCCATGACCGCCAGGGTAGGAATGACCCCCTATGTGTAATATTAACTCAGAAAGTCAAGCCTCTCAGACATGATGATACTGCATCCTACATACCACTGCAAACATGTATAGACCCGGGGACTCCAGTGAGTGAGACATACATATCTGCACACATGCAGTGCCCTAAGTTATGTGGTGACAAACATGCTCCTTCATTAGTTAGCAGACAAATTCATGGAGTGTATTCCTCTCATCATCTGTTTCCATGAGGCACATGCAAAGCCACTTTCCGTGAGGACTGCACTACCAGTCACCCAGACATTGTAACTAAGACTAATTTAAGACACACAGGTACAATGTACAGAGGGCCAGGGACAGTTGTTAGCCCTCAATTTGTATCATTTTCTTCATTTGATGTGCCACAGCTATTGTAAGTTGCACCAACCATAGAGATATGAACGCGTGTGCATACCTTTTGCCATCCATCCCTAATTTAAATGTGGCACTATAAACTCAAAATATCAGTCTAAGATGTTACCTGAGGTAAGCTATAACTTGTTATGTATGTGTCAGAATCCAGTTCAGACATGTATCCGAAAAAATTGAGGGACACATTATTTCTTGAAAAAATCTGGATTTCAAACATATGTTTCCTGACACACTCACACACCATACATGAAACATATGTTAGAGCCACATTGGCATCATCAGTTGACGTGAAGCCAGCACCAACTTACAGGCTCCTGTTGTGTTTTGAAAGTTAGTCTAGCTGTTGCGTCAACAAATGACGGTAATGTGTAGGAAATATTGGGTCTGATTACAACTTTGGAGGAGGTGTTAATCTGTCCGAAATGTGACAGATCTACCACCAGCCGTATTACGAGTTCCATAGGATATAATGGACTTGTAATATAGCTGGTGGTATATCCGTCACTTTACTGTCAATTTTGGTACGGATTAACACCTCCTCCAAAGTTGTAATCAGGCCCTTTGTATAACTCACAGGCAACTGTGGCCCATATTTATACAAATTTTGCACCGCATTTGTGCTGCTTTTTGACACAAAGGCGGCGCAAACTTACAAAATACAATTGTGTTTTGTAAGTTTGCGCCGCTCTTGCTTCAAAACAGGTCGCAATTTCGGTGCTTACAAAGTAGAAATATGGCCCTATATGTTTAACTAGCATTCCACATGTTAAAAAACATTGCCTGCAGCATATGAACAAATCAGATACTGTCACTACAGAGCATTTAAACGTGAACATTACTATGATTTGTACTCACCAACAAGGCCACCAATCACAATCCCCAGGTGGTCCTGCAGGTCTTGCTCCCTGGCAACAAGGTCAGCCTAGTGGTGCTTCAGCTGGTGGTCATTGCGCGGTGTGTTGTAGATTCTCTGGCGATGGTACAACACCTTTGCCCACCGGAGCCTCCTTGCCTCTGTGTGAGAGCCTTGTATCACACAACCACCTGCCTCTATCATTAAGGGTAGGAAGTTGCACACCAGACAAATAAATCCACCCAGCTCCTCCTCTCTCATCCTGCCAAGACGAGGCCTACCCAACATGCTTGCACAAAAAAAAAAGGGAATAACGGGGTACAGAGGAGAATAGAGGGAAAGTAGGACAGGGAAATGCAAAATAACTAAGAACACAGCCCAACTATACCCAAACTACCACTACCCACACCAGACTCCCAACACAACAAATGTTGACACCACAAATGACCAAAAAAACACTAAGACAGGATACCACAGACAGTTATGAAACACAAAAAGACAATTTAAAGACCACACTGGAGACACAATCACAAGATGCACAGAGAGACAAATCAAAACTCAGCCACACAGTCAGGAAATATCACAGACTGCAAAGTGAAAGTGAAAGTACACCCATTGTACCAATTCTGTAAACAGGATATCCTATTACATCACTTCCTGCCTCAAATGTGGTGCGTTTTTATTGTTATGCGTAAAAATATTATGACGCTTACAGTCTGTGCGTCATTATTTTTTTGACGCACATGCTTAGAAATAACCCTGCATCCATATTTTGAAATATGTTTCATACTTAACCAATTTCATGGGGTACAGTGTGGGAATTACCGCTCAGGACCAATGGATGTTTCATGGCAATGTGCGTCATATTTCAACGCATATGCGTCTTTTTCTGACGCATGTGCGTCTTTTTTTTATGCATATGCATCAAAATTTCTGTCTTTAACTGGGTTTGGGTCATTTCTCATTTGTAATAGTATATGACAGTTGTGACAATACAGAGATAGACTGATTGCACCCACATTGGGCATTACAGTGTATGGGCACATGTGACAGATCATACTACTGCGGACCATGATCCTCTACTTGTTGTACCGAATTTGCACTCTTCACTGACGCAATAGATGGCCAAACGTGTGGGACACAATTAGGTATTACCCAGTTTGGGCATGTTTTGTGTCAAGAGAGGATAGTAAGGCGACCCAACTCAATACAGTAACTCAATGCCTATGGGTCAATGTGTGTGATTTGGCTTCTACTATTGTTGTTGTCCCCCTTGTGACCATCACAAGATGCATTTTTGCAAATCTGCTTGTATGCATGTGGAGTGAATGTGTCCAACCCTCAGATGCTAGTCAGTGTGGAAATGAGAGAGGAAATGTGTTAGTCACACAAGTAGCAACAACTGCTGTGTGCGCTTCCTAGGTTTTTTGGAACATAAGCACCACCAATGACAAAGCATGCACAGGATAGGTAGCAGACAGTTGTTCATGGCAATGTTCCAAAACGTAGCCATCACATGTCCTGGAATGTTGGATACTACTTCCTAGGCACTTGTTTGTTTACCCACCATGAGTCAGACATGGGATAATGCTATGTGGGTACCGTGTTTGTGACATTGAGTCCCAAATATAATACACAATTGTAATGTTACGCCACAGTTGGAGTCATATAACTGAGCCATGTCTCTCCTGTGGCAGTGGAGGACCAGCAGACCAAGCAGCACGTGTTCATATATTTCCAGTGGTAAAATGCACAGAGGTGTCTGGTTCATGTGTGTGGGCCAATGTTTAGCCTGTATCATTATTGGGGTCTATGTTGTCACAGTTACGTGCAGGTCTAGTCATGAGTCTGTGGAGCCATTTCCTGTATCTACAAAGTATCCTTCGCAGATCAATAGAAGGAAAGCCAATCAGGAATTGAGAACACACATGGGGATGGTCCAGCTCTGTCACTGCAGACGTGTTATGAGACTGTCAACAGGGCAACCTTGGTGTGCAGACAAAGTTAATGTCTCAGGATTCCTATACCGGCAAGGGTCCTCACAACATTTGTACACAGGTTGGCCTCTAAAATTCCCACTGCATCTGGGAACATCAGTGCCTCTGTGCTGATTAATCTCACAGCTATTCACCACACAAGCCCCATCAATATGTTTGGAGCAATGTGAATCAGCGTGTGGACTGTCAGGGTCCTAACATGTGTAGACATTTCATGCATATTATCTGACATTGTTTGTTGTGCTGGAGGCACCATACCCAATCCATGCATACAGCCATGGTACACTGTCACTATTTGTCACTCATGCATACATGAAACCCAGACAAGGGATAGGCCATGATTCAGCTATTTGGAGACAAGTTTCCCCCCATGGTACGATAAATAAACTGATTATGCTATACAATGTATTTGAGTATGCATTGTAGACCCACCTGACAAAATACCCCAGGAGGAATGTGAGGGTTGGGAAAGCAACTATGATACAAATGTAACCACAAGGAACCTTTAGGGTAACACAAAGAGAGGAGCCAGTCAGGCTAACAGGATGCAGGGTCAATAAGGATCCAGACATTTAACAAGGTAAATATACAGTGGTCACACTGAGACTGGTCAAAGGTGGAACAACACTGTGGTAACTAAAAACTGTGTTTCTCCTGTGTGTTGGAACTTAACACATTAACCCAAGGGCTGTGTCACACAACTGATTTTTACGTCAATGCATAACAGTGTTATAGATAAAATGGCAGCTTCTATGCTGTTCCAGGCAGCTGCAAGGGCAGTGCATGTTCAAATGGCTGGTCTCCATGGAGATGCTCACATGTGTGTGCAGCATCAGTCTCTCACAAGTCCTGTAGGTGAGATTCAAGTTCAAAGGGCCAACAGTACCTTTCACATGGTAAGCAATGTACAGGTGATTACAGGTCCTACAGACTACAAGCCAGTGCATTATTTAACCTGACGTCCATGCAGACAGAAATACAATGACTATGGTATACCATACTAAAGAGGGAAGCACACTGGTTTAACATTGTGAGTCTGGGTGTGTGTAGCGGAGGGACTATCTGGGGGACATATTCCCATTCCAGGGACCTCTGAAGAAGGGTGGGCTGAGACAGGGAACACGGGTGTGGCTGGAGTTAGGACATGGGCTGCCATGTGCAGGGGATGTCATGTGTGCAATGCTAGTCATACCTGCGGCATTTGTGCTATCAATTTGCTGCTTATATGGAAATCTAGTCACACATAGTCCTTGCAAAGATAGGTGATGTAAGACTTACTGCTGTCAAGGGTCTGGTCATACCTTCTTGTCACCAATGCAATAGCACATCCACTGCCTCATGTATGAGGCATTTTTTTCCCTTATTGACTGATGGTGTCTTAGTTGTGTGCTGTTGGAAAATGGGTTATTGGTAAGGGCAGGTAAGTACCTACACCTATCAATGGGCCACTACCCTCCACTTAGGTTCAGTTAGGTCTCAGTAAATTAAACCCAGCTCAACCCTTGGTAGCTTGGCAACGAGCGACAAGGCTTAACTTAGGAGACAGAGTGTAAAGCATTAAAATATCACAAAACCGTAATTAAATAAAATTCAGGAAACAGTTTAAAAATTCAATTTATAAAAATAGATTATATTTTTGTCTTTAAAATGACACAAAAACAAATAAAATCGGATAAGGGGAACCAGAGATATGAATTTGTAAAGAATTATTGTTTTCTAGCACATAGAAACAAAAAGCGCCAGTCTGGTCATCTGGTTGCACGTCGACCGGGGCAAAGTCAAAGTTTAAGGCCGACCGCGATGGGGCCGGGCTCGGCTACAGCCCGCGGGAGGCCTCGGTCAAAAGTTTACCTTAGGAATTAGTTGTTTTTCTGAAGATTTTCTTCAGAGGGACAAACATGCCAGTCCAATCTGACCTCCTGGAACTCTTCCTCGGATAAGCGTCGCGGGAGCCCTCGGTGGAGATTTTTACCTTCGGACTTAGTCGTTTTTTTGAGGTGAAAATCCTTCGACTGGGGCAAACCTGGATCTTGATCCGACGTCCTTGGAGCCCTCCTCGGATAGGCTGGCTGGGAGGTCCCACTCAACTTCCTACGTTCGGACTTAGTCTCTTTTTGGGAGATTTTCTTCACTGAGACGAACCTGCAAGTCAGGCTGGGTCGCGGTTGAGGCAAGCTGGATAGAGTTGCCACAGCGGGTCGGTCCCTCTATGGAGCTTTTTTTCCAAAAGTTCTCCAAAGTTCTCCGAACTTCTGGATCTTCTTCCAGATGTTCTTTTAAGGTTCTTTTGGGGACCACAGCTCACCCCAAGGTTCCAGAAGCTCTGAGATGCTCCTTGGGGGTGTGGACCACAACTCCCAGAATGCACCTGGCGCAAACTCCTTTTTGGCCACTGGACAGTGGTCAGCTGGTTGGTTTCTTCAGGAGTTGGTGCAGGGGACTCTGGTTAGCAATTTTTCACCTGTAGCAAACAGGGAGTCCCTCCTTGAACCAGTTGAAGCCAGGCAAAGTCCTTCTTGTGGTGAAGCCCAAGTGTGCAGCTGGTGCAGTCCTTCAGAGTGAAGGGTCCAGGTGCAGGCCAGGGATCCAGCAGGGCAGTCCTTCTTCTGTAGTTCTTCCTGGTAGGGAGCTGGTAGGGAACTGAGGTGTGGGTGCAGGTCTGCCAGTTTTATCCTTGCTCCTGGGTGAAAAACAGGGGGGTTCTGGTTCTCCAGTCAGGGGCAGGGTTCCTTCCCCTGTGATGACCACTTCCTGGGAAGTGTGGCAAAAATCAATCCCAGGGAGCAACATTCCTCAAAAATCCATCATGGCTGAAAGTGATTTTTGGAGGTTACATCTGGCTGAGCCCACCCACTGGTGTGGCTAAAAATCCTAAACACACCCCTCTCCTGCCCTCTCCTAATCTAATCAAGGGGACACCTAATTGTCTGAGTTTGCAGGATGTGACGGTGTTGCTGGGTTGCTCCAAATGTCCTTCCCTGCCTTTGAAGACCAGTTTGGCAGCCCTCCCCCTTCCTGCTTCACCATCTGCTGAGGGGAGATCACCTCCCCCAGGCACATCTCTTTGTGTGGAGCCAGGCCACTTCACACTTCGTCAAGGCGGCCTGGCCAGGCTGCCAGAGGCTGGCCAATCAGAGCACAGCAGCAAAAACACTGCAGGGCTGAAGTTGGCAACTTTTCAGGTAAAGTTTCAAACTCTTTACCTGAACAAGTTATATTAAATCCAACAACTGGAAGTTGTGGGATTTATTATAACAATTAATTTGATACCAAACTCCTGGTTTCTGTTACTTAAGGGAATTTTTTAAATTAAAATAAAGTCTCCCCATTCTAGCCTATGGAGGCAGTTCACTACAATGAGGGAAAAACAAATTTGGCTGTTTTAACTCACCAGGGCTTATAAAACTATTTTTATAAGGTCCCTCCTTATAGTTACATGGCACTCAGCCCTAGGGGCACATAGGGCACACCTTAGGGGTGACTTACATGTAAAAATAAGATAGTTTTAGACTTTAGAACTTCTTTTAATTCCAAAGTTGAATTTGCATGTACCTTTAATTTAAAAGCAGCCAGCAAGGCAGGCCTGCCTTTAAAATTACACTGGGCACCTCAGCAGTGCACCTATGGGGGCATTATCTATGCTGGGTTCCCTAAACCTCCATGCCCTACGATATACTAGGGACTTATAGGTAGGTTGACCTAGCCAATTATAATTAGCCTAATTTGCATACTGATTGTACACAGAGCACAGGCCCCATCAGAGTTAGGAAAACACCAGCAAAAAGTGGAGAATGGTGGCAACAAGTTAGGGGGGCTCTGCAATCAGCCCTGTTCTCTCACACAAGCTCCCCCCAGCCCACATGCCCAGGAGACTCAGCCCAACCCGGGGAGAGCCTTCCTGGCTTGTCAGGCGAAGAAGACATCCTCCTCTTCCTCCTCTTCAGGCATTTGTGGGTCGAGTTCATATAGGGAAATGTTCCTTCTTACACATATGTTGTGCAGGAAGGCACAGGACAAAATTATTTTGCACACCATTTCTGGTGAGTATAGGAGTCTGCCTCCGGTGATGTTGAGGGACCTGAATCTTGACTTCAGGATACCAAAGGTCCTCTCGACTATGGTGCGTGTCCTCCTATGTGCCTCATTATAGGCACGCTCTGCTGCAGTGCTTGGGTTTGCAAATTGGGTCATGATCCATGGCTGGATCCCATACCCCTGATCAGCTGAAAGAGAAAATGAGTGAGAACATGTTGATGTACCTTGCACCATAAATATCACTTTGCTTGGCAGTTGTTCTCTTGTGTTGTCTGTGAATCATCGGTGTTTGTGTTATTGTGTGGAATCCTAGGCTTCTAGGATGTACCATCAGCATTGGGTTGTTTCCTTATCTGAACGGGTGTTTGGCTATTGACCGGATGTCAGCAGTATTTTTGTTGAGTTGCAGTACAGTGTGTACTCCCTTGCATTGTGTCATTGAAATAGGTGTCCATGTGTCTTAAATGGGGGTGACATGATACTTCCATACACAGAATCAATTCCACAGTGGTGGTAACACGGTTGCATCTATCTACCCTGGACATCCCATCCAATTTTACATATGCAATAGAATTATTTAACCATCTGTGAGACCCTTAGATTTGGCAAGGTGACAATGTACAACACATCTACGTACGTTGTCAGCACTGACGTGTTAACAATTGACTATGCACTAATTTCACATGTGTGACAAGTTCACTGCAGACCTATTTCTCTGCCATTGCCAAGTCGACTCAGGTTGTAACGTGTACCTATACTACTGAACATGTTCTAGTTCAGATGGCTAACTTGGTTGTGAGGTTGTCATTTTGAGTTTCAGAAGGCCCGTATGCCTGTACATGTGTTGTGTGTGTGTTAATTTGTCGCAATGCGTATGTGTAGGAAGGTGCACTTGCAATATTGTCCCATCAAGATGTGTTCTTCGCACAGTCCAGTTGCTGATTGGTAGTGGGCAATGTGAGAGCAGGAGTGATGTGAGATATTGGTACAGCCTCAATGATTGCATGTGACCTTCATTGTAGTCATCATCATGCTATGTGTGTCATGGTGTTTGACCTGCAGCAAAAAACATTACACACCCCTCACACAGTACGTATTGGTTGGAAGGGTGTTTGATTGAGTGTTATTGGTGTGATATTGAAAAATTAATCTTCCAAATTGTACTGCCAGTTGGGGCCATGTCTTTATCATTGTGTTGTTTTAAATTGTCCCCTTGTGGTTCTGGAGTGGCATCTGTTGTTATTTTGAACTGTCAATTGTCCCTAGGTGTGTATCCCTTCGGGGGAGGATGTCAAACATGCCTAGCGGTGTCACTACCTCATTGTCTTCCTGTCCACGTGTCGATGTCGTGGTGTATGTGTTGTGTGTCCTAGAGGGTTGCTGTGCTGTGTGTATATAAGTAGGTTTCTATACTTACCAACAAGTAGGCCATTGCCATATCGTCCATCCTGGAAGTGCCTGTTTGATGGTGCAGTGACGGAAGATGAATGAATCATACACACTCCTAGGATACTTTGCCATGATGTTGGTGATTAAACCCCGGTGATCGACAATGGCCTGCACATTGATGGAGTGTGTGTGCTTCCTGTTGCGGTATAGATATTCGGTTGCAGCAGGTGGCACAAGGCGTACATGTGTGCAGTCAATGGCACCAAGGATGTGTGGGAAGCCATTAATTTGGTAAAACCCCTCTTTTGTCTCCTGCTGCTTCTGCTGTGTGTTGGGGAAGCTGATGTGGCGGGGTGTGAGGGAGATGATAGCATCCAGTACCTTGGGTAGGAAGGCGGAGAATGATGGCTGTGAGATCCCAGCAACCAGGGCACCAGTGGTTTGAAAGGAGCCACTTGCCACCATGTGGAGTGCAGCTAGCAGCTTGTTTTCTGGTGAAATGGTGCGGGGTGTTTGCAAGCTGGGTGCCAACTGTGGCTCAATGTTGCGCTGCAGCTGCTGAATGGCTTGCCAGTTGAGCCTGTACCTCTGAATGATGTCTTGTTGGCGGAGTCCCAGAAGGGTTGTCCTGGTGCAGAATATCCTCTCCTGCTTTCTGTGTTGCCTTTGGGGTCTCTGCTGGTGTTGTGAAAGCTGCTGTTGTTGGTCTTGTGCTCTGCGTCTGCATGCATGCTGGATGAAAAGTACCTCCATGTCTTCCTTTTGGAGCTCTGCTGTTGCTTCTGTGATTAAGTTCAGGTGTGTTTGCCCCATTTTAATGCCTGCCCTGACCCAGGTGTTATTTTTGTACGCAAATCGGGCTGTGAGTCATTTTCCGCCTCCGCCTCCTGGCCATGCATTATTTTTGCGCAGCAGCATAAATAAGGCGCACAGGAGTTTAAGTCATTTTTTGGACGGGAATGCCTACCTTGCATGTCATTAACGCAAGGCGGTTTCCCGCATCCAGAAAATGACACACACTGCGGAATTTTGGCATTTGCGGGCTCGGGCGTCAAAGTTTAAATATAGTGCACAGTTTGCGCCGATTGTGCGTCAAAGTTTTTGACGCACATTCGTCGCAAACAGAGTATAAATATGCCCCTTAGTCTTGTTAGCAAGGAGGAATGTAATTATCTGCAGTAAAGCAGCCCTACACTGGGGGGGCACTAGATCAGTGACATTAATGTAGTCCTGTAGTAGATTAAGATAACTATTAATCTACCCTTGCCAATTTCCTGTCTATTCACTGCATAAAATACTGTGGTTTTGATCGTAAAACGTAAAGGAAGATTGAAAAAGGAAGGTTCAATATAACCACTGATGCAAAATTCATATTCTTTGTTATTGCCTGTAATTTCCCACACATTGTCGATGTCTGCAATTAAGGGGTGGTACATGAATCCGGTGGGCACATCACCTCTGGAAATATCTAAATGTACCTCTACATTCATCGGCTTAGATTAAAGGTAAAAGGTTGACCACATGCAACAAAATTGATGTTATTTATGTAGAATCTAACATGTCAGGTCTTCTAAAAGTGGTCTGTGACAGCACCAGGGTACACTGAGCATCCCCATGCTAATGGAAGCAAACTCTGGCACATTGAGCCATGGTTTGTTATTAATGGCAGCACAATAGCATTTTAAGAAGTCGAATATGACAAAGAGCAGCATGACATATTAAGCAGGACCCTGCTATGAGTGTCATTATTCTGGTACATTGAGCATCATAGCAGTAGACTCTGCATCATTCTGACATACTAAGGATCACCCTAAGGTCACTCGTATAATTCTAGCATATTTGTCAGACTCCTGATTCCACCCACATATTTTGCTTCGCAAGTACATCAAACGGATCTCAGTAAGTTTAACAGCAACTTACCACTGTAAAGTGTCTGTGTTGATGTAGTGGTCTGTTATGTCCTTTGGGTTAGGCATACTACCATCAACCATTTGTTTAAATGCTAGTACCTCAAAATGAGTGTTCTACTGAAAATTATCCCCTTCAAATTCGGCGTAGAGGTGATTTTCAAAATGAGCTATGTAGTTCACGCAAATGATGAATATCACCAACACCTGCAGAAAGACTGTGAAAAAAGAGATGGTACTCACAAACACATTTCAGAATTTTGATTTGAGCCTCTTTATCGTTGCCATCGCGGCAAGTTTATCATAACAAAACAGTGATAATGACTCTATGCCCCATTCCAGACGATACCTTTTCGGACCTGTGTGGCACTTCTGTGGGAGCAAAATCGTACCAGAAAATATTGACACCCCTAGATTCTACCCCATATGCTTCTACCAGACTGAATTGTGCATCGAGGCACTTCCCCAAACACCAATTAGCAGGGGCTGCTCAATAATTGAGTTCTAGATCAATAAAAGTTAAAGAGTTTTATCACAAAAGGCAAACTAAGCAGTACAGAGTCAATGCCATAAGGGCTCTCAGATGGAAAGTTATTGAAAGTATGTATATTAGTCTCAATGGCAGCAAAACTGTAAGAAAATCAGGCAGCATCCATAGCAGCATAGGAAAGTCTTCTTCAAAATCACTGGCTCACACCCATAGTCAAGGGATTGTTATAACAATTCTTGAAGGCAATTAAGTAAACTGCAGAATCATCATGGTATAAGCAAAAGTATCATTTATTTAGCAATTCAGAACACAGGACTAATACACATTATTACCTTAATACAGTGGTACCCAATTGTTTTGGACCTGGGGCTCTCTTGACCTATTGGCCGTTGGCCACGGCTACCCAATATGTTACTTTTTTGGCAGGTGGGGGAATGTAAGCCTGGTGTCTGGAGTAATTTTATTTTTCTCCCTGCAAATAATCGGGATAAAGCCAATTAAGGTATTATAATCAAAGAAAGCTTCACATTTTAATACAATAATACAAGCACATGCCTAGCCATAGAGGACAGTATGCTGCAATAAGAGATGTTTTATAAGTACAACCCTGTCAACTATGGAATTTGTAAATAAGATGAAATTAGACTAGTAAACCTGTCAGGCTTATGATTTTACATTTAGGAGGAATATTATTTTGAGAACTGCTTGGTGACAATGGCACAGGGTGCCCTACTACCTCGCATTTGTTGAGCAAATAAAAGGTCTCAGTTCTTGCAGCATAGTGACCAAAAAAATGCCCCCTCAAACACTGGCAAATAAAGTTGTGCTACTCATGCCATCACTATAGTAACAAATATTGATGCTTTTACGGAATATAATAGAGAAAGCGGCTCATATAATACCGACTAAAGTAATGAAAACACAGAACTATTTCGGATAGGGCATGTGCATGAAAACACTGAAAGTTATTTTACTACTGTCTTATCCTCAGTAGTTCAGGCATTACTGAAACTGCCCACAAACACAAGGGCACACAATGACCATAAATAATAATTAGAAAATATATTTTACTCCAGCCCCGTTCCTTAGAGTAGCAGTACAAATAAATCTATGCGACCTCCTCTTGAAAGCGTGTTCCTTTTTTGCCTGTCTTCCTGGAGCTTAGGTACGTCAGCACCACTGGAGAAAAGGAGGCCACTATAAAAGGCACCTCCTTGCTCAGAGCTGTGCCAGCAGGGCTTGGAAGGCCCCCTGACCGAAGTGCACCCTTTCCAAGGGCCAAACAAAGGATGTGGCAGCTCGCAAGGAGATAAGTCCCATAACAAGGGGGGAGGGTAGGTGCGACAAGTGAGGATTTTTAGCCATAGGCATTTGGGGTGGGATGATATTAAAACTCACCTGGTAAAGAGTGAGTTCCTCCTCTATAGGGTGGGTCTTGCCAGTGTATAGCACCTCTGCTTTTAGGAGTCTCCAACCTTGGAGACTCCACTGAGCAGCAACGCTAATACTTTACTTAGGGAGCATGTCTGATGTAGCACGCTGCAAGAGGGAACATTTGACATCAGAAAATACTGCAGTCATTCTGCCAAGCCTTCTGGCAGTAGGACCATTAAATAGAGCTGTTTGTATTGGATTTTGGCAGCCAGTTGATGGTTTGAGTTAGTATTTAATGTTCCAGTGATTCCCAAACTGTGTACTTGGTGTGCGGCGCCCCTGGCTAGTTTTGACAGTGCACCAGGGTGCCACCTCACACAGATTGGGAACCACTGCCTTAAAACATAATCACCACCCCATTTAACACATAATTACCATCCCATTTTAGAAAAACTCATTCAACACCCTCCATGCTAATATCATTCAGGGATCTTCTAACTCATATGAAACATTTAGACAAAAGGAGTTTCTGCTGGTGTGATCACAGTGGAAGGCAGCAGAACAGGCTTTGACAATTGTTGTAATAGAGAACAGTGAAAGGTAATTGAAAGCAATGTAATAATAATGGAAATAAACATCTAACCCCCATCTTGACTGTTCTCTACAGAGGATGCTGGGACAAGATGCACATAGGAGGTGGGAGAACAGGAGTGAGTGACAGAGATGGTATCCATTTTGCTTAACATGCAGTGTTTCATGAAAAAGAGGCATACCTAAAACATACCTAAAGCACATTGGGGATCATGTTTCTACAAATCATATTAATCTAACGATTCCCCCTCTAATTATATTATAATCACTAAAAAAACTATATATTCAAGAATTCCTTCAGTCTGCATCATTTTCTGCTTCTTCCTGGAACTCTCATCTGCCATCTTTATTACTTGTAGACACAATCCTTGATAATCACCATTTCGTGGTTTGCAGAAGATTTCCTCTTTAACGATCTCTCTTTATTCTTGTACCCACAATTTTTAATCAGACACCTACAAAATTACAATAAAATAAACAGAACAATTGCACAAATCATTATAATTATTATAGGGGTTAGTTTGAAGCATGTCGTTGCCCTACGTAAATTATCAATCCATTCACCAATCTTACTAAAACCCTTTCCTTTATCACTAACCCAGGATCCTACAGCTTTCCGTAATCCATACTCTTCAAAGAATGAAGTTTGAGAGAAATATTAGCTAGATTTGTGATAACAGTTAATGATAGAACTATTATCAGAAATGAAAGTGTTAGCACTGTGCAATCACCACATCCCTTCACAAGAAGCATATCTAATGTTAAGCAGTTTTTCATTGCCATAGTTCTTACAGCAATTAGTTCAGAATTAATTTGCGTTATTGGTCTTGCTGTCCACTAATATAGGTAAACATATAATTTTCACATCATTCAATAGCACCAAATATATATGAAACTAGCTGTCAAAATTATTGCTTCAATCTCCTCAAATCACCTGCATCATCTATTTCATTCATATGATGCACTGTGGAAAATTAAAAGCAAGATCAGAAGATCCAACTTCAGAAGCGGCTCTCCATTAACCAAATATTCACCACCCACAGCATAACACTTTCCATACTCATTCTCTTACACATAATCAGCTTTGAGTCTGTTAAAAGGTTATACCATACGCCAAATACATTTCACCTCTTCTTTCTTGCTCCATTCTCAAAACTAAAGTTTAGATTCAACAATCTGAATTTTGCTCCCTTAATTTGTTCTCTTATAGCTTTTTCATCTCATCAATCTCTTACAATCACTTATAGTTTTTACTCTTTGGAATATATTCCTTAATGAATCATGCTCTTATTCACTCAAACTACACACAACCCATCGATTCTTATAGTTTTAGTTTCATGCTTAATTTGGGCAAATGTTTTGGGAAGTTTATCATACTTATGTCATTGTTATATTCTTTTTTCTCTGAGATAGGCAAATTAAGGTTACACTGAAATTGAGTCAAAAATGCATTGCCTTTAAATACACTAAAAATACTATCTACGGCAAACCATATGAGTTTGGAAGCTGTGAATATGTGAAACCCTCACCTGCAGAAGAAGGTAATAAACTTTTCTTATGTTTTAGTAAATTATGTATCACTTTATTACATACTGCAGTTAAGCCAACTCTTGCAGAAAGAAGTCCCATCGGAGAGAGTAAGCACAACAAAGTAGGATTATTAACATTATTCATAAAACAATAATGTTACAGCATTTGATGTACTCCATCCTTCGCAAAGACAAAAGTTTGATTGTGAGGATCAAAATGCAAAGCTCAACAAAATGTTTCAATGAAACAAAAATAAATTTTTTCTTATCTTTCCTATTTCTAGTAAAACAACAATTGAAACAAAAATATTACATTTTTTCAACATTCTCAACAGGGTTTCTTTCCTTTGATTCACTTGAAAAATTATTTCTCTATAGTTTTTAAACTTTTCAAGATGGTTGTTCTTCTTCTGATTCACCTCAAACTCACTTTCAAAATTATACTGACAACGATTTGCTGACACTATAGCCAGATATACCCTTTCAGGTAACACATAATTTCTGTTTGGCGTTCCCTTGTTGTTAGAAATGAGGTCTTTGGTTGGCAGTCAGGTTACCCCCTGTCCAAGAAAGGATCCTCACACTAGTTGGGTAAAGGTAATCATCCTCAGGTAACCCTGCTCACCCCCGTGGTAGCTTGGCACAAGCAGGCAGGCTTAACTTCAGAAGCGATGTGTAACGTATTTGTACCAACACACACCGTAACTCTGTGAAAACACCACAAAATGACACAACACAGGTTTAGACAAATAGGTAATATTTATCCAAACAAAACAAGATCAAAATGACAAAACTCCAACATAAACAAGTCAAGATATAAATTTTCAAAAGAATAAGAGTCTTAACCCTTGGAAAACTATGAGAATGGTGGTATTTCACAAAAGTACCTGGGTAGTGTCAAAATGAAACCGCATGGCCGAGTGTACATTGAAAAAGGCCAGCAAAAAGAAATGACGCACGTCGTTCCTCCTCCGGTCGGGTCGGTGTGCGTCATTTCTTTTTTCCTGCAAGAGAGTGACATGTCGATCCAGATAGGCATTTCGGGTCCAGGCAGGCTTTGCGTTGATTTTCAGCGCCCAGGGATGTTTGCATCAAAAATCTGGTTGGACAGTATCACAAAACCTTGTTGCTTGGGGTTTGAGTTGTTAGCAGCCTCCTTTAGCAGGTATTGCGCATTGTTTCTCCAGCCGCGTTGCATCAATCTTCCAGCCACAATGCAGGTGGAGCGTTGATTTCAGCCACAAAGCCGGCGGTGTGTCGTTTATAAGTCGCATCACAGAAGGTGCGTCGAAAATTTCCCCATACGTCGGTCTGTGCATGGAGTTTCAGCTCTTGTCTGCCAACTTCACTTTTCAAGGGCCCAGGAACTGGGTAGGACACCACTTGGCAGGGCAGGAGTCTCAGCAGAGAGTCCAGGTGCTGGCAGGGGAATACTTTGATGGCCCTGAAAATGCAACAACAGAAGGCAAGCTCAGTTCACGCCCTTGGAGATTCTTCTCAAGCAGGAATGCACAACAAAGGCCAGTCTTCGTCCCCTTTCAGAGGCAGACGCAGCAACTGCAGGATATACCAACAAAGCACAGCCACAGTCACAGGCAGGGGCAGCACTTCTCCTCAGCTCTTCAGCTCTTCTCCTTAGTAGAGGTTCTTCTTGATTCCAGAAGTGATCTAATTTTCAGGGGTTTGGCGGGCTCTTCTTATACCCCTTTCTGCCTTTGAAGTAGGCCTACTTCTAAGAGAAGTCTCTGTTGTTTTCATGATCCTGCCTTGCCCAGGCCATGCCCCAGAAACAGACCAGGGAGTTGGAGACTGCATTATGTGAGGGCAGGCACACCCCTTTCAGGTGTAAGTGGCTACCTCTCCCCTTGCTCCCAGCACAGATGGCTCATCAGGATATGCAGGCTACACTCCAGCTCCCTTTGTGTCACAGTGTATAGAGAGGTGCAAACAGCCCAACTGTCAAACGAGTCACAGAATGATTTAAGCAAGAACAGTGGCATTTTCAAACACACAATCTAAAAACAAACTTTACTAAAATATGTATTTTTAAATTGTGAGTTCAGAGACCCTAAAATCCATATTTCTATCTACTCCTAAAGGAAATCTGCACTTTAATAATATTTAAAGGCAGCCCCCATGTTAGCCTATGAAAGAGATAGGCCTTACAACAGTGAAAAACAAAGTTGAGGGTATTTTACTGTTAAGACGTGAAACACATAAATACATGTCCCACCTTTCACACACAATGTACCCTGCCCATGGGCCTACCTTGGGCCTACCTTAAGGGTGCCCTACATGTATAAAAAAAGGGAGGGTTTAGGCCTGGCAAGAGGGTACACTTGCCAGGTTGAATTGGCAGGTTAAAACTGCACACACAGACACTGCAGTGGCAGGTATTAACCATTTTTACATTGCTTCTAATATGGGTGGCACAACCAGTGCTGCAGGCCCACTCATAGCATTTGATTTACAGGCCCTGGTCACCTCTAGTGCACTTTACTAGGGACTTACTAGTAAATCAAATATGCCAATCATGGAAAAGCCAATTACACATACATTTTACGTAGAAGCACTTGCAATTTAGTACTGGTCAGCATTGGTAAAGTGCTCTGAGTACCAAAAACAGCAAAAACAGAGTCCAGCACACAGTCAAAACATGGGAAACAGAGGCAAAAAAGTTAGAGGAGACTACGCCAAGGATGCCAAGTCTAACACGAGTTCCCCACAGCTAAAAGCGAGGAGCAACTACCCAACCTCATGGAAGTTCTCATCACTAAGGTGGAAGAATCTGGACAGACCATCAGCATTGACGTGTTCTGTACCAGGGGGGCATTCCACCATAAAATCCATCCCCTGTAGGGAAATGGAACACCACAACAGTTTGGGATTCTTACCCCTCATCTGCATTAACCATCTGAGGGGCCTGTGGTTGGTGGGAACCCGAAAGTAAGTCCAAGACAAGTAGGGTCTTAGCTTTTTCAGCATCTAAACCACAGTAAAAGCTTCACATTTTATTGCTCTCCACCTACGTTCCCTGGAAATTAACCTCCTGCTAATGAAGGCTGCAGGTTGATCTAGGCCCTCTTTATTAAGCTGTGAGAGTATTGCTCCTATACCATGTTCTGAGGCATCTGTTTCTACAAGAAATTCCTTGGAATAGTCAGGTGCCTTGAGCACAGGTGCTGCCCACATGGCAGCCGTCAGTGCATCAAAAGCGGTCTGTCCTGATCACCTTCTTTGATTGCTTCTTAGATGTCAACTCTTTCAGCGGGACAACAATTGTGCCATATCCCTTGACAAACCTCCTGTAATAGCCAGTGAGGCCTAAAAAGGCTCTCACCTCAGTATGGGTCTTGGGAAGCCCCCAAGCCAGAATGGTGTCAATTTGTGGCTGTAGGGGTGCCATGCCACCTGGCCACTCCCTACCTGGTGTCCCAAATACACCATTGAACCCTGCCCTATTTGGCACTTGCTTGCCTTAATAATGAGGCCTGCCTGTTGCAGGGCCTCCAGCACTCTGCAAAGGTGCTGCAAGTGTTCCTCCAAGTGGTACTGAACAATGCAATGTCATCCAGGTATGCTGCACTGAAGTCATCCAGCCCAGTCAACACCTGGTTGACCAATCTCTGGAATGTGGAAGGGGCATTTTTCATCCCAAATGGTATCACTTTAAACTGGAAGTGTCCATCTGGGGTAGAAAATGCTGAACTCTCCTTGGCCCCCTCAGTTAAGTCAATCTACCAGTACCCAGACGTCAAATCAAACGTGCTGAGGTATTTGGTATCTCCCAACCGATCTATGAGCTCATCGAGGGATGGGGTGCACATCAGTTTTAGTTACCGCATTGAGACCCCGGTAGTCAACACAGAACCGGTGTTCTGGGGTGGCACCAGGAGCAGCAGCCTTTGGGACCAAGACCACGGGGTCTGGTAGAAAACTCAATCACCCCTAGGGCTAACATCTTAAACATCTCATCTTTGATGCTGGCCCTGACTTTATCAGTCACCCTGTGAACCTTCTGTTTAATGGGTGGACTGTCCCCAGTGTCCACATCATGTGTACACAAGTGTGTGACCCCTGGGGGTCAGGGAGAACAGCGAGGCAAACTGTCCCAATGCCTGGTGACAGTCCCTCTGCTGTTCTGAGGTCAGGGAGGGGGAGAGGATCACTACCTCCCCAGACCCATCTTTCTCTCTAGCAGACAGAAAGTAAGGAAGAGGCTTGCTAGGAGCATCGACAATTCAGTCCGCTCAAAGTGTGGTTTGCGATGGTTCACATGCAGGACCCTTAAGGGGTTCCTGGCAGTCTGCAAGTCCACCAGATAGGTGACTTCGCTCTTGCTCTCCAGCACCTCAAATGGCCCAGTCCACTTGTCCTGAAGCACCCTGGACTCCACTGGTGCAATCACCCACACTTTTTACCCAGGCTGAAACTCGACCAGAGTGTCATTCTGGTCATACCACCGTTTCATGTCTGCCTTGCTTGCTTCCAGGTTCTCTTGTGGAAGAGCTCTGAAGAGGGCAGTCTGGTTTCTGAAGCCCAGCATGTATCTAAATACATCCTGGGGAGGCTAACTAAATACATCCTGAGGAGTCTTACTGTAGGCCTTCTCTAAGCCCTCCTTCACCAGACTCAAAGGTCCCCTAACAGGGTGGCCATACAGTAACTCAAAGGGACTAAAGCCAAGCCCTTTTTGAGGCACCTCCCTGTAGGCAAACAGAAGGCATAGCAAGGACATTCCACTTTCGCCTCAGGGGCTCTGACAGGCCCATGATCATGCCTTTCAAGGTGTGGTTGAACATTTCAACCAGGCCATTGCTTTGGGGGTGGTGAGGAGTGCTGAACTTATACGTTACCCCACACTCATGCCACAGAGACTTCTTATAAGTACATATGAAGTTGGTACCCAGTCAGATATCACTTCCTTGGGGAACCCCATGCCAGTAAAAATAAAGAAAAATCATTGCAAGACCCAACACAGGGGAAGTTTTTTACCTCAGAGGGATAGCTTCTGTTAATGGGTGGCATGGTCCACCAAGACCAGGATGAACCTGTTGCCTATAGCTGTCTTGGGACCCAGAGGCCCCACAATGTCAATATTGACCCTTTCGAAGGGGGCACTGACCAATGGAAAAGGTTGGATGAGAGCTTTACATTTTCCCCCACTCTTGTCACTTGCCTGACAAGTCTGGCAAGACTTGCAATCAGCATCTGAGTGCCTGAGCATTAGGGGCCAGTAAAAGTGGGTGACAAGCCATTCAAAGGTCTTGTCCTGCCCCAAATGTTCTGCTAAAGGCACATCATGAGCCAGACCCATTAGGAAGGCTCTGAAGCACTGGGGTACCACCAACACACAGACTGACCCAGGTTCAGCAACCTTAGGATCACTATACAGGAGGCCGTCCTCCCAATAAATCAGGTGAGATCCTGGCTCCTTGCCAGCCACCTGGTCTACAGCCTGCTGGCATAAACCCACTAGAGTAGAGCATGTTTTCAGTGCCTCACAGAATGCCTCCCTGGTGGGTCCCCCTTCCTGCTGCCACTGTGACAGCTTGGGGACAGCCCAGTTTTCCTGCATCCCTTGCCCTTCTTCTTTTTGGCGGTCCCCTGGGCCACTGTTTCAGGCTCCATGGGCTCCTGACCACCCTGACGGGCTGCTATTGAGCTGGTGGATACACATACCCACTGTAGCAGACCCAACATCTTCAAGTGTGACCTGTGTTCCACCTCTTTCCAAGGGGAATCCTCCAGATCATTACCAAGTAAACATTCCACAGGCATGGTTGGACTCACAGCTACCTTCAAGGAACCTGAGACCCCCCCATTCAAAGGGAACCTGCACGACTCTTCACAGGCGCTCTGAGTTGTCCACTGCAACTACTTGGTGAAGTACATAGGGATCTATCTGCCCTTCAGACAGCAGGTGACTCCTCACTATAGTCACACTGGCTCCTGTGTCTCTCAGAGCCTCCACCCTCTGTCCATTAATGGTCACCCACTGCCTGTACTTTTTAGTGTTCTCAGGTACTAGGGTTCTCTGGACCATCTCACCGTCTCCTAGTGAGACAAGGGTCATCTCAGCTGGCTCCCACCCACCTGGAACCAACTCCTCCCCAAGCGCTACACTAGCCAAACCCTGGGACTTAGCACCAGTGGGTGCCGGTGTATGTACTCTTGGAGCATTTGGGGTCCCCCTCACATGATCCAGCTGGTCACATGCACAACACTTATGTGGGGGACCCCTTTCCACAGGTTTCCCTTTGGAGAACCATGGCTTCTTTTCAATGGGGGTCTGGGAATTCTTACCCTGGGAACTAGGTCTGGAGGTTCATACAGGGGTAGGACCCCATCCTCCAGACTCTTTAACTACTCCAAAGTGAAGCCAGGGGCCCTTTCCCCTGTCGCACGGGCCATGGCAGGTTACAGACACAGGTCACAACAGCACATGCAGTGGAGGTGTTGTCCTGTGGAAAGTCAGGAATCAAAAGAGGTTATAGTCAGAAAATGGCGGTCACGTCCGCAGTAGAGTACACCGTCACCGTCGGCCGTGATCCTCATTAGATACCGTCCTCCATAGAGCCCCATGTTAGCCAATGGGGAATTGCAGGGTGGTGCAGGCCGCCTTCTGCTATCACGCCCAGTGCCGGCGGAGTGAGATTACTTCCACCTGTCCCTACGTACAGGACAGGCAGTTGCCATGTTATAGTGCTGGTACACAGTTTTCGAATAAAAACTGCGTCATTGGTGTCGAGTGTACATACATAGCCATTAACAGCGTCCAGTTAGATACATGCTCTATGTACACTGAAGTGGTGGATCCATTTTTCTTGTTGTCACTCCCTTCTCACTCTTCTGTCCCTCAGGTACCTACCACTGTGGAGGAATAGTAGTAGGAGGCAAGCCCCCATGTACAGACCCCTTGTGGACTTGACTACACTAGAGGACAGACTGATAGGCCCTCATTACAACCTTGGCAGTAAATGCCACATGCCGCCGTGCGGGCGGCCGCCAACATACCGTTACCGCGGTGATACACCGCTACAGGTATTATGACCCACACTGAGCAATCCGCCACTATGCATACACCAACACAAGTCTGCCAGATCAAAGGTCAGTGATAATCTGGCAGTACCAAAACCCACACCATCACACCAACAGAAATACACCCACAGTATCAGGACCCACAAATTACTGTGGCAGTCTTTAAACCGCAGTAAACCATTGGTGGTACACACAGCCGCGCACAAAATACACGCACATTAACAAAACTACACCACATTGGACAATTCAAACTAGACACACCTGGCACACGTACCACCCGCACACCACTATAAAACACACACCCACATTACCCACAAACCTTTCAATGAAAAAAAAAAAGATTCCAAACAGAGAGAGACACAAGCCAGGAGCACCCACTCAATCTGAGCCACATAACACCATAACCCATACAGCATCCACGCACCTCACAGCACACACCACAACACATCACCCCACACATTCTCACACATACTACTCACACCACATCCGGTGCACCCCAAAGACACCCCAGGTTTTCAGAGGAGGAGATAAGGGTCATGGTGGAGGAAATCATCTGGGCAGAGCTACAGCTGTTCGGATCACAGGTGCAGCAGACGTCCATTGCAAGGAAAATGGAGCTATGGCGGAGAGTCGTGGACAGGGTCAACGCCGTGGGACAGCACCCCAGAACAAGGGATGACATTAGGAAGAGGTGGAACGACCTACGGGGGAAGGTGCGTTCTGTGGTTGCAAGACACCAGGTAGCCGTACAGGGGACTGGCGGTGGGTCCCCACCTCCTCCCCCACAACTAAGAACATTGGAGTAGCAAACCTTGGCAATAATGTATCCTGAAGGCCTCACAGGAATAGAAGGAGGACTGGACTTTGGTAAGTCAAATCTTTACTATTATATTCCCCACCCTACCTGCATGCCATCTCAAACTCCTACCCCTACCCTCACACCCATCACTCCACCACTTCACATATACCCCACTATCACAACACACCCATCACAATGCCAAGCCCTGCATGCAACACCAATGCATGGGCACCCATCACTAAAGCATGCCCATTAGAGAGAATCACCTAGCCCACAAAATCACCACACACACAAGGCAAAGCTGACAAGGCAATCACAACCATACAAGGAAACACAACCATGCACAAGATGGCACACGCTGATACAATATCACTGCATTTTCATCCCCACAGGACCCCCACTCAACGTCACTAGAGAGAGGGTGTGTCACCAACATCCAGTCCCCCCACAGAAGAGGCCCACAGTGATGACAGCAGCTCTGCACGCCTGGATCACGATGACCAACCTGGCCCATCAGGGACCTCTGGACAGTCAGTTACCCTGCCACAGTCCCATACCTCAGGAAACACCAGCACAGCACACAGCCAGCGGGCCGATACCACTGTTCCCCGGGCATGTCAATCAGCAGTGTGTCCACCACTACGGGGACCCCAGGCAACCCCACAAACCCAAGAAAATTAGGGACCTGGGGTCAGTGGGCACACGGTTCAGGGGACAGAGGCACAGGACAACAGGGAATCTGGGGGAGGACTGCTGTGCGACAGGGGGAGGACAGGCCCAGGGTACCCACTCTC
Source organism: Pleurodeles waltl (assembly GCF_031143425.1). Lineage (NCBI taxonomy): Eukaryota > Metazoa > Chordata > Amphibia > Caudata > Salamandridae > Pleurodeles > Pleurodeles waltl. Next base: position 1,482,376,408 of record NC_090440.1, on the reverse strand, counting down.
CACACGGCACTTGCAGGGATCCTGGGAGCATACAGCCATTCCCAGGAGACCTTGGGCCAGATACGGGCCAAGTTGCAGGAGACCCAGCTGCTGCAGGAGGGACAGTACCTGGGGACCAGGGAGGACCTTAAACACATCCACACCATCCTGGTCACCGTTGCAGGGGAGCTGGCTGACATGGCCAATGCCATGAGGGAAGCAGTGGCACAACAACGGGCTCCTGACACTAGCCACAGCGATGAACAGCCCTCAACTTCTGCCGGCGCTAGTGGACAGAAGGCCCCGCCTCTGGAACAACAGGCCACCAGCACCCCACCCCCTGCAGAAGGGGAACCACCCCGCAAATGGTCCCTGCGATCCAGGCATAAGCCAGTGAACATTGCCAAGACCCCCACCAGGAAATAAGACTCTCCTGATTGTCACCCTTTTGTCCCACTCTGTCACCCTGTCCTCCTTGAACTGCCATTGCTCCACTTCCTATGCCCAATTGGACAATGCACCTGTGATACCAAGAGACTGGACTCCAACTGGACATTCATCCACCATCACCCCAGCCCATTGCACATCCCCCTCTACTTATTAGCACTTAAATAAACACCCTTGGAACAAATACAAATCTGGAGTCTGTCTATTGATTGAAATATGTATTAGTACAACAATCTGAAAACATTGGAATTCATATGTACAGTTATATATACATGGGCATGACCTGTAGTGGGCAGCAGTAAACACACCAGGAGCCAGAGTGGGGCACAGAGATCTGAAAATAGAGATGCCAAAGGGTACAGTAAGTTGCCAAAGACATAGGGAAATCATGCCGCCATGTACAATGTCCAAAAGAAAACTTAAATGTATAGTGAAGTTACAGTATCTTACCTGTATGTCACTGGAAGTGCTACTGTGTGAGAGATCTTCTGTTGTCCACATCTTCATCCTCTGCCTCCTCTTCCTCACTGTCCACAGGCCCCACCGCTGCCACAAGACCATCTCCAGGCTCATCCTCATGCAGAAAAGGCACCTGGCATCTCAAGGCCAGGTTGTGCAACATGCAACATGCAACATGCAACGATGATCTGGCACACCTTCTTGGGTGAGTAGTACAGGGATCCACCTGTCAGATGGAGGCACCGGAACATGGCCCTCAGGAGGCCATAGGTTCTCTCAATTATCCTTCTGGTTTGCCCATGTGCCTCATTGTAACGTTCCTCTGCCCTTGTCCTGGCATTCCTCACTGGGGTCAGTAGCCATGAGTCACTTGCAAAAATCGAGGGACAACTGTTAGACACACACCAACTGTAGGGACAACCCCATACGCAGACACCAACACATACTGGGTGAGGACCTTAGGCTCACCTATTAGCCACACCCAGTGCCTCTGGAGTTGTGCCATCACATATGGGATGCTGTTATTCCTCAAGATAAAGGCGTCATGCACAGAGCCACGAAGAGCCAGGATACTTGCCATTGACATGGGAGATGTACTGGTTTGCCAAACACACCATCTGCACATTCAGAGGGTGATAGCGTTTTCTATTCCTGAACACTTGTTAATTTCTCTGGGTGGGGGGGGGCACATGCTACATGTGTACCATCAATGACACCAATGTTGTTGGGGATATGTCCCAGGACATAAAAGTCAGCTTTCACTGTGGCCAAATCCTCCACCTGTGGGAATACGATGTAGCTGCGCATTTGTTTCAGCAGGGCAGACAACCCTCTGGTCAACACGTTGGAGAACATTGGCTGAGACAGCCCTGATGCCATGCCCACTGTTGTTTGGAAGGAACCACTTGCCAGGAAATGGAGCACTGATAGGACCTGCACTAGAGGGGGATACCTGTAGACAGGCGTATAGCTGACATCAGGTCTGGCTCTAATTAGGCACACTGTTCTTGGATTGTGGCCCGATCAAGTCTGTAGGTTAGGATAATGTGTCTGTCCTCCATTGTCGCAAGGTTCACCAGGGGTCTGTACACTGGAGGATGTCTCCATCTCATATTCCTCCTCAGCGGTTGAAGCCTATGGAGGAAAACGGTGAGCAGAGGGTCATATTCACACACCTATTTAAATAATGATGCATCTCTTTATTTAAAGAACCAGTATGTGAATCCGAGAGTCAGTTGATGTTCCAATGTCTGCTGTGATGCAGTTAGGTGCCATGGCCGGTGCCCCCCTGCAATGGCGGCTGTCTGCCCTGTGAGGAGGGACAAGTGGATATGAGGTAATTCCGCTGGTGTTGTGCGCCGTTGCGGTAGGCGGTCGATGACCGCTGCGCAACTTCGCATTGGTTATCATTGGGCCCTATGGGTTTCAGGAGCCAATAGCGATGTACGCCGGTGGTGATGGTATGCCCTCCATGGGCGTGACTGCCATTTTCTATCTATTCACTCACTTGCTACCTGACCTTCAACAGGAGAGGACTTACACTGCAAGTGCTGCTGTGACCTGTGTCTGGAAGCGACAATGGCTCATGTGTCTGGGGAAAGGGCCCCTACCTTCACTGCGGAGGAGTTGGCGAGATTGGTGGATGGGGTCCTACCCCAGTACACTTTACTCTACGCTCCTCCAGACAAACAGATGAGTATACGGTGAGCATGATGCGTGGGCCATGAATGCATGGAGTGCTGTATGTGTAAGCCATATGTAGCGGGGCTGAGGTGTCCTGGGCAGAGTGCTGCATGTATGGTGGTCAAGGTATATGCGTTAGGGGATAGGAGGGAATATGGTGGGCCATGAGTGTGATGGTCCGTACGGTATGACTAATCCCTTTTCTGCTGTATTTTTCCTGCAGGTCAGTGCCCATCAGAAAAAGGGTATTTGGCGTGCCATCACCAAGGACGTGCGGATCTTGGGGGTCTTTGACAGGCGGAGCACCCACTGCCACAAACAGTGGGAGGAACCCCGCTGCTGGGCATGGAAGACGGTGGAGGCCCAGCTGGGGCTGGCCTCCCAACGAGGAAGGGGTGCCCGTCGTACCCTGACCCCCCTGATGTTCCGCATCCTGGTGGTGGTCTATCTGGAGTTGGATGGGCGCTTGAGGCCATCACAGCAACCACAAGGAGGTGAGTACAAATTCAGATTCATGACTTTGCATGCATTAAGGTTTTACCTGGGTGGGAATGTGGACTGCGGGTGCCCCTAGGCGAGGGCGGACATGGCAGGGTTGGTCCCTTGCTGGGCAGGCTCAGAAGCACTCCAACCCCAAAGGTGTAAGTGGGCATCTACTACTGGTCAGGGCCCTTTTTGTTTCAGGTGTACAGCTGATGGCGTTATGCTATGTACCCCATGGGTTGGTGACTAGTTCTGTAACTGGTAGTGCATGGCCTAGTACATGGGGCTGCTCCCTGTGTGTTGTGTACGCCAACAGTAGTGTTGTTGCTGGCATTGACCACATGTATCCTCTGTCTCCCCCCCTTTTTGTTTTGTCACCCTGTCCTTGTGTGCATTAGCATCATCTGGCGGAGGAGCAGAGGCACCGGCGATGGAGGGAGCAGCATCCCACATGGTCCTGGAGACCGAATCCACCAAGGGTGAGGGCACCAGTGGGTCCAAGGGCGAGGGGACCACCACGACGGAGACAGGAGGGGGCACTACAGACAGCGAATCCTCCTCCGATGGAAGCTCCCAGGCGGACACCTCTGTGCCCACCCCAACAACAGGTACAGCCGCCACCCCCCTACCAGCACTGCCTTCCAGGAGCCCCTCAGCGTGTTTCCCATGCCGCTCACCCAGGAAGGTGGGCATCTCCTTCGCCCCAGGCACCTCAGGCCCTGCCCCAGTCAGCCCTGCTGCCATCAGTGAGGAAACTATTGACCTCCTGAGATCCCCCACTGTTGGGCAGTCAACCATTCTGAATGCCATCCAGGGTGTTGAGAGGCATTTGCAACAAACAAATGCATACCTGGAGGGCATTCACTCTGCCGTGGTGGCCCAACAGAGAGCATTTCAGGCTCAGACTCTCCACGGATGGCAGCCATTGTCCCTGTCTCTAGCCTCCCCCCTCCAACTTCCTCTACCCAGCCCCAATCCCCTCAACCCCAGCCTATCCCAAGCACACCTTCAGACGAGCATTCACCCAAATCAACACACATAAGTGGCTCAGGCAAACACAAGCACCACACTTTTCTCACAGGCAGTCCCACAAGCACCATCCCCATGCAGACACACCAACATCCACTGCCTCCACTGTGACCCCCTCCTTCTCGTCGTCCACCTGCCTCCCAGTAGCATCTCCACTCACACCTGCATGCACTACATCCTCATCCACTATCTCAATCACCAGCACGCCCATCACTGCACGCCCCTCACTGGCAGTCACCACCCCGACATCCATCCACACGTCCCCTGTGTCCTCTCAAAACTGTGTCTGTAACCCGTCCTCCCAAATTACAGAAACACAAGCACACACACACCCAACAGCCATCCACCTCACAACAGCCTCCGGCTCATGCACCTGCACCCAAACACAGCAGACTGACACATCCTACAATCACTCCCTCTTCCTCCACTCCCAAACCTTCACCCTCTTCCCGCCCCAATGTCCCTAAGAAGCTTTTCCTGGCAATCATTGACTTCTTCCCTACCCCTCCCAACCTCCTTCCCCTCTGGCCAGGGTGGCCAAATCCCAGCCCAGCACCTCAGCCACCAAGTCCACGTCTGCTGTGTTCCTGCAGCTGTCAGAGGCTCAAAGGGGGCACCCATCAGCCCAGCCAGTGTGCCACCAACCTCTGCCAAGGCAAAGACCATTCTGCCACCTGGCAAGGTGAAGAAGGAGACAGCATCCAGCAAGGGGAAGGAGCCACAACCACCCAGCAAGGCCACCTCAAAGACTCCAGCTGCCAGACCCAAGGTGACACCACCATCTGCCAAGGGCAGGAAGGGGCACAAAACACCGGCCAAGGCACTTCAGCCGTCCGAGCCTGCAGGTGAAGGCCTGGTGGCTACCAGTACGACTGCCAGCACCGCCACCTGCACTGCAGCCTTCACCACCACCTGCACCACCGCTAGCACTGCCGCAAGCACTACCACCTGCACCGCCACCTGCACTGCCGCTACCACCACCGCAAGCACTGCCACATACACCGACACCCGCATCGCCGCAAGCACCACTACTGTCAGCAGCAGCAGCCCCAGTGGGCAGCCATCCGAGGCTGCAGGAGAAGGGCTGGAGCCTCCCCGCACCACTGGCAGCACCGGCACCTGCACCATGGCCAGCACCGCCACCTGCACCGCTGCAAGCACCGCTGCAAGCCCCCCCACAAGCTCCGCCACCTGCACCACTGACAGTAGCACCACTGCCAGCAGCAGCAGCCCCAGTGGGCATCTGTCCGAGGCTGCAGGAGAAGGGCTGGAGCCTCCTCCCACCACTGGCAGCACCCCCACCAGCACCAACACTACCACCCCTGTACAGCCGTAGCTGTCACCGGATGGAATGTATCCCTGCTTCCATGGACTATCATGCATCCTGGCAAACCACCCACTTGAGAGACTGTGGCTTTGCACTCCCCTGGACCAAGCCTAGGGCAAACCACCCACTTGGGAGACTTGAGAGACTGTGGCTTTGCACTCCCCAGGACCAAGCAGTGGGCAAACCACCCACTTGAAGACTTGAGAGACTGTGGCTTTGCACTCCCCAGGACATTGCTGTGGGCATGGAGCCCCCTCCAGGAGCAGTGCTGTTGTTCCATCTTCTGGGTGAGGTGCCCCCCTTCCCCATCCCCCTGAGCTGCCTGTGTGTTTTCGACCTGATGCCCCTGCAGTGTTCCCTCCATGTTGAGGCAGGAGTTAAGTGTGGACTTGGCCTATGTGTTTTGGCCCAGTGGGCCATGGACATTTTGAGTGGACATTGTCCCGCCTTTTGTACATATTGTATATTTTGTTAATACTGTATTTTAAATCTTCACGTATTTCTGACTATTTCTAATATAACACTAATTTGACTTAATTCCCTTTGTCCTTGCATTATTCCAGAGGGTTACGGGGTGTATATGCAATGTTGTTGCATGTGTTTGTGTGTATGGTGTTGGGGGTGAGGGTGGTGGTGGGGAGTTGGGTGTGTGTGTCACTCTCTTTTTCCTCCCCTGTCCCCTATGTGCTAGGTGCAGTACTCACCATGGTCATCGCCACCACCATTGGTACTCCTGGTATATGAGAAGGTACACCAGCATGGGGAGGACCTGCAGCTCTGGATCCATGGCGTCATGGTTCTTCCTTGAGTGTTGAGAGGTGAATGGTTTCCCTTCTGTGTACTGTTTCCGCCGTTCTTTTGATGGTGCCCCGGAAAATCTGGCGGATGGGCGGGTTGTAATGGGGTGGGCGGTACATTGTCTTCCGCCTGCCTGTTGGCGGTTACCGCCGCGGTGTTAGTTGCTACCGCCGTGGCGGTCGGAGTATTAAAGTGGCTATATCTGTTGGCGGTTTCTGCTGTGGTCATGATTCCATTTTTGTTATTGCCGGTCTGTTGGTGGTATTACTGCCGCTTTAACACCGACTGCCAGGGTTGTAATGATGGCCATAATACCCACCTATAAACTGGACAGGGCACAATCACAGAGCTGTGTCCTCAATTGGAGCCTGATCTGATATCTCCTATCTGTCATCCAACAGTGATCCCCATTTTGTGCAGGTCCTATCAGTGCTCCATTTCCTGGCAACAGGCTCTTTCCAAGTAACAGTGAGCTTGGCTGCAGGACTGTCACAGCCAATGTTCTCAATAGTGCGGCAAGAGTTTAGGCTGCCTTGCTCAAACGCATGTGCAGCTACATCACTTTCCCTCAAGTAGAAGATTTGGCCACTCTGAATGCTGGATTCTATGCAATGGGACATATTCCAAATATTATTGGGGCTATTGACGGAACACATATTGCATTTGTCCCCCTCCTCTGCCACAATGAACAGGTGTTCAGGAATAGGAGGAGTTTCCACTCACTCAGTGTCTAGATGGTGTGCCTTACTGACCATCTCCCACTTCACTGCAAAGTATCCTGGGTAGGTGCATGACGCCTTCGTCCTGAGGAATAGCAGCGTCCCACAACTGATGGCACAACTAAAGAGACACAGAGTGTGGCTTATAGGTGAGCTTGAGTCCCCACCCAATGTATGTCAGTGTATGCCTTCAGGAGTCATCCCTATTCAATTGTGCAAGGCTAATGCTTGTCCCTCACTTCTTGCAGGTGACTATGGCTACCCAAGCTTATTCTGGCTATTCACCCCTGTAAGGAATCCGAGGACACTGGCTGAGAATAGATATAATGATGCTCATGGGGGTACCAGAAGGATTATTGAAAGGACCTTTGGTCTCTGGAAGGCCAGGTTCAGGTGCCTCCATCTGACAAGTGGATCCCTCTGCTTCTCCCCTAAGAAGGTCTGCCAGATAGTTGTTGTATGCTCCATGTTGCACAACCTCGCCATCATGTGGCATGTGCCCTATCTGCAGGAGTGGGGGGTGAATATGCTCCTGTGGCAGCAGTGGACCCTGAGGACAGTGAGGATGAAGATTATGAGGATGTGGACAACAGAACATCAGTTATACGGCAGTACTTCAAATGACACACAGGAAAGACAGTAGAACTGACCATTCCTCTAATAAATTATTTTTCTGTGTGGCTGTAGCGTGATGGCAGTCACTTCCTTAGCATCCCAAATGACTGTCAACTATGCCTTCCCATTTTGCAGCTGTTGGTGTGGTTACAACTGTGTACTGATGTGATGACTACACACTGCTACAGGCCATTTGTTGGATCGAATCACAACGTTCTGGACAATTGTACAGGATGAAACAGTTCAATACATTGCACATTTCTGTCAGATAAAGCACTATTACTCCAGTTGTGTCCAAGGGTTTTTATTCAAGTGGAAAATATGAAGGAATAGTGCAATGGAATGAGGTGATGGTAGAGGAAAGTCCAGGGTAGTGCTCCAGTCTGTTTGTAGCACAGGTCCATTGTCCAACGAGCAATGGCAGTTCAAAGTCGAAAAGGTGACACAGTGGGACACAAAGGGTACATTTAAGAGGGTCTCATTTCCTGGCGGTGGTCTTAGTCTTGGCAAGTGTCTCTGGTGTCTGTCTGGGTTGTAGGGAACATTTGTGGGGTGGTTTACCTTCTGTAGGGAGAGGGGTGCTGGTGGCCTGTGGATCCTGTGGCAGGGCCTCCTGTCCACTAGCTTCAGCAGATGTGGAGGGCTGGTCAGTTAACTGGCTAGTGGAAGGTGCCCGCTGATGTGGTGTGTACTCCCTCATGATGTTGGCAATATCACCCAGTACCCCCGCTATGGAGGCCATGGTGGTGTTGAGGGCCTGCAATTCTTTCTTGGTCTCCTGGTGGTGTTCCTCCTGCAGCTGCTAGGTCTTCTGCATGTCTATCACCCGACCCATCTTGTTCTGGGATTGTTGGTAGGTCCCCAGGACATTAGTGAGTGCCTCCTGGACAGTCGGTTCCCTGGACCTGTCCTCCATCTGGCGCACAGCTATCCTCCATGTGTCCTGGCCCCTTGTGCCTGTGTTCCCTGAACAGTGTGCCTACTGCCACTGACCCCAGGACTCTCATTGTCTTGCCTGTGAGGTGTGGACTGGGGTTCCTTTACAGGTGGGTACACTATTGTGTTGTTGGATAATGTTGGATAATGAGGGAGAGGCTCTGTAGTGGACTGGGTATGGGCTGGGGTATCCGACTGACCAGTGGTCCCTGATGGGCCTGGGAGTTCATCCAGATCCAGAACTCCAGAGTTACTGTCATCACTGGAGGCATCATCTGGTGGGGGACTGGGTAGCCTTGGCACTTCCTTGTTGCTGAGATTGGCTGGGGTACCTGTGGGGATGTAAGTGGTGTATTATGCTACATGTCTGTGACATATTTTGCATCCCTAGCTTCAGCTATATTGTTGCTGTTGCCCTGCCACCTTTGTTTGAGTATGGTAATATATTGTGGGATTGTTAGTTCTCTATGGTGTGCATGCATTGGTGGTGGGTGTACATGCAGGGCTGGGAGGGATGTGCATGTAGTGGGTATGGCACGCAGCAGGGCCTGGCATTTAGGTTAGTTTATTGCGGTGGTGCACTGCGTGGGATAGAGTGGAGTGATGGGTGTCGGGGTGAGGGGTGGGGGTGGTATGCGGGTTATGTGGGGGATAGGTAGTAAATATTGACTCACCAGTGTCCAGTCCTCCAGCAACTCCAGTGTGTCCCTAAGGATGCAGGATTGCCAAGACTTGCTCGTCTCACGCTCATGCTCTTGAGCAGGCATTAAAGGTGACGTAAAAAATGGAGTAAGGAAACCTCGTAGATTTCCTTACACCATTTTTCCGGCTCCCCTAACAGGGGAACACCTCCTTTGCATACATTATGCCTGCATTGCGCCATCTGGTAAATAAGGGACTGGGATTTCGGCCTCGTTGGGCCACATTAACGTAAAAAACAATGACATTAATGTGGCGCAAGGTGGCGCTAGGGCACTATAAATATGCCCCAAAGTATTGGATTAAGCTTTTCTTGTGAAAAGCACCAGTAACAAAGTGGTAAAGCAATTGCAAGTACTTATCCCACTGCTGCACCACCAATGTATGAGGCTGGCCTGGTTTGTAGTGGGTTCCCTAGGTCCTTACACCTTATACCACGTCCAGTTATCCCTTATTAGTGAAATGTAGTCAGTGTTCCAGCAGCTTAAGCTTTCTAGTGGTAGCAGTAGCAGAACAGCTTAGGCTGAACTAGGAGACATGCAAAGCTCCTGCAATACCATGATAGCCACACAGTACTTATACACAATAAAAGACAATACTCAGGCCCTCATTCGAACCTTGGCGGGCGGCGGAGGCCGCCCGCCAAAGTCCCGCCGTCAAAATACCGTACCGCGGTCGCAAGACCGCGGCGGGTATTTTGACTTTTCCCCTGGGCTGGCGGGCGGCCGCCGAAAGGCCGCCCGCCAGCCCAGGGGAAAACGACCTTCCCACCATGAAGCCGGCTCGTAATCGAGCCGGCGGAGTGGGAAGGTGCGACGGGTGCTACTGTACCCGTCGCGTATTTCACTGTCTGCTATGCAGACAGTGAAATACTAGCGGGGCCCTCTTACAGGGGCCCCTGCAGTGCCCATGCCATTGGCATGGGCACTGCAGGGGCCCCCAGGGGCTCCGCGACACCCCCTACCGCCATCCTGTTCCTGGCGGGCGGACCGCCAGGAACAGGATGGCGGTAGGGGGTGTCAGAATCCCCCATGGCAGCGCAGCGAGCTGCGCCGCCATGGGGGATTCAAATGGGCAACGGAAAACCGGCGGGAGACCGCCGGTTTTCCATTTCTGACCGCGGCCATAGCGCCGCGGTCAGAATGCCCAAGGGAGCACCGCCGGCCTGTCGGCGGTGCTCCCGCCCCCGTTGGCCAATGAGGGCCTCAGTATTACCAAAAATAAAGGTACTTTACTTTACTGCAGTCAAAAGACCGCGGCGGTCATTCTGACTTTCCCGCTGGGCTGGCGAGCGACCGCCAAAAGGCCGCCCGCCCGCCCAGCGGGAAAGCACCAGCAACGAGGAAGCCGGCTCCGAATGGAGCCGGCGGAGTTGCTGGTGTGCGACGGGTGCAGTTGGACCCGTCGCGATTTTCAGTGTCTGCCAAGCAGACACTGAAAATCTCAATGGGGCCCTCTTAGGGGGCCCCTGCAGTGCCCATGCCAGTGGCATGGGCACTGCAGGGGCCCCCAGGGGCCCCACAACACCCGTTCCCGCCATCCTGTTTCTGGCGGTGAAAACCGCCAGAAACAGGATGGCGGGAAGGGGGTTGGAATCCCCATTGCAGCGCCGCCGTGGAGGATTCCCTGGGGCAGCGGGAAACCGGCGGAAAACCGCCGGCTTCCCTTTTCTGACCGCGGCTTTACCGCCGCGGTCAGAATTGCCCCAGAAGCACCGCCAGCCTGTTGGCGGTGCTTCCTCCGTCCCCAACCCTGGCGGTCTCGGACCGCCAGGGTTGGAATCACCCCCTAAGTCCAGAAGTTGCAGAAGATTCCATGAAAGACAGAAGCCCCTGCCAACTTAGAAGATGATGCAAAAGAGGAATTTCCGGTTAGAAGAAGTCTGCAGAAGAGCACCAAAGAAGATGGCTGCGGGTTCCTGCATGGTGCAAGAGATGTCCCACGTTGAGATGTTGGATGCAGGCAGTTTGCCACACTGGATTCGTCCAACAAGCCTTGGTTCAAGCAAGGTTGCATTTTGCATAAAAATGGTGCTGGCTGGTCCCAGGAGGGACCTGGGGGCCTCAAATTGGACTGAGGAGGCAAAGGGGCCCCCTAACACTGGAGAGAGCCCACAGATGACCAGACAGCACCTACGGGAGTCCTAGGACACTGGGACAAAGAAGGTGAAAATTGTGGTTGGTGCAGCACAACAAAAGAAAGCCCCACGCCGCCGGAGAACAACTCAGCAAGTTGTGCGTTGCAGGGTGGAGTGCTGGGGACCTGGGCTACACTGTGCACGAAGGATTCTTGGAAAAAGTGCACAGAGGCCCCAGGAGCTGGAGATGACGCGGTGCACAGATGTAATGTTGCAAACCGGGAAGGCAAGCTCTTACCTCTGCCAAATTTGGACAGCTGGACTTTAGGACAGTCTGGGTCAAAGGGGTCCACCACCTGTGTTCCAGGGAGCAGGCTCATCACCAGGAGAGGAGCCCCACAGAACCGGTCATCATCTTAGAAGGTGCCTGCTGGAGCAGGGAAGTGACTCCGTCACTCCACTGGAGATTCCTTTGGATCTTCTGGTGCAGGGTGGAGGGAGGGAGTCCTCAGAGCGTGCACACCTTGGAAACTTGCAAGCTGAGTCTGAAGAGGAACCCACAGGAGAGACCCAAAATAGCCCTGAGAGGGGGATTGGCTACCTACCCAGGTATGCACCTATCAGGATGGGTTTCTGACATCACCTGCTTGCACTGGCCACTCAGAGATCTCCAGAGTGTCCCCACACTTTTGAAAACAAGATGGCTAAGCTGTGTGAGGAGCTCTGGGCACCACCCCTGGGGTGGTAATAGACACAGGAGTGGTGTACTTCCCTTTCCTTTGTCCAGTTTTGTGCCAGAGAAGGGACTGGGGGTCCCTGGATCAGTGTAGACTGGATTATGCAAGGAGGGCACTATCTGTGCCCTTCAAAGTGTTTCCAGAGGCTCTGGGAGGCTACCCCTCCTAATCCTGTAACACCTATTTCCAAAGGGAGAGGGTGTAACACCCTCCTCCCAAAAGAAATACATTGTTCTGCCTTCCTGGGACGAGCTGTCCGAGGGCAGAACCCTCTCTGTGAGGTGGCAGCAGCTGTAGCTGCAGTGCAAGCCTCAGAGATCTGGTTTGGCAGTACTCGGGGGTCCATGGTGGAGTCCCCCGGAGGCATTGAATTGGCCCCCCAATACAATATTTGGAATGGGATCACAATTCTATGATCTTAGACACCTTACATGGCCATATTCGGAGTTACCACTGTGAAGCTACATATAGGTATTGACCTATATGTAGTGTACGCGTGTAATGGAATCCCCGCACTCACAAAGTCCAGGAAATTGGCCGTGGCAGCGTAGGGGCACCTTTGCTAGTGCAAGGGTGCCCTCACACTTAGCAACGTTGCACCTAGCCTTCAGTAAATAAAGGTTAGACATATAGTTGACTTATAAATTACTTAAGTGCAGTGAAAATGGCAGTGTGTGCACTATTTGTGGGTTATTATGGGTGGCAAGAGGAATGCTGCAGCCCATAAGGATCTCCTGGAACCCCAATGCCCTGGGTACCTAGGTACCATATACCAGGGATTTATAAGGGGGGGGTCCCGTGTGCCAATTGGAATTGGAATATGAAGTCACTAAACTATAGTGACTAATTTGGAAGCAGAGAAAGCATAAGCACTGAAGTTATGGTTAGCAGAGCTTCAGTGACACAGTGAAGCACTACGGACAACACACACTTAGGCCACAAACTATGAACACTGGGGTCCTGGCTAGCAGGACTCCAGTGAGACAGTAAAAAGACACTGACACACATTCACAAACAGGCCAAAAGTGGGGGTAACCATGCTAGAAAGAGGCTACTTTCTCACATGGCGGATTTGTGTTTGTGGCAACATTTTGTCGGTTTGATGTGTGTGTCATAAAATGGCGGATGGATGTTCGCCTCCACGACGGATGTTGGCGGCCGTCACCGCGGTGGTCAGCGGGATTTACTGCCAATGTCATAATGAGGGCCTAAGTCTGTTGTGGGTTATCCTTAGTGCCAGGATTGGACACCCTTATTTTAGAATTAGGCATGTAGCCTGTGCCTTTTACACATAGACATGTTTTAATTCATTTAATATTTCTTTTTAGCAGAGCCGGAATTTAGCTGGTTGTTTTTATATTTTATTCAGCTGCTTCATTCTGAGAATATGTAGTTGTTCACACTGCACATTTTATCAGGCCTTTGTACATATTTCACTTTGTGCCCTGTTCAAGGCAGTCTTGTACGGTACATGATATTCGCACTCATATTGCCACGCCAGGAGCTCAGGCGTCAGTCCCTAATTCCTAGTCATATTAGCACATCAGGACTGTTCTTAGAACACTGCAGGATTTGTTATATAAACACCACATAAGCCTGAAGCGAGCAGATGGCACGCCAGTCATGATCATCCTGCGACACATATCATACCATTGGCAGCTTTGCTGATCCTAGTGCTGACTGTTCAGCTACCCGAGAGGACTGTCATCCAGACAACAGGCAGACTCTTTGTAGGAAAGTACCATCTTGCCTGGCATGTTACCCCCATTTTTACATGTATGTCAGTTTGTTTTTGCCTGTCTCACTGGGATCCTGTTAGCCAGGACCCCAGTGCTCATAGGGGCATATTTATACTCCGTTTGCGCCGAATTTGCGTCGTTTTTTTCGACGCAAATTCGACGCAAAACTAACTCCATATTTATACTTTGGCGTTAGACGCGTCTAGCGCCAAAGTTCATGGAGTTAGCGTCATTTTTTTGCGTGAACACCTTCCTTGCGTTAATGATATGCAAGGTAGGCGTTCCCGTCTTAAAAAATTACTGCGATGCATACGCGTCGTATTTATACTCCCGGGCAAAAATGACGCCCGGGAGTGGGCGGGTCTAAAAAACCCGCATTTGCGCCGGATTTTAGCGCCTGGGTCAGGGCAGGCGTTAAGGGACCTGTGGGCTCAGAATGAGCCCAGAGGTGCCCTCCCCTGCCCCCAGGGACACCCCCTGCCACCCTTGCCCACCCCAGGAGGACACCCAAGGATGGAGGGACCCACCCCAGGGACATTAAGGTAAGTCCAGGTAAGAATTTTTTTTTATTATTTTTTTTGTGGCATAGGGGGGCCTGATTTGTGCCCCCCTACATGCCACTATGCCCAATGACCATGCCCAGGGGACAGAAGTCCCCTGGGCATGGCCATTGGGCAAGGGGGCACGACTCCTGTCTTTGCTAAGACAGGAGTCATTTCAATGGGGGATGGGCATCGTAAAAACATGGCGCAAATCGGGTTGTGGCGATTTTTTTGCCTCAGCCTGACTTGCACCATTTGTGGACGCCCATACGCCATTTTCCCCCTACGCCGGCGCTGCCTGGTGTATGTCGTTTTTTTTTAACGCACACCAGACAGCGCCGGCGGCTAACGCCGGCTAACGTCATTGAATAAATACTGCGCCTGCATGGCGCTTCAGAATGGCGTTAGCCGGCGCTAATTTTTTTGTCGCAAAACTGCGTTAGCGCAGTTTTGCGTCAAAAAGTATAAATATGGGCCATAGTTTGTAGCCTGAATGTGTGTACCTGTGTAGTAACTAACTGTGTCACTGAGGTTCTGCTATGCTCTCTCTGCCTTTAAAATTGTCACTATAGGCTAGTGGCCATTTTCACCAATTCTAATTGGCACACTGGAACACCCTTATAATTCCCTAGTATATGGTACCTAGGTACCCAGGGTATTGGGGTTCCAGGAGATCTCTATGGGCTGCAGCATTCCTTTTGCCACCCATAGGGAGCTCAGACAAATCTTACACAGGACTGCCACTGCAGCCTGAGTGAAATAACTCACATGTTATTTCACAGCCATTTTACACTGAACTTAAGTAACTTATAAGTCACCTATATATCTAGCCTTCACTTAGAGAAGGTTAGGTGCAAAGTTACTAAGTGTGAGGACACACTGGCACTAGCCAAGGTGCCCTTACATAGTTCAGGGCAATTTCCCCAGACTTCGTGTGTGCGGGGACACCATTACACGTGTGCACTACATATAGGTCAATACCTATATGTAGCTTCACAATGGTAACTCTGAATATGGCCATGTAACATGTCTAAGATCGTGGCATTGCCCCCCATGCCAAATCTGGTATTGGAGTGCCAATCCCATGCATCCCCGGGGCTCCACCATGAATCCCAGGTACTGCCAAACCAGCTCTCTGAGGTTTTCTCTGCAGCTACTACTGCTGCCAACCCACAGATGGGCTTCTGCCCTGCTGGGGTCTGGACAACCCACTCCCAGGAAGGCAGAACAACGAATTTCCTCTGAGAGAGGGTGTTACACCCTCTCCCTTTGGAAATAGGTGTCAAGGTCTGGGGAGGAGTAGCCTCCCCCAGCCTCTGGAAATGCTTTGAAGGGCACAGATGGTGCCCCCCTTGCATAAGCCAGTCTACACCGGTCCAGGGAACCCGCAGCCCCAGCTCTGGTGCACAACTGGACTAAGGAAAGGAGAGTGACCATTCCCCTGTCCATCACCACCCCAGGAGTGGTGCCCATAGCTCCTCCAGTGTGTCCCAGACCTCTGCCACCATGAATCCAGAGGTGTGAGGGCACAATGGAGGCCTATGAGTGGCCTGTGCCAGCAGGTGATGTCAGAGACCCTTCCTGATAGGTGCGTACCTCAAAAGGGGGCCCATCCTCCTCTGAGGGCTCTTTAGGGTCTCTCCTGTGGGCTTTTCCTCAGATAACGATGTGCAAGAATTCACCAGAGCTCCTCTGCATCTCCTTCTTGGACTTCTGCCAAGGAACGACCGCTGACTGCTCCAGGACACCTGCTAAACTGCAACAAAGTAGCAAGAAGACTTCCAGTGACATTGTAGCACCGAATCCTACTGGCTTTCTTGACTGTTTCCTGGTGGTGCATGCTCTCGGGGCTGTCTGCCTTCACCCTGCACTGGAAGCCAAGAAGAAATCTCCTGTGGGTTGATGGAGTCTTCCCTCTGCTAACTCAGGCACCAAACTTCAGCTTCACTGGTCCTCTGGGTCCCCTCTCATTGTGACGAGCATGGTCCCTGGAACACAGGTTGTGGATCCAAGTGACCCCAACAGTCCAGTGGTCCATCTGTCCAAATTTGGAAGAGGTAAGTCCTTGCCTCTCCTCTCCAGACAGTAATCCTGTGTACTGTGTGAACTGCAGCTGCTAGGGCTCCTGTGCACTTTTGCAAGGAATCCTTCATGCACAGCCTAGCCCAGGTCCCCAGCACTGTGTCCTGCATTGCTCAACTTCCTGAGTTGACCTCCAGCTTCGTGGGACCCTCCTTTGTAGTGTTGAGATGACTGCTGTGCTCAGTTTTCTTGAACCCGTGTTCAAGTACTTCTGCGGGTGCTGCCTTTTTGTGCGTGGGCTCTCTGTATTGCTGAGGACCCCCTCTGTCTCCTCTCCCAAGTAGCGACATCCTGGTCCTTCCTGGACCCGGGCAGCACCCTTTTTCTTCAACCATGACCTTTGCAGCTAGCAAGGCTTGTTTGCGGTCTTTCTCCAAAGAAACAACTCTGCATCCTCCAACACACTGTGGGACATCTTCTGTGTAAAGGAGAAGTTCCTGGCACCTTCCGTTGCTGCAGAATCTTTAGCTTCTTCCACCCAGAGGCAGCCTTTTTGCACCTTCATCCGGGGTTTAGTGGGCTCCTGCCCCCCCCGGACACTTTCACTACTCTTGGACTTGGTCCCCTTTCTTTACAGGTCTTCAGGTCCAGGAATCCGTCTTCAGTGTTTTGCAGTCTGTTGTGGTCCATGCAGAATCACCTATCACAACGTTAGTGTGTTTCTGGGGAAGTAGGGTCACTTTACTCCTACTTTTCAAGGTCTTGGGGTAGGATATCTTGGACACCCTTAGTGCTTTCTTACACTCCCAGTGACCCTCTACACAGTACACTAGGCCAGGGGTCCCTAATTGGTTTGTATTCCACTGTCTTAGTATATGGTTTGTGTTGCCCCTAGGCCTATTGCATCCTATTGTTTTCTACAGTGTTTGCACTACTTTTCTAACTGTTTACTTACCGGATTTTGGTTTGTGTGTATATTTCGTACATTTTACTTACCTCCTAATGGAGTATATCCTCTGAGATATTTTTGGCACATTGTCACTAAAATAACGTACCTTTATTTTTAGTAACTTTGATTATTGTGTTTCTTATGATATCGTACCTATATGATATAAGTGATATAGTAGGAGCTTTGCATGTCTCCTAGTTCAGCCTAAGCTTTTCTGCTATAGCTACATCTATCAGCCTAAGCTGCTAGAACACTACTAATCTACTAATAAGGGATAACTGGACCTGGCACAAGGTGTAAGTACCATCAGGTACCCACTATACGCCAGGCCAGCCTCCTACATTGGTGGTGCAGTGGTGGGATAAGTACTTGTAACTGCTTTACCACTTTGTCATTGGTGCTTTTCATAAGAAAAACATATTCCACATACTTAGAAATATACACAGTTAACCTAAAAAGTTCATCTCCCTTTCTAAAAAATTTCTACAAAGTTTCTAAAACGTTTTCAAAAGGTTTTAAAAGTTTGAAAAGTTTTAATCTTTTCTTTAAAAGTTTCTAAAAACATTTTTCTCTCTATCTTAAACTCTTTCTTACAACTATGTCTGCAGTAGAGCTCACTCCCACAGTTGTTCAGGCAACCTATGGTAGTTTGAACGTTAAAGGTTTGAGGGTTTCTGCATAGAAAGAGGTTTAAGCATTGGTAAGAACCCTACCAAAGATCTGCTCCTTAGCCTTCTACTAGAAAGTGACCAGAACTAGTCTGGCCCATCCCAGGATCAGGAGGTAGAGGAGGAGGGTACCCAGCAAGATTCAGGGGAGGGCCCTGAGAACTCTGCGGAGGGTTCCTCCAAAGACCTATCAGCTAACAGGTCATCTAGTGAAGCTGGTAGTGGGAGGGGGTCACACATCAGTAGGGCACCTTTCACTCCAAAAGGCCAGGTAACTAGAGTCCAGCCAGTTAGAGACAGGTCCAGTTCTGCCAATTCCCACATTAACTCTGTGTCTCAGAATTCCCAAGCTTCCCAATCTGAGGATAATACCCTAGACCCTGAGGTTGGAAGAGGCCAGACTGAAGCTGAGACAGCAGCAGTTGGCCTTAGACAGGGAGTCTCTAGATGTGGAGAGGGAAAGACAGAAGTTGGGGTTAGTTCCCCATGGTGGCAGCAGCAGTGTTCTTGATAGTAATCCTGCAAGAGAACACGATTCAAGAAAACTGCACAAGATAGTCCCCCTTACAAGAAGGGGGATGACATCAACAAGTGGTTTGCTGCACTTGAGAGGGCCTGTATGGTTGCTTGTCCCCTTAATATGGGTAAGTACAAGCAACTTACCCTAATAAATGGTGTTGTGGTTGAGGCCTACAGGGATACAGGAGCCAGTGTCACTATGGTGATTGAGAAACTGGTTCACCCTGATCAACACCTACTTGGTCAGCAGTACCAAGTGACTGATGCTCATAACAACACTCTTAGCCACCCCATGGCTGTTGTGAATATCAACTGGGAGGGGGTTACTGGTCCAAAGAAAGTTGAGGTAGCCACTGATTTACCTGTAGACTGCTTACTAGGTAATGATTTGGACACATCAGCTTGGGCTGAAGTGGAGGTGGAGGCTCATACAGCAATGCTGGGCATTCCAGGGCATGAATTTGCTCTTACAAAGGCTCAGGCCCAGAAGCATCGAGGACAGGGAAACTTGGATCCTGGAACAATGGATTAAGTGCTCCCAAAAGCTAGGGGTAGAAAGGGTAAATACTTGCCCACTATCTCTCCCTTTCCAGAAGATTCCCCTTTTGAGGAAGAGGAATCCTTTCCCTGTGCAGAACCTACACCAGATGAGCTGGAAGCAGACACTGCTGAGCTTTTGGGTGCATGGGGGCCTGCTAGGGAAGAGCTGAGTGTGGCATAGCAGACCTGTCCCACACTAGAGGGTTTAAGATAGCAAGCTGTCAAACAGCAGAATGGGGATATCACTGATAGCCATAAAGTCTATTGGGAAGATAACCTCCTCTACATTGAGTCAAGGGACCCTAAACCTAGAGCTGCCAGGAGATTGGCCATCCCTTTGTAGTATAGGGAGTTTCTTCAGACCTTGGCACATGATATTCCTTTGGCTGGGGATTTGGGCGAGATTAAAACTTGGGACAGACTTGTTCCATTGTTTCACTGGCCTCACATGTCAGAGGACACTAAGAAGTTTTGTCGCTCCTGGGTGACCTGCCAAGCCAGTGGCAAGACTGGTGGCACACCTAAGGCCCCCTTAATTCCATTCCCTGTGGTTGGGGTGCCCTTTGAAAGGGTAGGGGTTGACATAGTTGGCCCCCTTGACCCTCCAACAGCTTCAGGCAATAGGTTTATCCTTGTGGTAGTGGAACATGCCACTAGGTATCCTGAAGCTATTCCCTTAAGGACCACTACAGCACCTGCAGTGGCAAAAGCCCTCTTGGGAAACATTTCCAGAGTGGGTTTCCCTAAGGACGTGGTATCAGACAGAGGTAGTAACTTCATGTCTGCATACCTCAAAGCTATGCGGAAGGAGTATGGTGTAACTCATACGTTCACTACTCCTTATCATCCACCGACAAATGGTCTGGTTGAGAGGTTTCATAAAACTCTCAAAGGTATGATTATGGGACTCCCTGAAAAACTCAGAAGGAGGTGGGATGTCCTGTTACCATGCCTCCTTTTTGCTTATTGTGAGGTACCCCAAAAAGGAGTGGGCTTCAGCCCCTTTGAACGCCACTTTGGACACCCTGTAAGAGGTCCTCTTGCTCTTGTAAAGGAGGGTTGAGAACAACCTTTAAAAGCTCCAAAGCAAGACATTGTGAACTATGTACTTGGCCTAAGATCCTGATTGGATGAGTACATGAAGAAGGCCAGTAAAAACCTTCAGGCCAGCCAAGAGCTCCAAAAGCAATGGCATGACCAGAAGGCTATCCTGACACAGTACCACCCAGGACAGAAGGTGTGGGTATTGGAGCCTGTGGCTCCAAGAACACTCCAGGACAAATGGAGTGGACCCCATCTCATTGTTGAAAAGAAAGGTGAGATCACCTACTTGATAGACCTGGGCACTGCCAGGAGTCTCCTTAGGGTGCTCCATGTCAATCGCCTGAAACCTTACTATGACAGGGCTGACTTAACCCTGCTCATGGCAACTGATGAGGGGCAGGAAGAAGAGAGTGACCCTCTCCCTGACCTCTTCTCCATTGAAGCTGATGGCTTAGTGGAGGGAGTGGTGCTTGCAGATTGCCTTTCTGCTGAGAGAAGGACAACTGTATAAATCTCTTAGATCGGTTTTCTGACCTCTTCTCACTGAGCCCAGGTACAACTACCTGGTGTGAGCACACAATCGACACTGGAGACAGCTTGCCTGTCAAAAGTAAGATTTATAGGCAGCCTGACCATGTAAGAGATTGCATAAAACAAGAGGTATAGAAAAAGCTAGATCTGGGAGTGATTGAGCCTTCTGAAAGCCCATGGGCTAACCCAGTGGTGCTTGTCCCCAAACCTCATAGTAGAGATGGTAAAAAGGAAATGAGGTTTTGTGTTGACTATAGAGGTCGCAATCAAGTAACCAAAACTGATGCTCACCCTAGACCCAGGGCAGATGAGCTGATAGATACACTGGCTTCTGCCAAGTATCTAAGCACTTTTGACTTAAAAGCAGGGTATTGGCAGATTAAGTTGTCAGAAGATGCTAAACCCAAAACTGCATTTTCAACCATTGGAGGGCACTATCAGTTCACTGGTGTGCCCTTTGGTCTGAAAAATGCACCTGCCACTTTTCAGAGGTTGGTGAATACAGTCCTGCAAGGATTGGAGGCTTTTAGTGCAGCATATCCAGATGATATAGCTGTCTTTAGCTCCACCGGGGATGATCACCTGGTCCACCTATGTGAAGTTTTGGAGGCCCTGCAAAAGGCAGGCCTCACTATCAAGGCTTCAAAGTGCCAGATAGGGCAGGGGAAAGTGGTTTATCTGGGCCACCTGGTAGGTGGGGAACAGATTGCACCACTGCAGGGGAAGATCCAAACCATCATGGAATGGGCTTCCCCTACAACTCAAACCCAGGTGTGAGCCTTTCTAGGCCTCACAGAGTACTATAGGAGGTTCATTCAGAATTGTGGCTCCATTGCAGCCCCTCTTAATGACCTCACCAGCAAAAAGATGCCTAAAAAGGTATTGTGGACAGCTAGCTGTCAAAAGGCTTTTGATGAGCTGAAACATGCCATGTTCTCTGCACATGTCCTAAAAAGCCCTTGTTACTCCAAGAAATTCATAGTCCAGACTGATGCTTCTGAATTGGGGTAGGGGCAGTTCAATCACAGCTTAACACTGAGGGCCAGGATCAACCTGTTGCTTTTATCAGCAGGAGGTTGACCCAGAGAGAAAAGTGTTGGTCTGCCATAGAGAGGGAGCCCTTTGCTGTGGTCTGTGCACTGAAAAAGTTGAGACCATACCTCTTTGGTACTCACTTTATTGTTCAGACAGACCACAAACCTATATTATGGCTTAAACAAATGAAAGGTGAAAACCCTAAATTGTTGAGGTGGTCCATCTCCCTACAGGCAATGGACTTTACAGTGGAACATAGACCTGGGAGTACTCACTTCAATGCAGATGGACTCTCCAGATATTTCCACTTAGACAATGAAGACTCATCTGGGCAAGGTTAGCCTTATTGTCCCTCGTTTGGGGGGGGGGTTGTATAGGAAAGTACCATCTTGCCTGCCATATTACCCCCATTTTTACCATGTATGTCAGTTTGTTTTTCCCTGTCTCACTGGGATCCTGCTAGCCAGGACCCCGGTGCTCATAGTTTGTGGCCTGAATGTGTGTACCTGTGTAGTGACTAACTGTGCCACTGTCTTCTGCTACCTTCCCCGAATGCTGGAAGCACGCTGAAGTCAACGCCCTACTAAAGAAACCTACGGCTGACCCAAGCGACCTGAAAAACTTCCGCCCCATCTCTCTTCTACCTTTCCCAGCCAAGGTAATAGAAAAGACCGTCAACAAACAGCTGACCACCTTCCTGGAAGACAACAACCTGCTCGACCCTTCACAAACCGGATTCCGAACCAACCACAGCACGGAAACCGCCCTCATCTCAGTCACAGACGACATCAGAACCCTGATGGACAACGGTGAAACAGTCGCCCTCATTCTCCTCGACCTCTCGGCTGCCTTTGACACCGTCTGTCACCGCACCCTAATCACCCGCCTACGCTCCACCGGGATCCAAGGCCAGGCCCTGGACTGGATCGCCTCCTTCCTCGCTTACCGCTCCCAAAGAGTTTACCTCCCTCCGTTTCGCTCAGAACCCACCAAGATCATCTGCGGCGTACCTCAAGGCTCATCGCTCAGCCCGACACTCTTCAATGTCTACATGAGCCCCCTCGCCGACATCGTACGCAAGCACGACATCATCATCACCTCCTACGCCGACGACACCCAACTTGTACTCTCCCTCACCAAGGACCCCGCCAGCGCCAAGACCAACCTACAAGAGGGTATGAAGGACGTCGCAGATTGGATGAGGCTCAGCCGCCTAAAGCTGAACTCTGAAAAAACGGAAGTCCTCATCCTCGGCAACACCCCGTCCGCCTGGGACGACTCCTGGTGGCCCACGGCCCTCGGCACCGCACCGACCCCCGCAGACCACGCCCGCAACCTCGGCTTCATCTTGGACCCTCTTCTCACCATGACCAAGCAAGTCAACGCCGTGTCCTCCGCCTGCTTCCTCACTCTCCGCATGCTCCGCAAGATCTTCCGCTGGATCCCCGCCGACACCAGAAAAACCGTGACCCACGCCCTTGTCACGAGTCGCCTGGACTACGGCAACACCCTCTACGCCGGGACCACCGCCAAACTCCAAAACCGCCTGCAACGCATCCAAAACGCCTCGGCCCGCCTCATCCTCGACGTACCCCGCAACAGCCACATCTCCGCACACCTGAGACACCTGCATTGGCTCCCAGTCAGCAAAAGGATCACCTTCCGTCTTCTCACCCACGCACACAAAGCCCTCCACAACAAGGGACCGGAATACCTCAACAGACGCCTCAGCTTCTACGTCCCCACCCGCCCCCTCCGCTCCGCTGGCCTCGCACTTGCTGCCGTCCCTCGCACCCGCCGCTCCACGGCGGGTGGGAGATCTTTCTCCTTCCTGGCGGCCAAGACCTGGAACTCCCTCCCCACCAGCCTCAGGACCACCCAGGACCACTCCGCTTTCCGGAGACTCCTAAAGACTTGGCTGTTCGAGCAGCGATAACCCCCCCTTTCCCCCCTAGCGCCTTGAGACCCGCACGGGTGAGTAGCGCGCTTTATAAATGTTAATGATTTGATTTGACTGAGGTTCTGCTAGTCAGAACCTCAGTGCTTATGCTCTCTCTGCCTTTAAAATTGTCACTATAGGATAGTGACCATTTTCACCAATTCTAATTGGCACAACTGGAACACCCTCATAATTCCCTAGTATATGGTACCTAGGTACCCAGGGAATTGCGATTTCAGGAGATCCCTATGGACTGCAGTATTTCTTTTGCCATCCATAGGGAGCACAGACAAATCTTACACAGGACTGCCACTGCAGCCTGAGTGAAACACTGCACACATTATTGCACAGCCATTTTACACTGCACTTAAGTAACTTATAAGTCACCTATATGTCTAACCTTCGCTTAGTGAAGGTTAGGTGTAAAATTAGTAAGTTTGAGGGAACCCTGGCACTAGCAAAGGTGCCCCCACATAATTCAGTGCAATTTTCCCAGACTTTGTGAGTGCGGGGACACCGTTACATGCGTGCACTACAAATAGGTCAATACCTATATGTAGCTTAACAATGGTAACTCCGAATATGGCCATGTAACATGTCTAAGATCATGGAAGTGTCCCCCCATGCCAAATCTGGTATTGGGGTGCCAATCCTATGTATCCCCGGGGCTCCAGCATGGACCCCGGGTACTGCCAAACCAGCTCTCTGGGGTTTTCTCTGCAGCTACCGCTGCTGCCACCCTACAGACAGAGTTCTGCCGCCTGGGGTCTGGGCAGCCCAGTCCCAGGAAGGCAGAACAAAGGTTTTCCTCTGAGAGAGGTTGTTATACCCTCTCCCTTTGGAAATAGGTGTTAAGGGCTTGGGAGGAGTAGCCTCTCACAGCCTCTGGAAGTGCTTTGAAGGGCACAGATGGTGCCCTCCTTGCATAAGCCAGTCTACACCAGTTCAGGGAGCCCCCAGCCACTGCTCTGGCACAAAACTGGACAAAGGAAAGGGGAGAGACCACTCCCCTGTTCTATCACCACCTCAGGGGTGGTGCCCAGAGCTCCTCCAGTGTGTCCTAGACCTCTGCCATCTTGGATGCAGAGGTGTGAGGGCACAATGGACAGCTCTGAGTGGCCAGTGCCAGAAGGTGACATCAGAGACCCCTCCTGATAGGTGCCTTTCTCACTAGGTGGCCAATCCTCCTCTGAGGGCAAATAGGGTCTCTCCTGTGGGCTTTTCCTCAGATAAGCCCTTACAAGAATTCACCAGAGTTCCTCTGCATCTCTCTCTTCGACTTCTGCAAGGATCGACCGCTGACTGCTCCAGGACGCCTGCAAAACTGCAACAAAGTAGTAAGAAGGCTACCAGCGACATTGTAGCGCCTAATCCTGCCAGCTTTCTCAACTGTTTCCTGGTGGTGCATGCTTTGGGGGCTGCCTGGCTTCATCCTGCACTGGAAACCACAAGGAAATCTCCTGTGGGTCGACGGAATCTTCCCCCGGCTCCAACAGGCACAAAACTTCAGCGTCACCGGTACTCTGGGACCCCTCTCATACTGACGAGCGTGGCCCCTGGAACACAGGTGGTGGACCCAAGTGACCCAAACTGTCCAGTGGTCCAACTGTCCAAATTTGGAGAAGGTAAGTCCCTGCCTCCGCTCTCCAGACAGTAATCCTGTGTACTGCATGAACTGCAGCTACTAAGGCTTCTGTGCACTTTTGCAAGGAATCCTTCATGCACAGCCTAGCCCAGGTCCCCAGTACTCCGTCCTGCATTGCTCAACTCGCTAAGTTGACCACTGGCTTCGTGGGACCCTCTTTTGCAGTGTTGAGATGACTGCCGTGTTCAGGCTTCTTGAACCCGTGTCCAAGTACTTCTGCGGGTGCTACCCCCTTGTGCATGGGCTCTCTACATTGCTGAGGGCCCCTTTTGTCTCCTCTCCCAAGTGGCAACATCCTGGTCCTTCCTGGGCCCGGGCCGCACCGTTTTTCTTTAACCGCGACCATCTAGCAAGGCTTGTTTGCGGTATTTGGCCAAGGAAACAACTCTCCTTCCTCCAGCACTCCATGGGACATCTTCTGCACGAAGAAGAAGTTCATAGCATCTTTCATTGTTGCAGAATCTTCAGCTTCTTCCATCCGGAGGCAGCAATTTTGCACCTTCATCTGGGGTTTAGTGGGCTCCTTCCCCCCCGGACACTTTCACAACTCTTGGACTTGGTCCCCTTCCTTTGCAGGTCCTTAGGTCCAGGAATCCGTCTTCAGTGCTTTGCAGTCTGTTGTGGTCTTTGCAAAATCCTCTATCACAACTTTAGTGCTTCTGGGGAAATAGTAGTACTTTACTCCTACTTTCCAGGGTCTTAGGGTGGAGTGTCTTGGACACGCTTAGTGTTTGCTTACACTCCCAGCGACCCTCTACACACTACACTAGCCTAGGGGTCCATTCGTGGTTCGCATTTCACTTTCTTAGTATGTGGTTTGTGTTGCCCCTAGGCTTATTGCATCCTGTTGTATTCTACAGTATTCGCACTACTATCTGACTGTTTTACTTACCTGATTTTGGTTTGTGTGTATATTTTGTGTATTTTACTTACCTCCTAAGGAAGTATATCCTCTGAGATATTTTTGGCCCACTGGCACTAAAACAAAGTACCTTTATTTTTAGTAACTCTGAGTATTGTCTTTCTTATGATATAGTACCTATATAAGTGGTATAGTAGGAGCATTGTATGTCTCCTTGTTCAGCATAAGCTGCTCTGCTATAGCTACCTCTATCAATCTAAGCTGCTAAAACACTACTAATCTACTAATAAGGGAGAACTGGACCTGGCACAGGGTATAGGTACCATCTGGAACCCACTATAAGCCAGGCAGCCTCCTACATCTACTCATTCTCCACTACAGAAACCACTGGAATGTTGCTCATACCTCAGAGAGTATGAAAAAAACACAACAGTAACAAAGATGGTTGGAACATAGGTTGTGGTGCAAGAGGTTCTAGCACCATCATGCCACACATCAGTGTCACATACCTCACAGCATGTGGCTCTCAAAGGCCTAGATCCAGGCACCACAAAAAATAAGTGGTGCTAAGTGGGCATTGTGCAAATTCCTTACTCTTTCCCCACATCATCCCTACACCTGGCAAGATGTATGCAAGGGGAGGCATAATTATGGTAGGGGCTGTTTCCAAATGGTGCATTAGTAAATTAGGAATTGAACTGTGTCACATCTCAGGCGGATAGCTGCTACACCAGTACTGAGAACGTGTGACAAGGGAGGAGACCATTGATATGAATGGACCTTCATTGACTGTTCAGGGTTAGGAACCAAAGTTTGATCCTAAGCCTGCACCGTATATCAATGGCATTAGGTTCCCACGCCACCTTTGGGTCCAGCCCTGCCACATGATGTGCTGTACCTCATATATGAAAAAAAGAACAGATGATGGACGGAATGCTGAACAATGCAAACATTCAGCTCCAGTCACAAAGATCTGGGTCTAATCCATTGTTTTTTTGCTCACCACACCACCCCAGTTTGGACCCAGCCATTTGCAAATCAGTCTTGACCCTGTTCCTCATGGAAACAGTCCAGCCCAACTGCCAAACCAGGTCCTCCCTGGACCGGAAACAAGCATCCTAGGACCGATTTTAGGGTATCACCCTTCATCAGCTAAGTTAGGTTGAATCCAGTGGTGCAGTGAGCACGGGATCCACGCCTGGGCATATCCTTACCACTTGGGGCAACGAATGCAAAAAAAACAGATGATAGACGGAATGCTGAACAATGCAAACATTCACACCGAGTCACAAAGCGCCCCACTCTTTTCAATCTGTATGTAGCACCATTGGCAACACTCATTCGATCTTTTGTCTTCCTGGCCACTTCCTATGCAGACGATACTCAATGAATCATTCCCATCCATAGGAATTGGGAGGAAGGTGCTGATCGTTTTCACCACTGCATCAGTGAGGGTAATAAATGGATGTGTCTGAATTGGCTCAAGATGAATGGCGACAAAACAGAGATTCTGTTCTTTGGCTGTAATAGGGATCTGTGGTGCTCACACTGGTGGCCATCAGCGTGTCGATACTTACCTGTCCCCATTAGTTCCACTAAGAATTCAGGGATTATTTTTGATAATGGCCTGTCTCTTAAGTCACAAGTTAACTCCATCACCAAATCCTGCTTCTGGACTCTTAAAATTCTGAAAAAATGTTTTTTCATATTTACAAAAGGAGCTGAAAATTACAGTGTTCCTTGCCTTGATGATTTCCAAAATAGACTATTGTAATGCTTTAATGCTTAATATTGATAAAACCTTGATCAGTAAGCTTCAATTAATTCAGAATACTGCAGCTCATCAAATACTAAGGCCCTCATTACAACCCTGGCGGTTGGTGATAAAGTGGCGGTAATACTGCCAACAGGCTGGTGATAAATACAACAAAATTAGGACCACGGCGGAAAGAGCACAGACAGACAGCCACTTTAACACACCGACCACGAGGGCGGAAGCAGCAGGCACCACAGCGGTAACCGCCTACAGCCAGGCAGAAGACAATGTTCCGCCCACTGTATTAAGACAGTCCAGTCCGCCACCTTTTCTGGGGCGGTACCAATGACATCAAAAGCCTGGCAGAAACACTGCACAGGATGGGAAATGACTCATCTGTGGAGACTCTGGGAAGAACCACGCTGCCATGGAGCCCAAGCTGCATATCTTCCCAATGATCTTCTACGTGCTGCTCCACTATGAACACCAATGATGGCGAAGACGACCACGGTGAGAACAGCCGCCTAGCAAACAGGGGAGGGGGAGAGGAAAAGGAGAGTGACATACACATGCAAAAGCCCTACCCCCAACAGCATACACACATACAGCTGCAGTAACATAACATATACACCCCGAACCAATCAGGAATAATGCAAGGACAACTACTATAGATTAAAATGAGTGGAATATGAGAAAATAGAAGCAATACGTGCATCCAAATCCAAAAGTATATACATATTTACAAATGTAGGGACACTGCCCAGTCATCAGTGTCACAATGTTCGTGGGCCACAGGGCCACATTACAAAGTCCAAGGCCCCACTTCACTCCAGCAACAACACGGAGAGAACACTGCAGGGGCATCAGTTGGAAAATAGGCTGGTACCTCAGGGGGACGGGGAACGGGAGGGCACCCCAGCCGGAAGATGGAACAACACCACTGGTCCTGGAGGGGGCAACATGCCCATTGCTCTTTGTCCTGGGGGGTGCAAGGCCACAGTCTCTCAAGTGGGTGACTTGCCAACTGGCACTGGAGGGGGCATTGTGCCCTGTGCTTTGTCCTGGGGAGTGCAAGGTCACAGTCTCTCAAGTGGGTGACTTGCCCACTGGCACTGGAGGGGGCATCATGCCCTGTGCTTTGTCCTGGGGAGTGCAGGGCCACAGTCCCTCAAGTGGGTGACTTTCTCACTGGCACTGGAGGGGGCATTGCGCCCTGTGATCTTCATCCTGGGGAGGATGGGATCAGTGGATTGTATCTCCACTGGTTCTGGAGGGGCTTCCTGCCCTGTGATCTTCATCCTGGGGAGGATGAGGTGAGTGGAGGGCATCTCCACTGTTTTTGGAGGGGGCATTGTGCCCTGTGAGGCAGATCTTGAGGAGTGCAAGGTCACAGTCTCTCAGATGGGTGTCATACCCACAGGATTTGCAGGGGGCAGGTCGCACAACAGCCCATGGACGTAGGTCTACAGAATGTCCACCGGCGGTGACAGCTGCTCAGTGGTGGCAGTGGTGCTGCTGCAGCTGCTGCTGGTGGTGGTAGTATGAGGCTCCAGCCCATCCCCTGCAGCCTCGGAGAGCTGCCCACTGCTACTGCTGGTGGTAGTGCTGGTGGCCGTGCTGCTGGTGGAGCTGGTGGTGGGGGGATGTTCCAGCCCATCACCTGCAGCCTTGGACGGCTGCCCACTGCTGGTGGTGGTGGTGCTGTTGCTGGAGCTGGTGGTGGGGGTAGGCTGCAGCCATCCCCTGCAGCCTCGGACGGCTGCCCGCTGCTGGTGGTGGTGGTGCTGCTGGTGGAGCTGGTGGTGGGGGGAAGCTCCTGCCCATCCCCTGCAGCCTCCGACGGCTGCCCACTGGTGCTGGTTATGCTGGTGCTGCTGCTGGTGGTTGTGGGGGGAAGCTCCTGCTCATCCCCCGCAACCTCGGATGGCTGCCCATTGGTGCTGCTGCTTATGGTGGTGGTTGTGGGGAGAGGCTCCAGCCCATCCCCTGTAGCCTCGGACGGCTGCATCACCATGGTTGGTGGTGGGGTCTCAGAATGAGTCCCAGCACCAGGCCCCTTGTCCTTACTGCCTGCTGGTGCAGACCCCTTGCCCTTCCTTCCTACAGCTAGGACTGGCTCCTTGCCCTTCCTTCCTGGAGCTGGGGCTGGCTCCTTGCCCTTCCTTCCTGCAGCTGGGGCTGGCTCCCTGCCCTTCCTTCCGGCATCACCTGGGGCTGGCTCCGTGCCCTTCCTTCCTGCAGCACCTAGGGCTGGCTCCTTGCACTTCCTTCCTGCAGCACCTGGGACTGGTCCTTGCCCCTCCTTTCTGCAGCACTTGGGGCAGGTACCCTTTCCATCTGGCTGGCTGGTGGCTGGGATCCTTTCCCACCTGGAGTTGGTGGGGACACTTCTGTGCCCATGGACTGGGTGGCAGAGGTGCTTGCCTGGCTTTTGACAACCCTAGCCTGATGTGAAGGACGGGGGGAGGGGGAGGGAAGAGGTGAATGGTGGAGGACAAAAGCTTCTTCGGGACATTGGGGTGGGAACTGGGAGAAGGTTTGGGAGTGGAGGAAGATGGAGTGGTTGTAGGAGGTGTCAGTCTGCTGTGTTTGGGTGCAGGTGCATGGGCTGGATGCTGTTGTGAGGTGGATGGCTGTTGGGTGTCTGAGTGCTTGCGTTTGTGTACTTTGGGAGGAGGGGGCATAGACACAGTGGGAGAGGACACAGGGGACATATGCATGGATGTGGGGGTGGTGACTACCAGTGAGGTGTGTGTTCTGATAGGTGTGCTGGTGATGGGGGTAATGGATGAGGATGTAGTGCATGCAGGTGTGAGTGGAGACACAACTGGGGGCCTAGGGAGGTGGAGGATGAGGAGGAGGGGGGCACAGTGGAGGCAGTGGATGTTGGTATGTCTGCATCTGGATGGTGTTTGTGCCTGTGGGATGAAGTGTGGTGCTTATGTTTGCCTGTGCCACTCTTGTGTGTTGTCCTGTGTGCACGCTGGTCTGCCTGTGTGCTTGGGATAGGTTGGGGTCGAGGGGAATGTGTTTGGGTAGAGGTAGTTGGAGGGGGGGAGGGTGTAAACAGGGACAATGGCTGCCATCAGAAAGGAGGCCAGAGCCTGGATTGATCTCTGTTGGGCTGCCAAGCTAGTGTGAATGCCCTCCACAAATGCATTGGACTGTTTCATTCGGGCTGCCAGCCCCTGGATGTCATTCACAAAGGTTGACTGCCCAACAGAGATGGATTGCAGTAGGTCAATCCCCTCCTCACTCAGGGCAGCAGGGCTAACTCGGGCAGGGCCTGAGGTGCCTGGGGCAAAGGAGATGCCCACCCTCCTGTGTGAGCGGGCACGGGCAACTCGCTGAGGGGCTCCTGGGAGGGCGGTGCTGGGATGGGGTGCGGCTGTACCTGTAGCTGGGGTGGGCACAGAGGTGTCCGCCACCACCAGGAAGCTTTCATTGGAGGAGGTATCCGTGTCTAAACTATCCCCTCCAGTCTCTGCCGTGGTGCTCCCCTCGCCCACCATCCCACTGGTGCCCTCAGCGTCGGTGGACTCTGCCTCCTGGGTCCTGTGGGATGCAGCTACCTCCGTCGCAGGTGCCACTGCTCCTCCGCCAGATGATGCTAATGCACATAAGGACAGGTTGACAAAACAAAAAGGTGGGGAGAGACAAAGGATACACTTGGTCAATGGCGGCACCGACTCCACTATTGGCGTACACAACACACTCACACACAGGGAACAGCCGTACGCACTAGGCAATGCACTACCAGTTACAATGCTAGTCACCAGGCCATCAGTAGGGACACATGCCGCCAACTGCAGCATACCTGAGGCCCACACACCCCTGCCCAGTAGTAGATGCCTACTAGCTAGGTTGGAGGAATTTCACATAAGAACCCAGGCCAACATGGGACCGACTCTGCTATGTCAGGCCTGGAGTAAGGGCACCCACAGACACACATCCCTCACCCGGACACCACCCCACCAGGCGTAAGTAGAAATGAAGGACACTGTACTCACCCCCTTGTTGCTGCTGTGATGCCCCCAAGCGCCCATCCAGCTCCGGATAAGCCACCGCCAGTATGCAGGCCATCAGAGGGGTTAGGTTTCGACAGGCTCCCATTCTTGGTTGGGGGGCCATCCCCAGCTGGGCCTCCACTGTCTTCCGTGCCCAGTGTTTCAGGTCTTCTCACCGTTTCCGACAGTGGATTCTCCGTCTGCAGTAGACCCCCAGGGTCCGCACATCCTTGGCGATGGCATGCCATATATCCTTCTTTTGATGGGCGCTGACCTACAAAGGAATACACACAGGGAAAGGTATTAGTCAGACCGTCCTGCCACTTACACTCCTGGCCCACCATGCCCCTTCCCATCCCCATTAGCACAGACATGGCCCAGCATACATGCTGCATGCTGCCCAGGGCCCATCCACCAACCCAACCCCCTACACGACGCCTTCACACACAGCACTCCATGCATTCATGCCTCATGCATCATGCTCACAGTGTACTCACCTGTTGGTCTGGAGGCCCATACAGCACTCGGTACCGGGATAGGACCCCATCCACTAATCTCTCCAACTCTGTTGAGGTGAAGGCAGGGGCCCTTTCTCCAGTCACACTCGCCATGGTAGGTTCCAGACACAGGTCACATCAACACATACAGTGTAGGTCCTTTCCTGTTGAAGGTCAGGTAGCAAGTGAATGACCAGATAGAAAATGGAGGTCCCATCCACAGCGGTGCGTACTGTCACCACCGGCGTAGATCACTATTGGCCACTGTACCCAATAGGGCCCAATGATAACCAATGAGGATTTGTACCGTGGTTTCTGACCGCCTCCCACAACGGCGCACAACGTCAGCAGAATTACCTCATTTCCACCTGTCCCTCCACACTGGAGAGGCGAGTGCCAATTCTGGGGGGGAGGCCATGGATCCTAACTGCGTCACAGTTCACAATTTCACAATCTGGACATATTTCACCAAAATATTGTAACAATCACAATATGCATTGAACTGAAGTGGTTACAATGTACAGATAATGACCGGCTGCTCAATATTTTACCCCATAGATTGCAACCTCTGCGGATGAATAGGAGATGGAGACATACCCCTGTGTACAGACCCCTTGAGGACTTGGCAACAATGGAGGACAGGCACATTATCCTCACCTATGGACTGGACAGGGCCACAATCACAGAGCTGTGTGCCCAATTGGAGCCTGACCTGATATCAGCTATCCGTCATCGCACTGGGATCCCCCTCTTGTGCAAGTGCTATCTGTGCTCCATTTTTTGGCAACAGGTTCTTTCCAAATGACAGTGGGCTTGGCAGCATGAATGTCACAGCCAATGTTCTCAATAGTGCTGACCAGAGCGTTGGGTGCCCTGATTAAACACATGTGCAGATACATTGTTTTCCCCCAGGTGGAGGATTTGAACACAGTGAAGGTGGACTTCTATGCAATGGGAGATATCCCCAACATTTTTGGTGCGATTGATGGGACACATATAGCATTTGTCCCCCCTCAGTGAAATGAACAGGTCTTCAGAAATCGAAAAAGTTATCACTAGATGAATGTGCAGATGGTGTGCTAGGCGGACCAGTACATCTCCCATGTCAGTGCTGAGTATCCAGGCTCGGTGCATGATACTTTTATCCTGAGGAACAGCAGCATCCCAAATGTGATGGCCAACTCCAGAGGCACCGTGTGTGGCTAATAGGTGAGCCCTGGTTCCCACCCAGTGGATGTTGGTGTATAGGTATGGTGTGGGACATAAGGGTTAGTGTGTGGCTAACAGTTGTCCCACAATATTTGCAAGTGACTCTGGTTAACTCAACCTCTCATGGCTAATGATCCCTGTGAGGAATCCCAGGACAAGGGCAGAGGAACGTTGCAATGAGACACATGGGCGAACAAGAAGGATTATTGAACGTACATTTGGCCTCCTGAAGGCCAGGTTTTGGTGCCTCCATTTAACAGGTGGAGCCCTGTGCTACTCACCCAAGAAGGTCTGCCAGATCATCGTGGCATGCTGTATGTTACACAACCTTGCCTTGAGACGCCATGTGCCTTTTCTGCAGGAGGAGGCTGGAGATGGTTGTGTGGCAGCAGTGGACCTTGTGGACAGTGAAGATGAGGAGGCAGAGGATGAGGATGAGGTCAACATAAGTACAGTCATATGTCAATACTTCCAATGAAACACAGATAAGACAGTGTTATTCCACAATTCATTGACAGGTTGATGTGTGACATTGCCACTGGCAGGCTGTGAATACACACTGCTATGACCACTCACTGTACCCATTGGCATCTCTTTTTGCAGATGTTGGTGCCCCACTATTGCTCCTGGTGTGTTCACTGCAGGCAACTACAGGACTTTCCAATGTAAACATTACTGTACAGTTGAATTGCAATTTAGGAACCTTGTTAAACAAATATATTTTTAAATCATTTGACATACTTGTATTTTTTCTAAGTGTGTTTACTGCAGTGCTCTGACGAAAAGGGGGAAGTGCAATGGGCTGGGGTAGTGATGGAGGAAAGTCCAGGTTAGAGTCCAGTCTATTTGTAGCACAGGTGCATTGTCCAAGGGGGCATAGGAGGGGGAGCAATGGCACTTCAATGTGGACAGGGTGACAGAGTAGGACACAAGGGTGACATTCACGAGAGTCTTATTTCTTGGCGGGGGTGTTGGCAATAGTCTCTGGCTTCTGCCTGGATTGCTGGAAACGTTTGCAGGGTGGTTCTCCTTCTGCCGGGGGAGGGGTCCTGGTGGCCTGTTGGTCCTGTGGCGGGGCCTCCTGTCCACTAGCGGCAGCGGAGGTGGAGGGCTGTTCAGTAGTCTGGCTAGTGGCAGGTGTCCATGGGTGTGTCACTGCCTCCCTAATACTGTTGGCCATGTTTGCCAGCACCCCTGCAATGGAGACCAAGGTGGTGTTAATGGACCTCAAGTCCTCCCTGATCCTCAGATACTGTTCCTCTTGCAGCTGCATGTTCTACTGCATCTTGTCCAGGATCTGGCCCAGCCTATCCTGGGAATGTTGATATGCTCCCAGGATCGCAGTGAGTGCCTCCTGGAGAGTTGGTTCCCTGGTCCTGTCCTTCCCCTGGTGCACAGCAGTCCTCCCAGCTTCCCTGTTGTCCTGTGCCTCTGTACCATGAACCGTGTGCCCACTACCACTGACCCTAGGTCCCTGATCGTCCTGGGTTTGTGGTGTGCCCTGGGGCCCCTGTAGTGATGGACACACTGCTGATTGGCATGACCTGGGGACAGAGGGATGGGCTCACTGAGTGGGTGCTGTGGTGGTATTTCCCGAGGGGGGAGGATCTGTGGTGGTGTGAGACTGTGCCTGGGTAACCGACTGTCCCTGATGGGCCAGGTTGATCATCCAGATCCAGGCGAGCAGAGTCGCTGTCATCACTGTGGGCCTCTTCTGTGGGGGACTGGATGTTGCTGGCACCTCTTCTCCAGTGACATTGGCTGGGATTCCTGTGGGGATGTAAATGCGTGTTATTGTTTCTGTGTGTGGCATATTGTGCATGGGTGGGTTGCCCTCTATGGTTGTTATTTCCCTGGCAGCTTTGCCTTGTGTGTGTTGTTATTTGGTGGGCTAGCTGATTGTCTCTAGTGTGCATGCTGTAGTGACAGGCATCCATGCAGGTCTGTGAGTGGTGTCCATGCATAGGTATGGCATGCAGGGATTGGCATTGGGATGAGTGGAATGTGATTGTGGGGTATGTGGGAGGTGGTGGAGTGATGGGAGTGAGGGTAAGAGTGGGGGTATGTGATGGCATGCTAGTCAGGGGTGACAGTGATGGGGATTTGCTTAAGGATAAGGATTTGTGTAAAAAATGTAATCTTAAAAATAATGCACTTCTTGACAGGTAACCAATCTAACTGTCTCAGACTGCCACTGGCCGAAGCTGAACGGGGAAGATTTAGGCCCTCATTATGACATTGGCGGTAAATCCCACTTACCGTCATGCTGACTGCCACCAACATGCCGCGGCGGATATTAGTTTACCATATTATGACACACACACACACACACACCAATCAGTCACTATTCAACCACACACATAAATCCGCCACACCAAAGGTCAGTGATAAACTGGTGGTATCAAAACTCACACCGTTACGCCAACAGAACTACTCCCACCACATTATGACCCACAAATTACCACGGCGGACATTCAATGGCGGTAAACCATTGTGGTACATACCGCTGCACTCAAAATACACACACCCTAATAAAACAGCACCACATTGGACAATTCAAACTACACACACCTGACACCCATACACACCCACGACACCCACACCACTATAAACACACACACACATTACCCACATTACCCACAAACCCTTATGAATACAAATTGCCAACACCACCATCACCTATACACCACCCACGCACCTTACATCACACACCCCAACACATCACCCTACACATCCTCTCACACCACTCACACTACACTCATGGCACCACAACAACACCCCAGATTCTCTGAGGAGGAGCTAAGGGTCATGGTGGAGGAAATCATCCAGGTAGAGCCACAGCTATTTGGATCACAGGTGCAGTAGATATCCATTGCTAGGAAGATGGAGCTATGGCGGAGAATCGTGCACCAGATCTACGCTGTGGGACAGCACCCCAGAACAAGGGATGACATCAAGAAGAGGTGGAATGACCTACAGGGGAAGGTGCGTGCCATTGCAGCAAGACACCAGCTTGCAGTACAGAACAGTGGCGGTGGACCCCCACCTCCTCCCTCACAACTAACAACATGGGAGGAGCAAGTCTTGGCAATACTGCATTCTGAGGGCCTGGCAGGAGTAGGAGGATGACTGGACTCTGGTAAGTCAAATCTCTATTACTACTTTACCCCCCCCCCACCTGCATGGCATCACAAACTCCTTCCCCTACCCTCACCCTCATCACTCCACCACCTCACATATACCCCATCATCACAACCCACCTATCCCAATACCAAGCCCTGCATGCAACACCAAGGCATGGACCCCCATCACAGATCTGCATGGACACCCATCACCAAAGCATTCACACTAGTGACAATCACTTAGCCAACCAAATCACAACTCCTACAAATCAAAGCTGCCTTGGTATTAACAACCATAGAGGGAAACATACCAATGCACAAGATGACACACGCAGAAACAATAACACTGCATTTACATCCCCACAGGACCCCCACACAATATCACCAGAGAGGAGGTGCCAGCAACATCCAGTCCCCCGCCAAGAAGAGGCCCACAGTTATGACAGCAGCTCTGCATGCCTGGATCAGGATGACCTACCTGGCCCATCAGGGACCTCTGGACAGTCGGTGACCCAGCCACAATCCCAAATCACCACAGAGCCTCCCCCCTCAGGAAACATCAGCACAGAACCCAACTAGCGGGCCCATCCCTCTGTCCCCAGGACACGTCAATCAGCAGTGTGTCCACCACTATAGGGACCCCAGGCAACCCCACAAACACAGGATGATCAGGGACCTGGAGTCAGTGGCAGTGGGCACACGGTTCAGGGGACAGAGGCACAGGATAACAGGGAAGCTGGGAGGACTGCTGTGTGACAGGGGGAGAGGAGGCCCAGGGAACCAACTCTCCACAAGGCAGTCGCCAACATCCTGGCAGCATAGCACCATTCCCAGGGGACCATGGGCCAGAGACTGGCCAAGTTGCAGGAGACCCAGCAGCTGCAGGTGGGACAGTATCTGGGGATCAGGGAGGACCTCAGAGACATCCACACCACCCTGGTCACCATTGCAGGAGTGCTGGCAGACATGGCCAACACCATGGGGAAGGCAGTGGCACACCAACGGCCCTACACTAGCCACACCGAATAACAGCCTTCCACCTCCTCCGACGCAAGTGGACAGGAGGCCCTGCCACTGGAGCAACAGGGCACCAGCACCCCACCCCCTGCATAAGGAGAACCACCACGCAAAAGGTCCCTGCGATCCAGGCAGAAGTCAGAGAACATTGGCAAGACCCCCGCCAGGAAATAGGACTCACCTGATTGTCACCCTTGTGTCCCACTCTGTCACCCTGTCCACCTTGAACTGAAATTACTCCACTTCTTATGCCCTCTTGGACAATGCACCTGTGATACCAATAGACTGGACACATTCCTGGACATTTTTCCACCATCAACTCAGCCCATTGCAATACCCCCTACACATATTATCACAGAAATAAAAACGTTTGAAACAAATACAAGTATGGAGTCTGTCAATTGATTGGAATATGCATTACTTAAACAAGCTGTAAACATTGCAATTCAAATGTTCAGTGATAATTACTTAGTTATGAGCTGAAGTGGGCAGCAATAAACACACCAGGAGCCAGAGTGGGGCACAGATATCTGAAAATAGAGATGCCAAAGGGTACAGTAAGTGGCCATAGAAATAGCGAAATCAGGCTGCCATGTACAATGTCCAACACAAAACTGCAGTGGAAGGTGAAGTTACAGTGTCTTACCTGTGTGCCACTGGAAGTACTGTTGGATTTTTGTAGTTCTGTTGTCCACATCCTCTTCCTCTGCTTCCTCTTCGTCACTGTCCACAGGCTCCACTGCTGCCCCACGACCTTTCCAAGGCTTGTCCTTCTGCAGAAAAGGCACCTGGCGTCTCAAGGCCAGGTTGTGCAACATGCAGCATGCAACAATTATCTGGCACACCTTCTTGGGTGAGTACTACAGAGATCCACCTGTCAGATGGAGGTACCAGAAACTGGCCTTCAGGAGGCCAAAGGTGCGCTCAATGATCCTCCTTGTTCGCCCATGTGCCTCATTGTAACGTTCCTCTGCCCTTGTCCTGGCATTCCTCACTGGGGTCAGTAGCAATGGCGGTTGTGGTAACCAGAGTCACCTGTAAATTATGAGGGATACTTGTTAGCCACACACTCACCCTTAGGGACAACCCCACACCCATATACCTACATCAACTGGGTGGGGACCATGGGCTCACCTATTAGCCACACCCGGTGCCTCAGGAGTTGAGCCATTACATAGGGGATGCTGCTATTCCTCAAGATAAAGGCATCATGCACAGAGCCAGGACACTTTGCATTGACATGGGAGATGTACTGGTCCACCAAACACACCATCTGCACATTCAGAGAGAGAAAGCTCTTTCGATTTCTGAACACCTGTTCATTTCTCCGGGTGGGGACAAAGGCAATATGTGTACCATCAACAGCACCAATGATGTTGGGGATATGTCCCAGTGCATAGAAGTCAGCCTTCACTGTGGCCAAATCCTCCACCTGGGGGAATACGATGTAGCTGCGCATGTGTTTCAGGGGGGCAGACAACACTCTGTTCAGCATGTTTGCGAACATAGGCTGTGACATCCCTGATGCCGTGGCCACAGTCGCTTGGAAGGAACCACTTGCCAAGAAATGGAGCACTGACAGGACCTGCACTAGAGGGGGGATACCTGTGGGGTGGCAGATAGCTGAAATCAGGTCTGGCTCCAATTGGGCACACAGCTCTTGGATTGTGGCCGTATCAAGTCTGTAGGTTAGGATAATGTGCTTGTCCTCCATTGTTGCCAGGTCCACCAGGAGTCTGTACACGGGGGATGTCTCCATCTCCTATTCATCCTCAGTGGTTGAACTCTAAAGTGAAAAATGGTGAGCAAAATGTCAAATTCAAACATGTACTCAGATTAAAATGCTATTTTTGTTTTACAGAAACAGTATGTGAACTTGTAAGTCAGTTAATGTGCCTATGTCTGCTGTGACGCAGTTAGGTGCCATGGCCTGTGGCCCCCTGAAATGGCGGTTGCCTGACCTGTGAGGAGGAACAAGTGGAAATTAGATAATTCTGCTGGAGTTGTGTGCTGTTGCGGTTGGTGGTCGATGACCGGCGTGCAACACTGCATTTGTTATCATTGGGGACACGGGTTCCAGGAGCTAATGGCGATGTTCGCCGGCGGTGACGGTATGCGCCGCCGTGGACGTGACTGCCATTTTCTATCTGTTCACTCACTTGCTACCTGACCTTTAACAGGAGAGGACCTACACTGCAAGTCCTGCTGTGACCTGTGTCTGGAAGCGACCATGGCTCGAGTGTCTGGGGAAAGGGCCCCTGCCTTCACTTCAGAGGAGTTGGAGAGACTGATAGATGGGGTCCTACCCCAGTACCCTTTACTCTATGGACCTCCAGACCAACAAGTGAGTACACTGTGAGCATGATGCATGGGGCATAAATGTATGGAGTGCTGTGTGTGTAAGCCTCATGTAGGGGGGCTGAGGGGTCCTGGGCAGAGTGCTGCATGTATGGTGGTCGATGTCTGTGCGTAAGGGGATGGGAGGGATGTGGTGGGCCATGAGTATGACAGTCCGGACGGTATCACTAATCCCTTTTCTGTTGTATTTTTTCCGCAGGTCAGCTCTCATCAGAAAAACTGTATTTGGCTTGCCATCGCCAAGGAGGTGTGGACCCTGGGGGTCTTTGACAGGCGGAGCACCCACTGCCGCAAACGGTGGGAGGACCTGTGCCGCTGGGCAATGAAGACAGCGGAGGCCCAGCTGGGGCTGGCCTCCCAACGAGGAAGGGATGCCCATTGTACCCTGACCCCACTGATGTTCTGCATCCTGGCGGTGGCATACCTGGAGTTGGGTGGGTGCTTGAAGTCATCACAGCAGCCACAAGGGGGTGAGTACAGATTCAGATTCTTGACTTTGCGCGCATTAAGGTGTTACCTGGGTGGGGGATGTGGGCTGTGGGTGCCCCTAGGCCAGGGCAAACATGGCAGGGTAGGTTCCTTGATGGGCAAGCTCCGATGCATTCCAACCACAATAATGGTTGGCATCTACTACTGGGCAGGGTCCTGTGGGTTTCAGGTGTGCAGCTAATGTTGTTAGGCTTTGTACCCCATGGGCTGGTGAATAGCATTGTAACTGGTATTGCATGGCCTAGAGCATAGGGCTGGTCCCTGTGAGCTGTGAACGCCAACGGTAGAGTTGTTGCTGGCATTGACCAAGTGTATCCTCTGTCTCCTCCCCTTTTTGTTTTGTCACCCTGTTCTTGTGTGCATTAGCATCATCTGGCTGAGGAGCAGAGGCATCAGCAATGGAGGGAGCTACATCCCACATGGGCCTGGAGGCCGAATCCACCAACGTTAGGGCACCAGTGAGATGGAGGCAGAGGGGAGCACCACGACGTAGACAGGAGGGGACAGTACCGACAGCGACTCCTCTTCCGATTGAAGCTCCCTGACCTCCTGAGATCCCTCTCTGTTGGGCAGTCAACCATACTGAATGCCATCCAGGGTCTAGCAGGGCATTTGCAACAAACAAATGCATACCTGGAGGGCATTCACTCTGGCGCGGCAACCCAACATAGAGCATACCAGGCTCTGGCCAACTCTCTGATGGCAGCCATTGTCCCTGTCACCAGCTCCCCCCTCCAACTTCCTCTACCCAGTCCCAATCCCCTCAACCCCAGCCTATCCCAACCACACTTTCAGACCAGCATTCACCCAAATCAACACACAGAAGTGGCTCTGGCAAACACAAGCACCACACTTCATCTCACAGGCACTCACACAAGCGCCATCCACATGCAGACACCAACATGCACGGCCTCCACTGTGTCCCCCTCTTCCTCGTTGTCCACCTCCCTCCTAGTAGCATCTCCACTCACACCTGCATGCATTACATCCTCATCCACTACCTCCATCATCCAGCACGCAGATCACTACACACCCTCACTGGCAGTCACCAACCCCACATCCATGCACACGTCTCCTGTTTTCTCTCCCACTGTGTCTGTGACCCCTCCTCCCAAAGTACACAAGCACACAGACACCCAACAGCCATCCACCTCACAACAACATCCAGCCCATGCACCTGCACCCAAACACAGCAGACTGAAACCTCCTACAACCACTCCCTCTTCCTCCACTCCCAAACCTTCACCCTCTTCCTGCCCCAGTGTCCCTAAGAAGCTTTTCCTTGCCATTATTGACCTATTCCCTACCTCTCCCCCTGTCCTTCACTTCGGGCCAGGATGGCCAGAACCCAGCCTAGCACCTCAGCCACCCAGTCCACGGCCACTGTGGTTTCTGCAGCTACTGCAGGTGTGAGAGGCTCCAAGGAGGTACCCGTCAGCACAGCCAGTGTGCCAGCACCACCTGCCAAGGCCAATAAGGGTCCACCACCTAACATGGGCAAGAAGAGGACACCAGCTAGCAAGGGTAAGGAGGCACTACCAGCCAGCAAGGGCAAGAAAAAAACGCCAGCTGGCAGAAGCAAGGAGGCACCCTCATCTACCAAGGGCAGGAAGGGGCACACAACACCAGCCATGGCACTTCAGCCGTCTTAGGCTGCAGGTGAAGCTCTGGAGTCTAGCACCACTGCGGCCAGCACTGCTACCTGCACCATGGCCAGCACCGCTACCTGCACCACGGCCAGCACCGCCACCTGCCCCGCCGCTAGTAGCACCACTGCCAGCAGCAGCAGCCCCAGTGGGCAGCTGTCCGAGGCTGCAGGTGAAGGGCTGGAGCCGACCACCACTACAGCCAGCAGCGCTACCTGCACCGTGGCTAGCACCGCCACCTGCCCCGCCGCCAGCAGCACCACTGCCAGCAGCAGCAGCCTCAGTGGGCAGCCGTCCAAGGCTGCAGGTGAAGGGCTGGAGCCTACCTCCACCACTGACAGCACCGCCACCTGCAGCGCAACTGCCATACACTGAGCAGCCGTCACCGCTGGGGAGCAGTGTGTAGTTGTGCCTACATGGGCTGCAGTGCGTCCTGGCCCCTGCAACACCTGTCGGTGTGACACCCAAGTGAGAGACTGTGACCTTGCCCCATCCAGGATGAAGCACACTGGGCACAAAGCCCCGTCCAGAACCAGTGGAAGAAGGCATCCACTGACCCTCTCCTTGCCAGGATGAAGAACACTGGGCACAAAGCCCCCTTCAGAACCAGTTGAAGAAGGCATCCATTCACCCCCTTTTTGGAAGGATGAAGCAGACTGGGCACAAAGCCCCCTCCAGAACCAGTGGAGAAGCCACCCACTTGAGAGACTGTGGCTTTACACTCCCCAGGAGCAAGCAGTGGACAAACCACTCACATGAGAGACTGTGGCTTTGCACTCCCCAGGAGCAAGCAGTGGGCAAACCACCTCCTTGAGAGACTGTGGTTTTGCACTCCCCAGGACCAAGCAGTGGGCATGGAGCCCCCTCCAGGCCAGTGGCATTGTACCATCTTCGGCTGAGGTGCCCCGCCCATTCCCCGTCCCCCCGAGGTGCCTGTGTTTTTTCGACCTGATGCCCCTTCAGTGTTCTCTCCGTATTGAGGCAGGAGTCAAGTGTGGCCTTGACCTATGTGTTATGGACCCATGGGCCACGGACATTTTAGAGTGGGCATTGCCCCTCCTTTTGTATATATTGTACATACTGTTTATTTGTTTAAGGACGTATTTATCTAAAACTGTACTATTATACTCATTCTAATCCATTCCTTTTGTCCTTGCATTATTCCTGAGTTTTACGGGGTGTATATGTAATGTTGTTGCATCTGTTTGTGTGTATGGTGTTGGGGGTGAGGTGGGGGTGTTGCGTGTGTGTGTCACTCTCCCCCTTCCTTGTGTGCTAGGTGCAGCACTCACCGTGGTCGTCTTCGCTGGCGTTCGTGTTCCTGGTGCA
Source organism: Pleurodeles waltl (assembly GCF_031143425.1). Taxonomy (NCBI): domain Eukaryota; kingdom Metazoa; phylum Chordata; class Amphibia; order Caudata; family Salamandridae; genus Pleurodeles; species Pleurodeles waltl. The sequence goes on along the minus strand of NC_090440.1, from coordinate 1,482,332,955 downwards.
TGAGAAGGTACACCAGTGTAGGAGGCTGGCCTGGCTTGTAGTGGGTACCAAGGGGTACTTACACTCTGTACCAGGTCCAGTTATCCCTTATTAGTGTACAAGAGGTGTTTCTAGCAGCTTAGGCTGATAGAAGGTAGCTATAGCAGAGCAGCTTAGGCTGAACTAGGAGACATGCAAAGCTCCTACTATATCACTGGTGTCATATGCACAATATCATAAGAAAACACAATACACAGATATACTAAAAATAAAGGTACTTTATTTTTATGACAATATGCCAAAAGTATCTCAGTGAGTACCCTCAGTATGAGGATGCCAAATATACACAAGATATATGTACACAATACCAAAAATATGCAGTAATAGCAAAAGGAAGTAATGCAAGCAATGTAAAGTTACAGTGGATTGCAATAGGAGCACATAGGTATAGGGGCAACACAAACCATATACTCCAAAAGTGGAATGCGAACCACGAATGGACCCCAAACCTATGTGAGCTTGTAGAGGGTCGCTTGGACTGTAAGAAAACAGTGAAGGTTAAGAAAATAGCCCACCCCAAGACTCTGAAAAATAGGTGTAAAGTGCAAGGGTCGCGGTTAGGGTTTTTGGATGCTGCTGTGGCCCAGGAGGGACCATGATGTCGCCACTTAGATGAGGAGACAGAGGGGGCGCCCAGCAAGTCAGGGAGCCCTCACAGCAGCAGGCAGCACCCGCAGAAGTACCGGAACAGGCACTTGGAAGAGGAGTAAACCGAAGTCAGAAAAGGGAGTCCCACGACGCCGGAGGACAACTCAGAAGGATGTGCACTGCAGGTTAGAGTGTCGGGGACCCAGGCTTGGCTGTGCACGAAGGAAATCCTGGAAGAGTGCACAGGAGCAGCTGCAAATCACGTGGTACCCAGCAATGCAGTCCAGCGTGGGAAGGCAAGGACTTACCTCCACCAAACTTGGACTGAAGCGTCACTGGACTGTGGGAGTCACTTGGACAGAGTTGCTGAGTTCCAGGGACCACGCTCGTTGTGCTGAGAGGGGACCCAGAGGACCGGTGATGCAGTCTTTTGTTGCCTGCGGTTGCAGGAGGAAGATTAAAAAAATTCAACCCACAGTAGATTTCTTCAGAGCTCTTGGTGCAAGAAGGAGGCAGGCTACCGCCAGAGCATGCACCACCAGGAAACAGTCGAGAAAGCCGGCAGGATGAAGCGATACAAGGTTGCAGTAGTTGTGTTTGCTACTTTGTTGGGGTTTTGCAGTCGTCCTGAGCAGTCAGCGGTCGATCCTTTGGCAGAAGGTGAAGAGGGAGATGCAGAGGAACTCTGATGAGCTCTTGCATTCGGTATCTGAAGAATTCCCCAAAGCAGATACCCTAAATAGCCAGAAAAGGAGGTTTGGCTACCTAGGAAGGAGGATAGGCTAGTAAGAAAGGTAAGAGCCTATCAGAAGGAGTCTCTGACGTCACCTGATGGCACTGGCCACTAAGAGCAGTCCAGTGTGCCAGCAGCACCTCTGTTTCCAAGACGGCAGAGGTCTGGGGCACACTGGAGGAGCTCTGGGCACCTCCCCTTGGAAGTGCAGGTCAGGGGAGTGGTCACTCCCCTTTCCTTTGTCCAGTTTCGCGCCAGGGGATCCCTGAACCGGTGTAGACTGGCTTATGCAGAGATGGGCACCATCTGTGCCCATCAAAGCATTTCCAGAGGCTGGGGGAGGCTACTCCTCCCCAGCCCTGACACCTTTTTCCAAAGGGAGAGCGTGTAACACCCTCTCTCTGAGGAAGTCCTTTGTTCTGCCTTCCTGGGCCAAGCCTGGCTGGACCCCAGGAGGGCAGAAACCTGTCTGAGGGGTTGGCAGCAGCAGCAGCTGCAGTAAAACCCCGGGAAAGGCAGTTTGGCAGTACCCGGGTCTGTGCTAGAGACTCGGGGGATCATGGAATTGTCTCCCCAATGGCAGAATGGCATTGGGGTGACAATTACATGATCTTAGGGTGTGTTACATGGCCATGTTCGGAGTTACAATTGTGACGCTATACATAGGTAGTGACCTATGTATAGTGCACGCGTGGAATGGTGTCAACGCACTCACAAAGTCCGGGGAACTTGCCCTGAACAATGTGGGGGCACCTTGGCTACTGCCAGGGTGCCCAAACACTAAGTAACTTTGCACCCAACCTTCACCAGGTGAAGATTAGACATATAGGTGACTTATAAGTTACTTATGTGCAGTGTAAAATGGCTGTGAAATAATGTGGGCATTATTTCACTCAGGCTGCAGTGGCAGGACTGTGTAAGAATTGTCAGAGCTCCCTACGGGTGGCAAAAGAAATGCTGCAGCCCAGAGGGATCTCCTGGAACCCCAATACCCTGGGTACCTCAGTACCATATACTAGGGAATTATAAGGGTGTTCCAGTATGCCAATGTGAATTGATAAAATTGGTCACTAGCCTGTTAGTGACAATTTGTAAAGCAGAGAGAGCATAACCACTGAGGTTCTGGTTAGAAGAGCCTCAGTGAGACAGTTAGGCATCACACAGGGAACACATACATATAGGCCACAAACTAATGAACACTGGGGTCCTGGCTAGCAGGGTCCCAGTGACACATAACAAACATACTGACAACATAGGGTTTTCACTATGAGCACTGGGCCCTGGCTAGTAGGATCCCAGTGAGACAGTGAAAACATCCTGACATATACTCACAAACAGGCCAAAAGTGGGGGTAACAAGGCTAGAAAGAGGCTACTTTCTCACAACCAGCATTGGTAAAAAGTGCAGCTCGGGCTCCATGGCGTCGAAGATTCTTCCTTGAGTGTCAAGAGGTAAGTTGTTTCCCTTAGGTGTACTGTTTCCGCCGTGCTTTTGATGGCATGGGTACCAGCCCAGAAAAGGTGGAGGATAGGTCTGTTATAATGCTGTGGGCGGTACTTTGTCTTCCGCCTGGCTATTGGCGTTTACCGCTGTGGTGTTTGTTGCTTCCATTGTGGCGGTTGGTGTGTTAAAGTGGCTGTATGTGTTGGCGGTTTCCGTCGTGGTCAGGTCACCGACCGCCAGGGTTGTAATGAAGGCCTCAGTCCAGATCACTTCCTTTGGTTGCTTTTTGGAAGTTAACTCTGTTCAGGGAGCAACAATGGTGCCGTACCCCTTAACAAACCTCCTATAGTAAACTGTGAGACCTAAGACACTCACTTCAGTCTGGGTCTTGGGAGGCTCCCAAGCTACAATAGTGTTAATTTTGTGTTGTAGGGGTGCAACCTGGCCAATCCCTCCCTGGTGCCCCAAGTACACTAGAGAGCCCTGACCTATTTGGCACTTGCAAGCCTTAATAGTGAGGCATGCCTTTTGCAGGGCCCCTAACACTTTGCAGAGGCACTGCAAGTGTTCCTCCCAAGTGGAGCTGAACACAGCAATGTCATCCAGGAAGGCTGCACTGAAATCATCCAATCCAGCCAGCACCTGATTAACCAGCCTCTGAAGGGTGGCGGGCCGTTTTTCATCCCAAAGGGCATCACACTAAACTGGTAGTGCACTTCTGGGGTAGAACATGCAGACCTCTCCTTAGCTCCCTCAGTCAGAGCAATTGCCAACATACAGAGGTCAGATCAAAAGTACTTAGATATTTGGCAGCCCGAACCACCCAATGAGCTCATCAGCTCAGGGGATGGGATGTGCGTCAGTCTTCGTGACCGCATTGAGACCCTGGAAATCCACACAGTACCTGAGTTCTGGAGTGGGACCAGGAACAGTAGCTTTTGGAACCAAGACCACAGGACTGGCTCAAGGGCTAATGGAAAACTCAATAACCTTAAGAGCTAATATTTTGGATACCTTATCCTTAATGCTGGCTCTAACCTTGTCAGTCACTCTGTAAACTCTATGTTTTACAGGTGGATAATCCCAGTGTCCCCACCATGTGTACACAAATGGATGACCCCTGGGATCAACAAGGCAAACGGTCCAAACATCTGGCAACCGTCCTTCTGTTGCTCTGGGGTCAGGGAGGGGGAGAGGTTCACACCCTCCACAGACCCATCTTTCTCCTTAGCAGACAGGAGGTCAGGAAGATGCTCACTCTCTTCCCTCACCTCATCATCTATTGCTCAGAGCATTGTCACTTCAGTCCTCTCAAAGTAAGGCTTGAGGCAGTTCACATCCATCACCCTCAAACAGTTAATTGGAGTCTGCAAGTTCACCGGGTAGGTGACATCATTCTTGCACTCCACCGCCTCAAAAGGCCCAGTCTACTTGTGCTGGAGTCCACAAGTCTCCACTGGGGCCCTCACCCACACTTTCTGCCCAGGATGAAACTCAACCAAAGTGGCATTCTGGTTGTGTCAGTGCTTCATATCTCCCTGGCTTGCTTCCAGGTTCTCTTGAGCGAGCTCCCTGAACCGTGCTGTCTTGTTTCTAAAAGCCAGCATGGAACTGAATACATCCTGGAAAGGCTTACTGGAGGCTTTCTCCACGGCTTCCCTAAGCAGACTCTAAGGTCCCTTGACAGAGTGGCCATAAAGTAACTCAAAAGAGCTAAATACAAGACTCTTTTGTGGCACCTCCCTGCAGACGAACAGGTGGCATGGCAAGAGGACGTCCCATAACTCAAAAGGGCTAAATCCAAGACTCTTTTGTGGCACCTCCCTGCAGGCGAACAGAAGGCATGGCAAGAGGATGTCCCACTTATACCTCAAGAGCTCTGACAGGGCCGTGAATATGCCTTTCAGGGTGCGGTTGAATCTCTCAACCAGACTGTTTCTGTTTCTGGTAAGGCGTGGTATACTTGTAGGTTACCCCACACTCCTTCCATAGAGACTTCATACATGTAGATATGAAGTTGGTACCCCTATCGGAGACCACTAACTTGGGGAAACCCATGTGGGTAAAAACTCCCATCAGTGCACGTCCCCCCACAGGGGAAGTAATTAACCTCATAGGAAAGGCTTCTGGGTACCGAGTGGAATGGTCCACCAAGACCAGGATAAACCTGTTGCCCATGGCTGTCTTGGGATCCAAAGGCCCCACAACATCAATACCAACCCTTTTAAAAGGGGTGCTGACCACAGGAAAAGGTTGGAGGGGAGGCTTACACATCCCACCACTCTTGCCACTTGCCTGACACGTTTGGCAAGCCCTATATTGTGCATCTGAGTGCCTGCACATTTGGGGCCAGTAAAAGTGGGTGACAAGCCTTTCAAATGTGCTGTCCTGCCGCAAATGTCCAGCTAAAGGCACATCACGAGCCAGACCCAGTAGGAGGGCTCTGAAGCACTGGTGTACCACCGGCACATGGGCTGACCCAGGCTCAGTAACCTTAAGCTCAATTTATAGGAGGCCTACCTCCCAATAAATCAGATGTGAACCAGTCTCCTTGCCAGACACCTGGTCTGCAGCCTTCCACCGCAAACTCTCTAGAGTAGGGCATGTCTTCTGTGTTTCACAGAATACTCCCCTGGTGGCACCCCCTTCCTGCTGCAACTGAGTCAGCTCAGGAACTTCTCCCAGTACAGCCACCCGTTCCCCTGTAGGCTGCGGGGCATCCCACTCAGGTTCATCCTCCTCCTGGAACATGGGAACTTCTGGGGCCGGTTTCCCATGCCCCTTGCCCTTCCTCCTTCTGGCAGACACCTGGGCCACTCTTTCAGACTCCATAGTCTCCTGATCACCCTGACGAACTACCATTGACTGGGTTGACACACACCCAGGCAGACCCAACATCTCCAAGTGAGACCTGTGTTCCACTTCCTTCCAAGGGGATTGGTCCAGGTCATTGCCAAGCAGACAACCTACAGGCATGGTTGGACTCACAGCTACTCTCAAGGCACCTGAGACCCCCCCATTCAATGGGAACTTGCGCCACTCTTCACAGGTGCTCTGAGTTGTCTACCGCAACAACTTGGTGAAGTACTGTAGGAAAGTACCCTCTTTTTGGCATGTTAAGCCCAATTTCTGCCTGATGTCAGTGTGTTTGACTGTGTCACTGGGATCCTGCTAATCAGGACATCAGTGCTTGTGCTCTCTCTCCTCTAAATGTTGTCACTGCATACTGGTAACCCAGTATTCCATCCAAAATTGGCATACTGGTCACCGCTTATAAGTCCCTAGTAAATGGTACCTAGGTACACAGCGCATTGGGGTTCTAGGGGATTCTTTTGGGCTGCAGCATTTCTTTTGCCACCCATAGGTAGCCTATGCAAAGGCTTCTACAGTACTGCCATTGCAGGCTGTGGGAAATGGTGCATGCACCCTTTCACTGCCATTTACACTGCACCATGTTACTTATAAGTCACCCATATGTCAGGCCTTCCAACCCTGAAGGCTGGGTGCAGAGTACCTGTGTGTGAGGGCACCCCAGCACTAGCAGATGTGCCCCCACATCATCCAGAACCATTTCCCCAGACTTCATGAGTGCGGGGACACCATTTTACACCTGCACTATACATAGGTCACTACCAATGTACAGCTTCACAATGGTAATTATGAATGTGGCCATGTTTGGTATCAAACATGTTGGAATCATTCCCCAAGGCTTTTGCAAGCATTGATTGTATGATTCCATGCACTCTGGGGCTCCTTAGAGGAACCCCCGCACTGCCATTACAGCCTTCTGAGGTTTTCGAGGCAGCCCAGCTGCTGCCACCTCACAGACAGGTTTCTGCCCTCCTGTTGCTTGAGCAGCTCAAGCCCAGGAAGGCACAACAAAGAATTTCCTTTGGGAGAGGGATGTTACACCCTCTCCCTTGGAAATATATGTTACAGGCATGGGAGGGGTAGCCTCCCAGAGCCTCTGGAAATGCTTTGAAGGGCACAGATGGTGCCCTCCTTGCATAATCCAGTCTACACCGGTTCAGAGACCCACAGTCCCTCCTCTGGCACGAAACTGAACAAAGGGAAGGGGACTGGACTCCAAGGTGGCAGGGAACTGTAGGAGCATCCGAGTTGCCAGTTGCAGCAGGTGACCTCAGAGACCTCCCCTGATAGGTGCTTACCTGTGTAGCTGACCAATCCCACTTTCAGGGCTATTTAGGGTCTCTCCTCTGGGTGTTTCCTCAGATTTGGTTTGCAAGACTCCATCAGGAATCCTCTGCATCCTTTACTTCACCTTCTTACCAAAGAAACTGCATCTGGACCCTCCAGGAACTTTTCAACTGCAACAAAAAAGCAAAGACGACTTCTGCAACATTGTTTCTTCAGCTCCTGCCAGCAATCGCAACTGTTTCACAGTTGCACATCCTCAGAAGACAGCCAGTCTTCAGCCTGCACCAGAAGAACAAAAGAATCTCCCTTGAAGTGAAGGAGTCACTTCCCTGCTTCAGCAGGCACTCCTTGTAGGAAGCTGTCCTAGTTTGAAGTGGGTACCTAAGGTACTTACACCTCATACCAGGTCCAGTTATCCTTTATTAGTGAAATGTAGGCGGTGTCTAGCAGCTAGGTAGCTGTAGCAGAGCAGCCAAGGCTCAACTAGGAGACATGCAAAGCTCTTGCAATACTACTATAGTCACACAGTTCTTGCTCACAATAAAATACAATATTCAGTGCTACCAAAAATAAAGGTACTTTATTTTAGTGACACAAGGCCAAAAATATCTTAGAGGCAATACTCCTTCTGGAGGTAAGTATTATACACAATATATACACTAGTCACCAAAATCAGGTAAGTACAAAGTCATACAATAGTGCAAACAGTAGAAAATACAATAGGTAGCAAAGGGCCTAGGGGCAACCCAAACCATATACTAAAATAGTGAAATGTGAATGTCGAATTCCCTCCGAGGCAAGTGTAGTGTGTAGTGGGGCGCTGGGAGTGTAAGAGAACACCAAAGGTAAGTAAAGTACCCCACTGCAGAGCCCAGGAAAGCAGTTGTAAAGTACAGCGTGTTTCCTCAGGACACACTACAAGTCATGATAAAGGATTTTGCAAGAACCAAACAAGACTGCAAGCAACCAACAATGGATTCCTGGACCTGAAGACCTGTGGAGAGAGGAGTCCAAGTCCAGAAGTAGAAGAAGAGTCCAGGAAGAACAGGAGCCCGTGCCCACATAGAAGAAGGTGCAAAAGTGGATTCTCCAGTTTGAAGAAAAGTACAGAAATGCACCAGAGAAGAAGGCTGCAGGTTCCTGCTTGGTGCAAGAGATGTCCCACCTCTATTTGTTGGATGCAGGCTGTTTGTGTCACTGGATTCTGCCAACAAGCCTTGGTTCACATAAGTACGTGTTTTGCATCAAAGAGGTATTGCCCAGACCCAGAAGGGACTTGGGGGTCTCAACTCAGACTGAGGAGACAGAGGTGGCTCTCAGCACTACAGAGAGCCCTCAGAAGACCAGGCAGCACCCATGGGAGTCCCAGGACATGGGAACAAAACTGGGGAACTGGGCTACGCTGTGTATGAAAAACCTTTGGAAGAAATGCATAGAAGCCCAAGGAGCTGCAGAAGACACAGTGCACAGGGGTATTGTTGCTGCACGGGGAGGTAAGCTCTTACCTCCAGCAAATTTGGACAGCTGGACCTTTGGACAGTCAGGGTCTCTTTGGTCCACGACCTGTGTTCCAGGGATCACGCTCGTTGACAGAGCAACAGTCATAGTTGCAGAAAGTTACCGGCTGAAGCAGGGAAGTGACTCCGTCACTCCATGGGAGATTCCTTCAGTTCTTCTTGTGCAGGGTGAAGACAGGAAGTCCCCAGAGTGTGCATATCTTGGAAACTGTTGCAGTTGCTGGCTGGAGCTAAATTTGCAGGTCACAGGAGCCTTCCTGGATACTATGTTGCAGTTACAGCAGTTCCTGGAGCAGTCTCTGATTGATCCGATGGTCAGAAGCTGAATCAGAGGATGCAGAGGAGTCCTGGAGGAATCGTGCAAACCAAATTTGAGGAAACACTAAGAGGAGAGACCCTAAATAGCCCTGAGAGGGGGATTGGCTACCTAACCAGATATGCACCTACCAAGAGGGGTCTCTGACATCACCTGCTGGCACTGGCCATTCAGATGCTCCCAGGGGGTCCCCACACCTTGGAATCCAAGATGGATAACGCCAGGGACACTGTGGAGGTGCTCTGGGCACCACCCCTGGGGTGGTGATGGACAGGGGAATGGTCAATCCCCTTTCCTTTGTCCAGTTTTGCACCAGAGCAGGGACTTAGGGTCCCTGAACTGGTGCAGACTGTTTTTTGCAAGGAGGGCACCGTTTGTGCCCTTCAAAGCATTTCCAGAGGCTCTGGAAGGATACCTCTCCCACGCTTGTAACACATATGTCCAATGGTAGAGGGTGTACCACTCCTCTCCTAAAGGAAATGCATTGTTCTGTCTTTCTAGGATTGAACTACTCAATTCCCAGGAGGGCAGAACCCTATCTGTGAAGTGGCAGAAGCTGGGGCTGCAGTGGAAATCTCAGCGAGCTAGTTTGGCAGTTCTAGGGTTCCATGGTGGAGCCCCCAGGGTGCATGGAACTGGCCCCCCAATACCATATTTGGAATGGGGGGACAATTCAATGTTCTTAGACACCTTACATGGCCATATTCGGAGTTACCATTGTGAAGCTACATATAGGTATTGACCTATATGTAGTGCACACGTGTAATGGTATCCTCGCACTCAGGAAGTCTGGGGAATTGGCCCTGGACAGCGTGGGGGCACCTTTGTTAGTGCAAGGGTGCCCTCACACTTAGTAACTTTTCACCTAGCCTTCAGTAAATGCAGGTTAGACATATAGGTGACTTATAACTTACTTCAGTGCAGTGAAAATGGCTGTGCAATACTGTGTGCACTATTTCACGCAGGTTGCAGTTGCATTCCTGTGAAAGAGTTTGTCTGAGCTCCTTATGGTTGGCAAAAGAAATGCTGCCACCCCTAAGGATCTCCTGGAACCCCAATGCCCTGGGTACCTAGGTACCATATACTAGGGACTTATAAGGGGGTGTCCAGTGTGCCAATTGGAATTGGAATATGAAGTCACTTATCTATAGTGACTAATTTGGAAGTGGATAGAGAATAAGCACTGGAGTTCTGGTTAGCAGAACTTCAGTGACACAGTTAAGCACTACTGACAACACACACATAGGCCACAAACTATGAGCACTGAGGTCCTGGCTAGCAGGATCCCAGTGAGACAGGCAAAACACACTGACACACACTCACAAAAAGGCCAAAAGTGGGGTTAACCATGCTAGAAAGAGGCTACTTTCTCACATAACCCCCACCCGTAAACGAAGGCCAGCTATGCTATCCATGGCCAGTTGGAAATGTATTGTCTAAGTGGTGATAAGTGGAGAGTAGATCTGCAAAAGAGTGGTTCCTCCCTTTTCCATCCACTGTATAGTTACTTCCCTGTGGGGATGTAAACCATCCTGTTTGGAGATTTTTACCTAACCAACAGTGTGAGTGTAAATTCTCAGAGTTTCTATTAGTATGTTTTAAAGTTGGGCAGTGGGATTGGTCCAGTGGGCCTATGTCAAATGAAGAGAATGCTAGGCAGGGATGCGGTCTCAACAAAGCCATACCTGGGCAAAAAGGTTTATCCATATGGCTATAAGAGAGAACAGGGTTGCTGTTTCTCTTGAGTTGGAGCAGGGCAGGGCTGCTGTCCTATAAGCTCCACACTAGGCAGGGCTGCTGTCCTAAGTGTTTAGAGGCAGTGCAGGGCTGCTGTCCTATAAGCTCCACACTAGGCAGGGCTGCTGTCCTAAGTGTTTAGAGGCAGTGCAGGGCTGCTGCACTAAAGTTTCTCTGGGAGGGCTGGAGGGTTGCTCCATATTTACTAAAATGGTGCAGTTTTGCACATCTGCTTTAGTGGTTCCACAGAGAGGTACTTTTACCACTGGAGTCCAGCTGCGGTAGCTGAGGGCTCTTTTTGTACAGGTTCTACCCCAGGAGAGGTTTTCCCAACCACAGGAATGGTATCCTTAGTGACAGGGTGGGGAAGGGATACTTTGATACCCTTCTTACCTGTTCGTGGAGAGGGATCCTGAGATTTCAGGCCTTTTTCTCTCCTTTGCTTTTTATTTTACTAGAAATGAGAGGAAACAATTCCTCAGGGATACCCAGCCTGGATGCATGGGTCCTAAACTCTACCTCCGCCCAACCTGAGGCCTCTAGGTCATTTCCTAAGAGACAATCTACAGGTAAGCTAGGTGATACCACCCCAACTAAGTTGAACTGCAGCCTAGGGGAGAGACTAAGTGGAGTTATTGACATCTCTAACTTAGTACTTCTGTCCAAGGAGATGTTGTGCAGGTGACACCAAGTTTTCAGTCACCAAAGTGATACTGGCACCTGTGTCCCTGTAGGCCTGGGCCTGAGCAGCATTTATTAAGATTGACTGCCTGTACTTATCCTGTTAAGGAGACAAGCAGCCAAGGTGGCAAGGCCAATGCCACCATTTGTGTACTTTACACTTACTTTATCTAAATGTGTGGCAAATGCTGTTACTGCTTTTTGCTTTTATGACTTGCACCAACACATTTTCCACATATGCATGGCACTTGGTTATGCTACTGGTTGTCCCTGATATACTTAAAGCCACATATCCTAGAAATAGAGTTTTTGAGGCATGTGAAAAGTGGTTTAGAGCCCAGGGGACCAGCATTTTAGGGGTCCCCCTAGTAGAGGCAATTGTAATCTGCAGAGAGTCTTTACATTGTGACCTTTTAATGTTTCCCACACTGGTTATTTTGCATCCCATTTACCTAGCATTACCTTGAAATGTGGGTAATATGTGAGAGTCCATTACAGAGATTTAACAGGGAAGGTGTGTTTCAATTTCATGACACATCCATACAGATGGATCTTTGATATCATAGCAGGACCTAGCATATGAGCAATGTGAGGGTGTCACTTAGATCAATAGGTGTGATATTGATGAGGAGGTGCTGTTGTGTAACACAATTAAATACACACTTTACTATCCCAGATTATGAGATGTGCACACAGCGGTGTTGTTTTTGGGCATCATCAAGCAGCATAAGCAGTGGAAGTACATGTATGATCAGCTCCAAGGCAGCACAGGATGTGTGAAGCTGAGTACAGGTGTGCCTTATATCCCTCCCTTTTCACCAGCTCAGATGTGGAGGTTGGACCACCACAGTCATGTTGGCGAGAAGGCACTTTATAATTGGTCCAGTGGTAGCACAGTTGGTCTGTCCTCTCATAGTCCCATGGGGCTATCCAGCTGCCTCCAAAGTCTATATATGCTGGGGGTGTAGGTGGGACAGCTATGGTCTTTCATCTATGTAACTGCATGCATCATAATACTGCAGTTGGACTGCCAACACTGCTGTGGTATACCTGATGTGGCGGCCATGGCGGCCATGACGGTACCAAGACCACCAACCTAGTAATCAGGCCCTATGTTTTCCTGCATGCTTGTTTGAGTATTTTAAAGACCAATAACCCCTTTGCTGCCAGGACTTTCCCCTTCAGGTACCAGGCCTCTTTCGGGCTATTTGGGGCAGTTCTCACTTAGACCCTCATAACTTTTTGTCCACATGAGCTACCCACGCTAAATTTGTGTCCTTTTTTTCCAACATCCTAGGGATTCTAGAGGTACCTAGAGTTTATGGGTTCCCCTGGAGGAGACCAAAAAAATAGCCAAAATACGCCTACAATTTAGTTTTTTTTAAAAACAAAATGGGAAAAAAGGGATGCAGAATAAGGCTTGTGGTTTTTTCCCTGAAAATGGCCACAACAAAGGGTTTGCAGTGCTAAAATAAAAAAATTCCCAGCTTTCAGGAACAGGCAGACTTGTATCAGAAAACCACATTTTTCAACACAATTTTGCAATTTTACTGGGATATACCCCATTTTTACAATTTTTTGTGCTTTTAGCCTCCTTCCAGTTAGTCACAGAAATGGGTGTGAAACCAATGCTGGATCCCAGAAAGCTAAACATTTCCGAAAAGAAGAAAATGTTCTGAACTCAGCAAGGGGTCAATTGTGTAGATCCTACAAGGTTTTCTTACAGAAAATAACACCTGAAATAACAAAATATTGAAATTGAGGTAAAAAAACAGCCATTTTTCTCCACGTTTTACTCTGTATCTTTTTCCTGTGATGTCAGATTTTCAAAAACAATATACCGTTATGTCTGCTGGAGTCTTCTGGTTACGGGGATATGTAGGGCTTGTAGGTTCATCAAGAACCCTAAGTACCCAGAGCCAATAAATGAGCTGCACCTTGCAATGGGTTTTCATTGTATACCTGGTTATAGCAATTCATTTGGTGACATATGAAGAGTGAAAAATAGGTATAAGGAAACCTTTGTATTTCCAAATGGGCACAAGATAAGGTGTTGAGAAGTAGTGGTTATTTGCACATCTCTGAATTCCAGGGTCCCCATATTAGCATGTGAATTACAAGGCATTTCTCAGACAGACGTCTTTTTTATACACTGTCTTATGTTTGGAAAGAAAACATTTAGGGAAAGGAAAGGGGCAATAACACTTGTTTTTCTATTCTATGTTCCCCAAAGTCTCCTGATAAAAATGGTACCTCACTTGTGTTGGGTGGCATAGTGCCCACAACAGGAAATGCAAAATGGACATATCAAATTTTTACATTGAAATCTGACGCGATTTTTGCAAAGTGCCTAGCTGTAGATTTCGTCCTCTAGCTCAGCCAGCACCCAGGGAAACCTACCAAACCTTAAAACTAGACACCTAGGGGAATCCAGGATTGAGTGACTTGTGGGGTTCCCATCAGGTTCTGTTACCCAGAATCCTTTGCAAACCTTAAAATTTAGCAAAAAACAAGTTTTACTCACATTTCGGTGACAGAAAGTTATGGAATCTAAGCGTAGAAACACATTTCCTCCCACTGAGCATTCCCCTGAGCCTCTTAATAAAAATTATATCTCACTTGTGTGGGTAGGGCTAGTGTGAGCGACAGGAAATGCCCCAAAATGCAACATGGACCTATCATATTTTTACAGTGACAACTGACATGTTTTTTGGAAAGTGCTTAGGTGTGGACTTGGTCTCTATCTCAGCCAATACCCAGGGAATACTACCAAGCCTGTGTATTTTTGAAAACTAGACACCTAGGGAATCCAAGATGGGGTGACTTCTAGGACTCTAACCAGGTTCTGTTACCCAGAATCCTTTGCAAACCTCAAAATTTGGCAAAAAATACTTTTTCCTTACATTTAGGTGACAGAAAGTTCTGGAATCTGAGAGGATCCACAAATGTCCTTCCACCCAGCATTCCATCATGTCTCCCGATAAAAATGGCATCTCACTTGTGTGGTTAGGCCTCATGCCCGTGACAGGAAATGCCCCAAAACGCAACATGGACACATCACATTTTTGAAATCCAACGTGTTTTTTCGAAAGTGCCAAGCTGTGGATTTTGGTCTCTAGCTCAGCCGGCACCTACAGAAACTTACCAAACCTGTGCATTTTTTAAAACTAGAGACCTTGGTGGAAGCCAGAATAGGGTGACTTGTGGGGCTCTCATCAGGTTCTGTTACCCAGAATCCTGTGCAAACCTCAAAATTTGGCCTAAAAAACATGTTTTCCTCACATTTTGATGATAGAACGTTCTGGAATTTAAGAGAAGCTACATATTTCTAACCACCCAGGACTCCCCCAAGTCTCTCGATAAAAATGGTACCACACTTGTGTGGGTAAGCTTAGTGCCCGCGACAGGAAATGCCCCAAAACACAACGTGGGCACATCACATTTTCCGAAAGAAAACTGACCTGTTGTTTGCAAAGTGCCTAGCTGTGGATTTTGGCCTCTAGCTCAGCCTGCACCTAGGAAAACCAAGCAAACCTGGACATTTCTGAAAACTGGACACCTAGAGGCACACAGGCAGGTTGCAACCGGTGGTGCTCTCACGAGGTTCTATTACCCAGAATCCTTAGCAAACCTCAAAATGTTGCAAAAAAAACTCTTTCTCCTCACATTTTGGTGTTGCAAATTCTTGAAGTTGAGGGGAGCCACAAACTTCCATCTACCCAGTGTTCCCCCAGGTCCCCAATAAAAATAGTCCCTCAGTTGTGTGGGTAGGCCTAATGCCCACGAAAGGAAATGCCCCGAAATACTATGTGGACACATCAAAATTACCAAATACAAAACTACCTGTTTTTGCGTTGGGGGTCACCTGCGTTTTTGTTCCTGGGCTCAGCAGCCATATAGGGAAACCTACCAAACCCAAACATTTCTGAAAGCTAGACACCCGAGGGAGTCCAGGGAGGTGTGACTTGCGTGGATACCCCAGTGTTTTCTTACCCAGAATCCTGAGCAAACCTCAAATGTAGTTAAAAAATTGAACTTTTACCACATTTCTGCATCACTGCACTGGGACAAATTTCCTACCACCCAAGATTCCCCCCAGTCTCCCGGTAAAAAAGGTACCTCACGTGTGTAGGTGGGCCAAGTGCATGTGACAGAACCAAAGCGGGTCCAAAAGGACAGTTTGGAAAAAAAACTTTTTTAGGCTGACAAGTGGGGCAGAATTTTACTTGGTATAGAGGTGACAATGCTGGATGGTAGAAATTTTGTGGATTCCTGCAGATTTCAGAAAGTTCCACCACAAAAGTGTGGGAAAAATTGTGATTTCCAGCAAAGTTAGAGGTTTCCAGGGCATAGTGGGAAAGAAAATGGTGTGGGGTGCATGTGAAGCACGCCATCCTAGACTCACCCAGATATTTAGTTTTTAGATGTGTCTAGGTCTTGTAGATTTTTTTACATAGTAGCGTCCCAAAGTCGAAAAATTGCAGCCCTTACCATTCCAAGTGGGACGATTTTGAGAGTTAGACTGGCTCTCATGGTCCAAATGTAAAACCAAAACCCAAAATAATCAAATGTCCTCTTGCTTGCCAGGGGAGATTCCAGCCAGATGACCACGAGTGTATGCTGATTGCTGAGTGCTTCGCTGCAGCTGCTTATGTAGACTACAGGCCTCGTGCTTAAGTATGAGGGATGATGTCTTCCAAGGGAAACCTGAAGGGCAGAATTTGAGCTTAACATGCTGTGCTCTAAAGTTGCATAAGTAGGACTGTTCTAAACGATTGTAGTGACAATATGGTAGTGTTATTTTAATGCTTTACTCTTCTTGTCACAATTTTAATCATGTCATGCTTCATTGTTCAAGTTATTGAAATACATGCTTTATTATCTAAGATGCAGTTACTTCAATAAAACCTTATTGAACTATATTCTGCCTCTGATTGTCCTTGCATACGTGAGACTAATGTAACTGAGAGAAACGAATGAGATCTGAGTGAGCACGATTTCCCTGAGGAGTGAATTGTGTCATCCGCTCGGTTGCCCAATCATCCCTGCTCTTGGGTGGAGATGAGGCACTGCTAGTTAGCCGGAACAAAACTCGAATTAGGCCAACAGGTGTCACTTGTAGTGGGTTCAGACACAGTCTCCCACAGTGCAAGCTATTCTACCGCCCAAATCCAGTAGTCTCATTAAGATAATCAGAGCCTATGCAACATGGGATGTTTTAGCGTGCGGGGAGAGAGGTGAAAGACTGTTACCCCCTTAGTTGGGATGGGGACATAACCATGCCCATACTGGTTGGTAGCCACCACCTCACTGTTTTTTTTTTTTTTAGTTCCCTGGCATCTAGTAGGCTTTCTGCCCCCCCGGGAGTGGATTGGGGTAATTTCACCCAACTGCCCACCGGTGGGCAGAACAACTTTGGCCCCATTTATTTGGGGTTGTGGTATGGCCATACCCCCACCCTCTTTTTAAAAAAAAAAACACTTTCCCTGGTCTTTGGTGGGCTTTCTACCCTCCTTGGTGACATATGGGCCTTACAAAAATAGGGTGATCAGCCCCCAAGGAGGGAAGAAATGGCCTAAAATAAATTTGCCCCCCCCCAGGGAAACAACCCCATGCCAAAGGAGTCGTTCCCCTTGCGTGAAATTGACGCAAAAAAATAAAAAACCCTTGTGCCTGGTAAAGTTGACGCATAAATCTGTAAAAAAAAAATCCCTGGTGCCTAGTGGTTTCTGCCCCCCTTCAGGGCAGATCGGCCTAAAATAAATTTGTGTCCCTAGGGGAACGACCCTTGCCTAAGGGGTCGCTCCCCTTATGTGAAACTGACCTATAAAAAAACAAATCCTGGTGTCTAGGGGTTTCTGCCCCTCTTGGTGGCAGATTGGCCTTATAAAAATAGGCTGATCTGTGGGGCAGAAATGGCCTAAAGACAATTTTTCCCTCAGGGGAGCGAAGCTTGCCTAAGCGTTCCCCATGTGCAAAAAAGTAAAAAAAAGGCAGAAATATGATCCCTGGTGTCTAGAGGTTTCTCCACCCCCTGGGGCAGATTGACCTAATTAGAATAGGCCGATCTGCCCCCGGGGGGCAGAAATTGCCTTAAAATAATTTGCCCCCCTGGGGAACGGCCCTTGCCCAAGGGGCAACTCCCCTTAAGCATAAATGAGAAAAAAAACTCCCTGGTGTCTAATGGGCATTTCTGCTGCATAATCGCTTCACGATCGGGCAGCAGAAATGCTTAGAGAGATATCAAAGGAAAGGAAAAGCCTTTCCTTTCCTTTGATTCCTCTCCCGCGCCCACCACGTAATTGGAAGAAAAATGCTTTTGCATTTCTCTTCGATCCGTGCTGGATTCTGAGCTTCCAGTGCAGTGGGTGTGGCCTCTGATGAGGTCAGCACGCAATCGCACGCTGATGTCATCAGACGTCCTTGGGGGATGAGAGGACGTGGGTGAAAGGGGAAGCAATTCCCCTTTCATTCATTCCCAGGAGAGGGGGGTGCTTGGCCATCAGGGGGAGTGGGCCCATAGCAGAATGTAACGGTTACATCCTTGGCACCTGAGAAGTGCAAATGAGGACGTAACTGTTACGTCCTGGGCTCCCAAGGGTTGAATGGAAGGAAGTGATCTTCACCCCTTAAATTTAGTGCTAAATATATGAGCTCACACTGTAAGAGAAAAAGGTCCCCCTTTAAAATTTTACTTTTCTAAATGCCTACCACAAGAGTTATTGAGAAGCATTTACTTATGTTGGCTAATTTTCGGCAGCAACACATTGTAATTTATGGTGAAATGCTGTCTGATTCTGGTCAGCCTGCTCCTCAACACCCGCTCCCTTCACAAACATGCCATAGAACTCTGGGACCTCATCACATTTCACTCACCTGACATCGCCTCACGTAAACCAGGACCAACCCCTCCTCCGAACCCGACATAGCCATCGCCACCCCCAAGGGATACAAACTCCAAAGCAAAGACCGCCCCAACAGGCCAGGGGGTGGCATCGCCATCCTACACAGGGACACCATCAAAGTCACCACCAGCTCCCAAGACACTATCAACAACACAGAACACATTAACCACAACTCCACCCTCAGAGGTACTTTAATATACAGACCACCACAGCCACGCCCTGCCTTCTGCGACACCATCGCCGACACCATCAGCTCGCATTCCCTCACCTCCTAGACTACATCCTCCTTGGTGATTTCAACTTTCACTTGGAAAACCTACAAGACCACAACTCCACCTCCCTCATAGACAACCTCACCAACCTCGGACTCAAACAACTGGTCACCGCACCCACCC
Source organism: Pleurodeles waltl (assembly GCF_031143425.1). Taxonomy (NCBI): domain Eukaryota; kingdom Metazoa; phylum Chordata; class Amphibia; order Caudata; family Salamandridae; genus Pleurodeles; species Pleurodeles waltl. The sequence continues at coordinate 1,482,314,443 of NC_090440.1, read as the reverse complement.
ACTCAGCAGGACACACGCTCGACGCAATTTTCACATCGAGCCAACACATAAACTACACCCACACCACCAAACTCCTCTGGACTGACCACCACTGCGTCCACTTCTCCTTCACCAAACCCCCCACACACCACCATCAACACACCACACCCTACAGCATGTGGGCCAAGATCCCCACAGAACGACTAAACTCCCAACTGGCTCACAACACCCCCCCACGCCAACAACCCCAACACAGGAGCACACAACCTCTCCAAATGGATCACCACCTGCGCAGACACACTAGCCCCCCTCAGAAAACACACCACCACCCGCAACATCAAGAACGCCCCATGGTTCACCCCTGAACTCCACGACTCAAAGCACAAACACCCCCAAGCGGAGAAAATATGGCGACTAGAACCCTCCACAACCAACTTCTCCAACTTCAAAACCACCATTCGCACCCATCACTAACTCATAGGCACCGCCAAAGAGATCACTTCAAGACACGCGTTGACAACAACTCTCAAAACAGCAAAGAACTCTTCACCATCATTAACAAACTTGCCAAACCCAAAGCCAGCAACATAGACACCTCACACAAACAGCCCCTATGTGACGCCCTCTCCAACCACTTCCACCACAAAATCCTGGACATCCACAACAGCTTCATACCACACACACACACCGCAAACCCCCCCACTCACCCAACCCAACCCCCACTCATGACCCCCCCACCACACTCACCACCTGGACCCCCACCACACACGAAGAAACTGAAAAAACCATAAACTCCATCCATCTGGATCCCCCTCCAACCCCTGTCCACATCGAATATGCAACAAAGCCAACCCAACCATCGCCCCCATACTCTGTGACATAATCAATTCCTCTTTCGACTCTGCCACCTACCCAGACCCCTGGAAGCACGCAGAAATCACCGCTCTCCTAAAAAAAAACAAAGCTGACCCGGAGATCCTCTACAACTATTGCCCCATCTCCCTCCTCCCTTTCCCCGCCAAGGTTGCCGAGAAACTAGTCAACGCCCGCCTATCCCACTTCCTCAAAGCAAACAACACTCTTGACCTCTCACAATCCGGGTTCAACAAGAACCACAGCACGGAAACCGCCCTCATTGCATGCACTGACGACATCAGGACCAAAGTCGACAAAGGCGGGACTGTCACACTCATCCTCCTGGACCTCTCCGCAGCCTTTGACACCGGCTGCCACCACACATTCCGCACACGCCTCCACAACATAGGAATTCGCCACACAGCCTTAGACTGGCTCACCTCCTTCCTCACCGACCGGACCCAGAGAGTCCGCCTCCCACCTTTCCACTCCACCACTTCCAAGATCATCTGCGGAGTCCCCCTAGGGTCCTCCCTCAGCCTCACACTCTTCAAAATTTACATGATCCCCCTAGCCAACATCCTCTGAGCACATGGAATCACTATCCTCTCCTACGCGGATGACACCCAACTCATCCTCACCCTCAACCCCACCACCGCCAAAAACCAACCTACACACTGCTCTCCTCAACACCGCCAACTGGATGACTACTAACCACCTCAAGCTTAACTCCAACAAAACCGAGATCATCATCTTCAGCCCAAACAAAACCACATGGGACGACTCCTGGTGGCCACCGCCCTAGGCCCCGCATCCACACCCGCAAACCACGCACGCAACCTCAGCATCATCCTAGACCCCTCCCTCTCCATGACACAGCGAATCAATGCCCTAACCTCCTCCTGCTTCCACACACTCTGCACTCTAAAAAAATCCTTCAAATGGATTCCCCCAGAGACCAGAAAGACAGTCACCCATGCACTCATCAGCAGCAGACTAGACTACGGTAACGCCCTCTATGCCGGCACCACACTCAAACTCAAACGCAAACTCCAGAGAATCCAGAACACAGCTGCATGCCTCGTCCTTGGCCTCCCCCGCCACGAACATATCTCACCTCACCTCAAATCCCTTCACTGGCTCCCCATAGACAAGAGAATCATCATTCAAGATCCTCATCCATGCTCACAAATTCCTCCACAACACCGGCCCAACCTACCTGAACGAAAGAGTGAACTTCCAATACTTTGACTGCTAATGTTTCATTTATATTTTTAATGATGTTATAGAATTTGTCATGAGTGCTGTAATATCTTGGGTAATTACCAGTGCATGGCAAGGTCACCAGTTATAGTTATAGCCCTGGGGAGGTGATGGACCTTGGGGCCCGGCAGGTCAGCAAGGCCCCCCCATTACTTTAAGTTAGCCACGGGGAGGTGGTGGACCCCAGGCCATGAGAGTCCCAAGATGGCTGCCAACACTTTCTTGTTGAAGTGTTGGAAGCCAATCGGATGTCAGCACGAGATTCTGAGGGTTTGCGGAGCCTTCGCGTCCCTATATATACAATTTTGAATTTTCTTTAATGTCTCAAATACTTCTGAATGGATTTACACCAAATAGCAAAACAGGAGCTTTCTGGACCAAGATCTACCTTTCTGCCAAATTTGGTGCGGTTCGGGCTGTAGTCCTGTTCAAAAACCCAATGGGAATTAACACAGGAAAACATGTTTTAGGACCCCCCGCCCTTTATCGGCCCCCACTTAATGGATCATGCCAAAACTGTCCAGACCGCATCTCAAGTGAGTGTCAAATTTTCTGGAAAAGTTTGTGAATATTCATCTACTGGCACCAAAAATATAGGAAGTTCTGAGTCCGAATTCAGACCCAGTGGGTACCCTGTTCCTATCAATATGATCCATTTGGGTGCCAATATTCACAAGTAAAAAAATTACTTGGTAAAATTATTTTTTTATATATATATATATATATATATATATATATATATTAGATTGTGCTTCACAGCACCCCTACATTTAATGGCTTTCCAAGTTTAACACTGGAACGAAGCAGCTCTTTCATTTCATATTTAATGTCCGCAAGGTGCAAGAGTGAAGACCAACTCATTTCAGCCGTAGCCAGGGTCATAGCGTCACAGTGTACAGAGTGCTCATTTAAAGGATAAACGTTCCCCAATACCAATGCATTAAAACAACTAGACTGCTCAGGGGCTTCCTTCAAAATGTCCCACGTTGTCCTCTATTGTATTTTCGGCATAGTTTTACTTTCACATAATACCAGAATTTGGGGACAAAATAAAACATGGTACCAACAAATGTAAATTATCTAAAACAACATTTCAATGAGCAAGTATCTGGCGTAACCTATGGACGTGAGGTAAAGTACCTAAAACAAGTATATCGTAACTATATAAGGCTAGTTGACCCTTGTTTTTCATTTGCTAATACAAGAGCCTATTCATTGAGTATATTCATGGGTAAAATGGTCACCAATACTAGTCATTCATAGGTCAATTGTAACCATGTAACCATTGTAAACATCTCACATTTCTATATTGTTCTCTTTCAGAGAGGATCATTATCTCTTCTTTAGAATGCAAGATCCACATTAATAATCATTAGCTCTTTGTGCCTTCGTCACACAGTATATCCCCTCCGGTTGTTCAAGTAACCTGCCATGCTTTCCAATACATCCTATCTCTTGGTTGAAACATCAGAACTGGTCATTCTCCTCAAAGTGCTTTCAGGGCTGTGCAAAAAATATATACACCTTTTGTGTTGAGTTAAGGTGGCTTAAAAAAATGTACAAAGGTTCACATCACAGCATATGCTCTTTAAATTGCTTGTGCAAGCTCTGTCACTCAGTTATGTACCTACATTAATCCATCACTCCTATAGGGTTGTTCAAATTTTGCATACAGAACTCCATATTTTTGTTAAAAGTTCAAATGCAGTAAATCTGATAAAAACAATGTGCATATAGAATTCAAAAGTGCATCTAAGCGCATTTGCTCTTTAAAGCCCTAGGAGCAGATTCTCACTACAAAGCATTTGTTCTAAAAAGTACGTGTGCTGTTCTGCTTATCAACCAAGTCACCAAACTGATGTATTATTTCCATGGGGTTGTGCAAAAACCGCATACATTACTGTATATATATATATATATATATATATATATATATATATATATATATATATATTCTATAAAAAAAAGGTTAAAGTTTAGGTGTATTTCGGAAAACGCATTTTCCCTATACAAACCAAGTTTAAACTACACACACTTTAAAAATTCCAGTTGTACTTATATATTTTCTTTCACAATTTATCCGCCACCTTCAAATTATTATAAGTAGCAGACCTCCCTACAGCTTCATAACTAGACAACACTAACTTTCAATCCAATAGCATAGAATGACGTGGCATAGAGTAGAGTTCAGTGCCATAGAGTGGCCTAGAGTTGAGTAGCATACAGTGGAGTGACATACAATGGAATAGCATACAGTGGAATGTTATAGAATGGAGTGGCATACAGTGGAATAGAGCAGAGATGAGTGGAATACAGCAGAATGACATAGAGTGGAAGAGTATATAGTGGAGTAGCGTGCAGTAGAATGACATACAGTGAAGGTACATAGACTGGAGTAATGTACAGTGTAATAGTGTAAAGTGTAGTGGCATAGAGTGGAGACTCGAACAGTGAAGAGGTGTAGAGTTGAGTGGCATGGAGTGGAATTGCGTATAGTGGAGTGGTTACAGTGGCGTTTCACACAGATGTGTGTGAAATTTAGCAGCACTGTATAGTATGGTGTGCAGAGTAACACAAAACAGCAAATTGTCGTACCTTGTGATTCTCTAGATTTGCCCATCAATGCAGGGCCACACATAGTGGCCTTGTTTTCCTTTGTAAATCTGACTTAAGATTTGCATTGTCCATGTGATGCCAAGAGTACCACAATCCAATCATACAGCTAGGCCTTGGTTATATTTTGGGCCATGGTTTACCGTTGTAACTTTGCAGGATACAGTGGTACTTGGCGATGACAAGCCAGTTTATACTTGGGAAATGGCTGTTGTTAGAAAATGAAAAGGCAGCCATATTGTTTTTGTTACAGTTTAGCTGTGTTCAGTGTTAGGGCCTTAGATATAAATAAGTAGTAGGTCCTTACCTATTAACACTTTACTTAAGTGGTAATAGGTAGGGAAATGTATTTTTAAATATATTTTTTAATACGTTTACGGCTATGTACCACAGAAGTTTCACAGAATTTTTTGAAATTCAGTGAAAGTATTATGGTGACAGATAGCACTAAATTTAAATGCCTTATGATTTAAAAAAAACTCACCCTACTTAACTGCTGTACCCATAAAGCATCATTTCCACACCATAATGTATAAGCCTGCCAAATTTCTTGTAAATCCATTGAGCCATTTTCGTGCTACGCCAAATACAACAGTTAATGGAAAATACATTGGTGGAAAAATGCATTTTGGGACCCCCTTTTATGCTTGCACTCCCTTAAGGATTCACCACAGGAATTTACATCATCTGAACATCTCGAAAATACTATAGGTCTAGAAAAGTTTGTGGTGATTTGGCAAATGGGTGGAAAGTTATTAGGTAGCTAATATCTGAGGAATTAATATCTTTGGGAATACTATAGCTACATAGTGGTAATCATGTGACCAGAGAACTGTATTTTAGTTGTTTAAGTAGTAATTCTGAAACTTTACATATGGAGTCTAGTTTAAGTTTTGGGCTACTTTGTAATTGGATTAATTTTACTTACGAAGCCCAAAGTGAATGAAAACCAATCGTTGTTATAAAAGTTAAGATTATTATTTTGTTTTCCAAATGGACAATAATGGACAATTATCATGTCCTCCATATAGCAGTTTGTGTAGCTCACTGTTACACCACTTTTTCATTTTGTTGCACAGGAGTATATAAAAAAGATGTTTTTTCTTTAGCTTGTTAGACACAGTTTTATTTTGTGACCCAGAGCGCATGCAAAGAAAGCCTATGGATATTGTATTTGTTATGTATTTGGTTATAGATCTCCATTAGCATGTTACCATAAATGAGCCTTTTGGCTCTTCATGGGGTACATGTGAAACTTAACATATGCAGTCTAGTTTGTTTGTTGTGCTTCCCTTCTACTTTACTAAAATTGTACTACATATGACGGCAAAATTGAATGAAAGGCAAGCATTGTTATTGATGTGAAAATTGAGATTATTATTAGCTTCCTAGTGGCCAAATATCATGTCCTCTAAATAGTGGTTTATGTAGCTCATTGCTAGGTTGTATTTTCATTTTGGTGCACAAGGGTTCATGACAAAGATGGTTCTTGTTTGGTTGTTGGGCCAGTTGTTTTTTGTGAGTCAGAGAGCATGCAAAGAAAACATATGTATATTCAAATGTATTATATTTGTCCTGTATTTCTTTATATGTTTTGTAGGAAGATGACCTGGTGGGTGGTGGATACTTAAGGTACTTAAACCTTATACCAGGTCCAGGTTTCCCCTATCAGTGTAGTGTAGGCAGAGTCTAGAAGCCAGGCTCTCTAGAGGTAGCTGTGGATGAGGAGCCAATGCTTATCTAGGAGACAAGCCAAGCTCATGCAATATCACTGCAGTCGCATATCACTTACACACATGAATGAAAACACTCAGGGGGTGATTCTAACCCTGGCGGTCGGTGTTAAAGCGGCGGCCAACCCACCAACAGGCTGGCGGTAAAAAATATGGAATTCTGACCCTGGCGGGAACCGCCAACACAGACAGCCACTTTAACTCTCCGACCGCCACGGCGGTACAAACAAACAGCGCGGCGGTCACCGCCAACAGCCAGGCGGCAGACAATGTACCGCCCACACTATCACAACTCACCAATCCGCCACCTTTTCCGGGGCGGGAGCACCGCCGATAAAAACACGGCGGAAACAGACTACGGACGGGGAAACGCTCACCACTACGCACTCCAGGAGGAAGGAGGACAGCATGGAACCCGAATTAAACATCCTACCTGCTCTCATCTACCTTCTCATCTACCACGAGTACGAAGTCCGGCGCAGACGACAACGGTGAGTACTGCACCTACGACACACGGGAGGGGGGAGGACGAAAGGTTACGGGCACACACATATGCGACCCCCCCCCCCCAACTATGTACACACCAATGCAGAGCAACAAGTCACAGTGACACCACCCAAACACCCCAGAAAAATGCTAGGACATAATCAAATTTGGAATAAATATTTATGTACGAAAAAGCTCCTGAAAATTATCGTACAACCATGAAAGATATTCACAAGAAAACAAATGACATACACATCAGTGTATAACTGAAGTAACAAGTCCTGCACATCCTACGAATTCATCATGTCCGTGGGCCAAAGTTTTGAGAAACAAGGGCAAAGCCCACACAGGAGACCTGAGTCCTTTGGAGAGAACACTGCAGGGGCATCAGATGTAAAAACTACAGGCACCTCAGGGGGAAGGGAAGGGGGGGGGCACCACAGCCACATGAGTCCACGACGCCAGATCCACGAGGAGCCACCATGCCCACTGTACCATCCTGGGGAGTGCAAAGCCACAGTCTCTCAATGTCTCTACAGTGGGTGGGCTGCCCATTGTACCATCCTGGGGAGTGCAAAGCCACAGTCTCTCAATGTCTCTACAGTGGGTGGGCTGCCCACTGTACCATCCTGGGGAGTGCAAAGCCACAGTCCATCAGGTGGATGACAGTCTCCACTGGTCAAGGTGGAGGCATGGTGGGCACAGTGAACCATAAACAGTGATTGAGACGGCGGTGCCCAGCGGAGCGGTGCTTGAGAGGAAGGGCCCAGCGGAGCGGTGCTTGAGACGGCGGGGCCCAGCGGAGCGGTGCTTGAGAAGAAGGGCCCAGCGGAGCGGTGCTTGAGAGGAAGGGCCCAGCGGAGAGGTGGAGAGACAGCGGGGCCCAGCGGAGCGGTGCTTGAGATGAAGGGCCCAGCGGAGCGGTGCTTGAGAGGAAGGGCCCAGCGGAGCGGTGCTTGAGAGGAAGGGCCCAGCGGAGCGGTGCTTGACAGGAAGGGCCCAGCGGAGCGGTGCTTGAGACGGCGGGGCCCAGCGGAGCGGTGCTTGAGAAGAAGGGCCCAGCGGAGCGGTGCTTGAGAGGAAGGGCCCAGCGGAGCGGTGCTTGAGAGGAAGGGCCCAGCGGAGCGGTGCTTGAGAGGAAGGGCCCAGCGGAGCGGTGCTTGAGATGGCGGGGCCCAGCGGAGCGGTGCTTGAGAAGAAGGGCCCAGCGGAGCGATGCTTGACAGGAAGGGCCCAGCGGAGAGGTGGAGAGACAGAGGGGCCCAGCGGAGCGGTGCTTGAGATGAAGGGCCCAGCGGAGCGGTGCTTGAGAGGAAGGGCCCAGCGGAGCGGTGCTTGAGAGGAAGGGCCCAGCGGAGCGGGGCTTGAGAGGAAGGGCCCAGCAGAGCGGTGCTTGAGACGGCGGGGCCTAGCGGAGCGGTGCTTGAGAAGAAGGGCCCAGCGGAGCGGTGCTTGAGAGGAAGGGCCCAGCAGAGCGGTGCTTGAGAGGAAGGGCCCAGCGGAGCAGTGCTTGAGACGGCGGGGCCCAGCGGAGCGGTGCTTGAGAAGAAGGGCCCAGCGGAGCGGTGCTTGAGAGGAAGGGCCCAGCGGAGAGGTGGAGAGACAGCGGGCCCAGCGGAGCGGTGCTTGAGATGAAGGGCCCAGCGGAGCGGTGCTTGAGAGGAAGGGCCCAGCGGAGCGGTGCTTGAGAGGAAGGGCCCAGTGGAGCGGTGCTTGAGACGGCGGGGCCCAGCGGAGCGGTGCTTGAGAAGAAGGGCCCAGCGGAGCGGTGCTTGAGACGGCGGGGCCCAGCGGAGCGGTGCTTGAGAAGAAGGGCCCAGCGGAGTGGTGCTTGAGAGGAAGGGCCCAGCGGAGCGGTGCTTGAGACGGCGGGGCCCAGCGGAGCGGTGCTTGAGAAGAAGGGCCCAGCGGAGCGGTGCTTGACAGGAAGGGCCCAGCGGAGCGGTGCTTGACAGGAAGGGCCCAGCGGAGCGGTGCTTGAGATGAAGGGCCCAGCGGAGCGGTGCTTGAGAAGAAGGGCCCAGTGGAGCGGTGCTTGACAGGAAGGGCCCAGCGGAGCGGTGCTTGACAGGAAGGGCCCAGCGGAGCGGTGCTTGAGATGAAGGGCCCAGCGGAGCGGTGCTTGAGAAGAAGGGCCCAGCGGAGCGGTGCTTGAGACGGCGGGGCCCAGCGGAGCGGTGCTTGACAGGAAGGGCCCAGCGGAGCGGTGCTCTTCTCCACGGCGGGCCCTGTTCAGCGGTGCCTATCTTCACGGCGGGCCCTGTTCAGCGGTGCTCTTCTCCACGGCGGGGCCCTGTTCAGCGGTGCTCTTCTGCACCGCGGGCCCTGTTCAGCGGTGCTCTTCTCCACGCCGGGGCCCTGTTCAGCGGTGCTCTTCTCCACGGCGGGCCCTGTTCAGCGGTGCTCTTCTGCCCCGCGGGCCCTGTTCAGCGGTGCCTATCTTCACGGCGGGCCCTGTTCAGCGGTGCCTATCTTCACGGCGGGCCCTGTTCAGCGGTGCTCTTCTGCACCGCGGGCCCTGTTCAGCGGTGCCTATCTTCACGGCGGGCCCTGTTCAGCGGTGCCTATCTTCACGGCGGGCCCTGTTCAGCGGTGCTCTTCTCCACGGCGGGCCCTGTTCAGCGGTGCTCTTCTGCACCGCGGGCCCTGTTCAGCGGTGCCTATCTTCACGGCGGGCCCTGTTCAGCGGTGCTCTTCTCCACGGCGGGCCCTGTTCAGCGGTGCTCTTCTGCCCCGCGGGCCCTGTTCAGCGGTGCTCATCCAGCAGGTCAAGGGAGCCAGACCTGGCCTGGACTCCCTGCTCAGTCGCCCTCGGACCGTGACGTTTCTGGACCCTTCGGGGACGGACTCCTGGCCTCCTTAGTGTCCTCCTTCCCAGCTGGGATGTGACATGTGGGGTCCACCTTCTCCGCGCTCCTGCTGCCCTTCCGCTCCTTTGATGGGGCTCTCGGGCCCTTGCCTCCCCTAGATGGTGTGGGTGGTGAAGTGGCCGCACATTGCTCCTTGGGGGCAGCCCTGTCGGTCCTCGCACGGCGGCCCTTGTTTTTGCGGGTCCTCTTGCCGGGGGGGGGGGCTGGACGTGTCCTTGCTGCTGATCGATGTGTCACTGCTGGCAAAGGGTGGGCTCCAGAACCCATGCACAACAGTGACACCCGAAGCTGGGCTGGTGGTGGCTGCGGTGCTCTTGGGACTCTTTGAAGATGGAGGGGGGAGCTCATCGGGGGGAAAGAGGTCAAGGTTAGCCATGAAAAGTTTTTTAGGGCCAAGGTAAAGGGTAGGAGAAGTGGAGATGGAAGTGGAGGTAGAGGAGGTGGTTGTAGGAGAGTCAGGTGTGCTGTCATTGGGTGAAGGTGCTGGTGCTGTAGGCTGTCGTGAGGTGGTTGGCTGTTGGGTGGGTGGCTGCCTGCGTTTGTGTGTCTTGGAAGAGGGGGTGACAGACACAGTGGGAGAGGACACAGGGGACGTGTAAATGGCAGTGGGGGTGGTGACTGCACGAGTGTGAACTGTACTGGAAGGTGAGGTGGTGATGGAAGCACTGGCTGATGTTGGGGTGCATGCAGGTGTGAGTGTAGACCTCACAGGGAGGGAGGAGGGAGACGAGGAGGAGGGGGACACAGGGGTGGCAGTGGCTGTTGGCATGTCTGCATCTGGGTGTTGCTTGGGTGAGTGTTTGTGGGATCTGTGGTGCTTGTGTTTGGATGAGCTGCTCTTGGGTGTTGAGGTGTGTGCAGGCTGGTCTGATGGTGTGGATGGGATAGGCTGAGGAACAGGAGACAGAGAAAGGCTGGAGGCAGTAAGAAGAGGGAGGCTGGAAAAAGGGACAATGGCTGCCGTCAGTGCTGAGGCCAGAGCAGTGAACGCTCGTTGATGGGCAGCCTGACCCGAATGAATGCCCTCCAGGTACGCATTGCTCTGTTGCACCTCCCTTTGCACACCCTGGATGGCATTCAAAAGGGTCGTCTGCCCAACAATGAGCGTCCTTACCAGGTCAATGAGCTCCGCACTGAGGGCAGCAGGGGCAACAGGGGCAGGGGCTGAGGTGCCTGGGGCGAAGGAGACGCGCGCCTTCCTGGGCGAACGGGCACGGAGCGAAGACTGAGGGGCTGCTGGGAGGGCGGGGCTGGTGCGCTGGGTGGCGGCTGTACCTGTAGAGGCGGGGGGCACGGATGTTGCCGCCACCGCTAGGGAGCCCCCATCCGAGGACGTGTCGCTGTCGCTGCTCTCACCAGCGGTCCCCGTCGTGGTGCTCCCCTCGCCCTCCGGATCACTGGTGCCCTCAGTGTCTGTTCCTGGGCCCACCGGGGCCTTGTGTCCTGCAGCTCCCTAGTGCTCCGATGCCAAATCTCCTCCGCCTGATGATGCTAATGCACACATGCACAAGAAGATGAAGAGAAAGGGTGGGGGGAGAAAAAAGAAGACCAGGTTGAGTGCATGCAATGTCAACACCGTTGGCGGAGAGGACAGACACAGGAGCCTAATGCACTAAGCCACGCATTCTGGGTACACTACTCAGTACTACTGACTAGGACAACAGGCCAAGAGACGTCAAACGCGCACATGGGAGATGCTGGACCTTCAATGGCTGTACTTGTCACCCTACAGAGGTGGGGGCCGGGGGCACAGGGCCATGCCTAAGGGAGAGGACTACACTACAGAAAGCGCCCTGGCCTAATGTCACCCACAGCCCTCCTCCCCCACCCAGACGCCTCCAGTGCGCAGAAAGATAGGAGAATGTGCTGATACTCACCCCCTTGTGTCTGCTGTGATGTCTTAAAGCCCCCATCCAATTCTGGGTAGGCCACCGCCAGGATCCGGGACATCAGGGGGGTCATGGTGCGACTGGCACCCCTCCTAGGTTGGGAGGCCACCCCCAGCAGTGTTCTGCAGTCTTCCTTGTTCCGCGGCGGATGTCCTCCCACCTCTTGCGGCAGTCGGTGCCCCTTCTGTTGTGGACCCCCAAGTTCCGGACTTCCTTGGCGATGGCACGCCAAATCTCGATCTTCTGATGGGCGCTGACCTATTTGACATGTACAGGGTGGAAAGGAGGAAATCATCAATGACCTGCATGTTAGATGTGATTGGCCCCCCCCACCAACTTTGCCATATGGCACATGCTCTCATCTGTCGGGCGTTGCACTCCTCATTCGCCCCCCACCCCACCAACTTACATCCACCCCAATCCACACAGGCATAGCCCATTCCATGTGCACCCGGTGTACTCACTTGTTGGTCTGGAGGACCGTAGAGTAGCGCATACTGGGGGAGGACCCCATCCACGAGCTTCTCCAACTCTTCAGACGTGAAGGCAGGGGCCCTTTCCCCAGTCGCAGCAGCCATTGTATCTTCCAGACCAAGGTCACAGCAGCACTTGCAGTATAGGTCCTCTCCTGTGGATGATCAGGTCTCGAGTGATTAAGCAGATAGAAAATGGCGGTCACGCCCGCGGCGGTGCGTACCGCGGCGGTGCGTACCGCGGCGGTGCGTACCGCGACCGCCGGCGCACATCGTCATTGGCTCCTGAAACCCATAGGGTTCAATGTTAACCAATGCGGCTTTGCGCCGCGGTCTTCGACCGCCTACCGCCACGGTGTGCCCCGCCAGCGCATTGACCTCACATCCCATTGTCCCACTTCACAGGTCAGGCAGCCGCCATTTCAAGGGCCTACATGGCTTAATTTTGACTGCGACACACAGGCCTAGGCCTTGCATTGCCACACATACACGCCTTTCAACCCATTGCCATTCTTTAACTGTGCAAGCTGTCTGTACGTACCTGTGGTTTGGCTGACTCTGTGCTCCATGTTGTCCTTCCTAGGCACCGTCCGCTGGGACTTGCGATGAGAAGGAGGAATCCTCGCGTGTACCGACCGCTGGTGGACCTGTCAACAATGGAAGAACGCCATATAATACTTCGATACAGACTTGACCGTGCCACTATCCATGAACTGTGTGCCCAGCTGGAGCCAGCCCTGATGTCCCCCATCCGCCAACCCACAGGGATTCCCCCTCTGGTGCAGGTTTTGTCAGTCCTCCATTTTTTGGCAAGTGGGTCATTCCAGACCACAGTGGCCATGTCATCTGGAATGTCTCAGCCTATGTTTTCAAAGATTTTGAGCAGAGTGTTGTCTGCCCTGATGAAACTCATGCGGAGCTACATCATTTTCCCAGAGGAGGGTGACTTGCCTACAGTGAAAGGTGACTTCTATGCCCTTGGACATATCCCCAACATCATTGGTGCCATTGATGGGACCCATGTGGCTTTGGTACCCCCAAAAGACGATGAGCAGGTGTACCGAAACAGAAAAAGTTATCATTCGATGAATGTCCAGGTGGTCTGTTTGGCTGACCAGTACATCTCCCATGTAAATGCCAAGTTCCCAGGGTCAGTGCATGACGCGTATGTGATGCGAAATAGCAGCATCCCCTATGTGATGGAGCAGCTACAGAGACAACATGTGTGGCTAATAGGTGACTCTGGTTACCCCAACCTGTCTTGGCTACTGACCCCAGTAAGGAATCCCCGGACCAGGGCAGAGGAACGGTACAATGAGGCCCATGGGCGAACTAGGAGGATCATCGAAAGGACCTTTGGCCTCCTGAAGGCCAGGTTTAGGTGCCTGCATATGACTGGGGGATCCCTGATGTACTCACCAAAGAAGGTGTGCCACATCATCGTGGCCTGCTGTATGCTTCACAATCTGGCATTGCGACGTCAGGTTCCTTTCCTGCAGGAGGATGGTGCAGATGGTGGTGTTGAAGCAGCTGTGGAGCCTGCGGAGAGTGAAGAGGAGGAAGACTCAGAGGACGACACAGACAACAGGGACAGAGTAATAGAACAGTATTTCCAGTAGCACACAGGTAATAATCACCCATGCCATTTTACATTTCCTGAAAGCCTCCTGCATCTCAACTTTGTCGGTTTCCCCCCAGACCTATGAACATGATGTTTGATTTTCCCTTCCCTTTTCTGTGCTGTATGAGCCACTGCGTGACCTCGGCTTGGTTGGCCCATGGACTAATGCTAAGTTACCTCGGTATGTGTAAATCCCAATGTTAACAATACGTAATTGATATGTAATGTGTCATACATTTGTAAATAAGACAGGCTGAGTCCTGATTGATTTCAGTGCAATGTGTGATTTATTATTAGTGCATAGATATTGGTACATGATTGTGAAACAGTGATGGGTGGGGGTGGAGTAATGTCCATGGCGGAGTCCAGTTCTCAGTCTCACAGGTGCATTGTCCATATGCCTGTGGCAGGATGGAGCAGGGGCAGTTCAAGGTTTGACAGGGTGGCAATGTGGGACAGTGGGAGGACTTCAGGGGGTATGTGATGCTGGCGGGAGACTTGACATCCTACTCTGTCGTTTTTTTTTATCTCAGGCTCCTTTTGCGGGGCGGTTGTTGTTCAGCAGGAGGTGGGGTTCTGGTGGCCTGTCGTTGTGGTGGGGCCTCCTGTCCACTAGCGCCGGCGGAGGTGGTAGGCTGTTCCTGTTCCTGGCTAGTGACAGGGGCCCTGTGTGATGCCACATGGTCCCGAAACGTGTCCTCTATGCGGTTCAGGGCCTGGACTATGCTCCCCATAGCGGTTGAGATGTTGCTGAGTTGGTCGCTGAACCCCATGTAGCGTTGCTCCTGCTGTGCCTGGATCTCCTGGAACCTGGCCAGTACCGTCGCCATCGTCTCTTGTGAGTGGTGGTAGGCAGCCATGATGGTGGTGAGGGCCTCTTGGAGAGTGGGTTCCCTGGGCCTCTACTCCCCCCCCTGTCGCACAGCAGCCCTCCGAGTTGCCCTGTTTCCCTGGGCCTCTGTCCCCTGGACGGTGTGCCCACTCCCACTGCCCCCAGGTCCCTGTTGTTGTTGGGTTGGTGGGTTACCCTGGGGGCCCTGTAGTGGTAGACACACCGCTGCTTGACCTGTCCTAGAGACAGAGGCACGGACCCGCTGGGTGGGAGCTGTGCTGTTGTTCCCAGAGGGGGTTGGGTCTGCAGTGGCCTGTGTCTGGGTGAGGGGAACCGACTGCCCAGAGGTCCCCGATGGTCCGGGCTGGTCGTCAGGTTCCAGGTCGACAGAGCTGCTGTCATCACTAGGGGCCTGTTCCGGGGGTGGGATGGACATTTCTGGTCCCTCCTGACCGGTGTGTTGTCGTTCGGGTCCTGCATGGGGTAAGAGGGTATGGTTATTGTTTCTGTGTGTGCATTAGCTTGCATTTTATGGGTGCCCTTGTCCCCCAGTGCTGGCATTCCCTTGGGGGAGGTGTTGTGAGGGTGTTTTGTGGGGGGGGGTGTGATGGGTATGTGCAGTGGTCATGCTTAGGAGATGGGTGTCCATAGTTTGGGGGTGGCATGCAGGGATTGGTGTTGGGTGGGTTGTGCTGGGGAGACATTCTCAGGGAGGATGTGTGCTGGGGGGTTGGGGGTGAGGGCGGGGGTTAGCATGCTGGGGGGGGGTGAAGTGGTTGGCCTTGTACTTACCAGAGTCCATTCCTCCGTGTACTCCAGCGAGGCCATCAGGATGCAGGATGTTGAGTACCTCTTGCTCCCATGTTGTGAATTCGGGTGGAGTGGGTGGGGGTCCCCCGCCAGTCTTCTGCACTGCGATGTTGTGTCACGAGACCATCCAGCGCACCTTCCCCCGTAGGTCGTTCCATCGTTTGCGGATGTCCTCTCGATTTCTGGGATGCTGTCCCACCGCATTGACCCTGTCCACGATCCGCTGCCAGAGCTCCGCCTTCCTTGCTATGGTGGTGTGCTGGACCTGTGAGCCGAAGAGCTGGGGTTCCACTCTTATGATCTCCTCCACCATGACCTGGAGTTCTTGGTCCGAAAAGCGTGGGTGCCTTTGTGGTGCCATGGGGTGGTGTGTATGAGGTGTGGGGTGGTGTATGTGATGATGTGTGTGTTGGTGTGTGGTGCTTTGTGCTTCTATGTGGTGTGTGTGATGTTGCGGTGTGCCTCTGTGTGTCTGGCTCTCTATTCTCTGATGTGTCTCTCTCTCTCCTTCGTCTCTGGTTTTTGTTGGTAGGGGTTTGTGGGTGATGTGGGTGTGTGTTTTATATGGTATTGGATGTGTGGGAGTGGTGTGTGTATGTGTTTCAGGTGTGTGCCTTTCAAATTGTCCAATGTGGTAGGGGTTTGTAAAGGTGTGTGTATTTTGACCGCTGCGGTGTGTACCGACAATGGAATACCGCGGTTGAATGACCGCCGCGTCGATTTGCGGGTCATAATGGGATGGGCGTATTTCTGTTGGCGTGGCGGTGGAGGTTTGGTCTTCTCCAGTTTACCGCTGGCCGCTGATGTGGCGGACTGCAGTGGAGGGCGTATTTTCGGAGGTTTTGCAGTTGTGGGTCAGAATGTCCGTGGCGGCTGACCGCGGCCGCGGCGGTATTGTGGCGGCCTTCTGACCGGCGGTAAACGGCTTTTACCGCCGAGGTCAGAATGACCCCCTCAGTGTTACAAAAATAAAGATACTTTATTTTAGTGACACAATTACCAAAAAATACTCGAGAGGCAACCCCCCAATATGAGGTAAGCAACACACTAGGGCCCTCATTCTGACCTTGGCGGTCGGCGGAGAGGCGGCGGTCGGACCGCGAACAGACCGGCGGTCAAAAAAATGGCATTCTGACCGCGGCGGTCACCGCCGCGATCGACCGCCACTTCCCCACTCCGACAGCCACGGCGGTCATGACCGACGGGCTGAAGTCTGCGCACTCCGGCCCGGCGGTCGACCCAAGACAGCCAACGGTATCATGACCCTGCTTACTGCCGCGGTTTCTGGCGGTCGGGAACCGCCATGCGAACCATGGCGGTAGGCACTATCAGGGCCAGGGAATTCCTTCCCTGGCACTGATAGGGGTCTCCCCCACCCCCCACTGCCCCCCGAGTCCTCCCCCCACACCCTCCACCCCCCTGCCACCCCCCAGAGGTGGTACGGACCCCCTCCCCACCCCCACCCCGACATGCACATACACGCACCCCGACATGCACACACCCCCAACATGCACATATACACACCCCCTACACACACACATACACAACGGGGACACATACCCGCACACATACATGCCGACATGCGCACCCGCCGAACTACACACATTGCCCATAGGCACAGCAGCACCCCCCGCCCGCATGCACGCACTCACACACCCCCTCTACACACTCACACGCACACCCCCATGCACGCACACATCACACAACACCCCCCCACCCCCTCCCCTCACGGACGATCAACTTACCTTGTGCGTTGGTCCTCCGGGAGGCGACAGGAGCCATGGGGAGGTGACCGCCAACAGAAGACTGCCAACAGAAGACCGCCACACAAAAATGTGGGTCGTAATTCTGTGGGCGGTGTTCTGCTGGCGTGGCGGTGGAGGTTGACCAGTCTCCACTTTCCCGCCGACCGCCAGTGTGGCTGCTGGCGGTTTTCTGGCGGAACGCTCCCAGCGGTCGGAATGCGCACAGCGGCATACCGCCGCGGTCGGCGGTCTTCACCGCGGCGGTAACTCGGCGGTCTTGCGAAAAGACCGCCAAGGTCAGAATGACCCCCTAGATCTTTACACTAGTAATTTGAAATAGGCATGGAATGCAATAGAAAACAGTGCAGGAAGGAGTGTTGGGGGTACACACAACCTGAAGAGCCCTTGGAGGAGATGCCAACAAGCCTTGGTAGTTGCAAGAGATGCAGTGCACAGTGGTACTGTCCGGTGTAGGAAGGCAAGGGCTTACCTCCACCAAAATTGGACAGCTAGCAGAGAGGGCCAAGAGGACTACTCTGGACTACAACCCGTGATGCCGGAGGAGAGGAGATCCATGCAGCCAGTCATTTCATTTGGTGCCTGTGGATGTAGGGGAGTGACTCCTTCAATCCAAGGGAGATTCCTTCTTCCTTCTCATGAAGACTGAAGACTTGACACCTTCCGAGGATGCACAGCCCGGGAAATGTTGCAGAAGCTGGAAAGAGCTGTGGAAACAATGTTGCAAGCAGTGTCTCCGTTGTGGATGCAGATTGTCGGTTCCTGGAGGGTCCAGTCGTGGTTCCAGTGGCTAGAAGTCAAAGTAAAGGTTGAAAAGGAGTCCTGCTGGAATACTGCATGCCATATCTGAGAACCCACCCAAGAGAGAGACCGTAGATAGCCCGGAAAGGGGGATTGGTCACCTAGCCAGGTGGGCACCTATCAGGAGGGGGCTCTGTTGTCAACTGCCTCACCTGGCCACTCAGATGTTCCCAGAAGTCCCTGCCAACCTTGGATCCAAGATGGCAGAACCCAGGACCCTGTGGAGGAGCTTTGGGCACCACCCCTTGGGTGGTGATGGATAGGGGAGTGGTCACTCCCCTTTCCATTTTCCATTTTTGTGCAAAAGCAGAGACTGGAGGTCCCTGAACCGGTGTAGATTGGTTCATGCATGGAAGGCTACCCCTCCCAAGCATTGTAACACCTATTTCCAAAGGTGTTACCCCCCCCTCAAAGGAAATCCTTTGTTCTGCCTTCCTGGGCTTCAGCTGTTCAAGTAGCAGGTGGGCAGAAACCTGTACGAGAGATGGCAGAAGATTTGGCTGCCCAGAAAACCCCAGAAGGCTGGTAGGAGCAATGCTGGGGGTCTCCTGAGAAGCCCACAGAGTGCATGGAATCATACTTCCAATACTGGTAACAGTATTGGGGTATGATTCGACATGTTTGATACCAAACATGCCTGGGTTTCGGAGTTACCATTATGTAGCTGGACATAGGTAGTGACCTATGTCCCATACAGACATAAAATGACGTCCCGCACTCATGAGGTCCAGGAAAATGGAACTGGAATTTGTGGGGGCACCTCTGCTAGTGCAGGGGTGCCCTCGTACACAGGTACTTGAACCCTGCCCACTAGGCCTGGAGGGCCTGCCATAGGCATGACTTACAGTGACCTAGTGCAGTGACCCGTAGTGAAAAGGGTGCATGCACCCCAGAGGTGGAGCTTGCCCGGTTGCAAGATGGCCGCGCTGTAACGGAGCTCCGCCGCCCACCTCGCAATCCGAGCATAATCCTTTGACAATAAACACATTTTAGACCTGAATAAACACAGTCACTGCGGGCAGCAACACCCT
Source organism: Pleurodeles waltl (assembly GCF_031143425.1). Lineage (NCBI taxonomy): Eukaryota > Metazoa > Chordata > Amphibia > Caudata > Salamandridae > Pleurodeles > Pleurodeles waltl. Next base: position 1,482,295,424 of record NC_090440.1, on the reverse strand, counting down.
GGAAGTGGGGGGGGGCTCTGGCTTTGATGGGACCCAGATAACGAGACGGGGAGGCTGAGGGTGGGGCCCAGCGGCACGGCCTGTCTGTTGTACGGCATGGAGGAATTTGCGGCCCGGGTGACAACTATGACGCGTGGCAGGGCCTGGTGCGCCAGAGGTTGCGGAGAGAGGGCACTGGAGGCCAGACGCGGCCGTACTGCCGCGCTGCCAGAGAGCCACGGAGCGGCCCAGAGGGATTCGTAGGGCCCGACCGCCGGGAGAGGTGTCCGAAGAGGTGATTGGAGGCTGGGGTGGCCCGGAGAAACCTGTGGCGCACAGCGAGGCCCGGTGTGTTGGGAATTGTGAAGTGCGCACCCTGGAGGTCCGTCAAGGCCGCCCTGCTGGTGAGATGCGGAGCTGGTAAGATGAAGCCTGGACTGCAGAGCCGGAATGAGGAGTGTCCCACTTGCGCTGAACTGGAGGCACAGGAGGGAGCGCGAACGAAGTGAAACTATAGGCCCTGAAACCGGACTGCCTGTTGGTTGGAGCTGGCTCTGGGCCCCCCCTACGCTCTGATCCTTTGTGCTATGTGGGCCTGGGACTGGGCACTGGTCGCACCCTAGAACTGGGTGCGTGGACTCACCTACACCCCTCGGATGCTTGGAGGCTGTCACGCTCCTGGCTGGGGGCCTGGGGCACTCTGAGCTGTGCTGCCTAGTTGGTGCAGTGCGGGGAGACTAGAGTATGAGGAGAATAGCTATGGAGGCGCACTTATCTACCCGGGGTGGCTCTGTTCTCAGTTGGCGGTAGCTACAGAAGTGGCGACGGGGAGAGCACCTTGAACCCTAACACCTCCGGATTGGTGTGTGCTGAATGTCCTCCAGAGTGTGCAAAATGGGCAAAGCAGACAAGCTAAGCTTCAGTTCGACCAGCACAAGTTGAATAGCCCTGCGGTGATTGAGCGGAGCCTGGACCAGAGAGGGGGCCTGATATGACCTCAGGTGAGGAACGGGATTTGCGTAAAATTTTGGTGGCAAAGCAGCATAGCTTAACCCAGATTGACGGCAAAATAGACTCCCTCTCATAGCACATGGACAGAATGACTAAATGCATGGATAAGCATGGGGAGCGCCTTGATCAATCGGAGAGGCGGGTGTCAGAAGTGGAGGATGGACACACAGAGCTAGCCACTGGTCATGCTAAACTAAAAAAAGAGTTAAACTCCTTGCGCCTCAAGGTAGATGACTTAGAGGCCAGGTCCCGGAGAAACAACCTGCATATAGTGGGAGTTGCAGAGTCTAACGCGATCGACAATATGGAGGGCTTTATCGAACGCCTGCTGGTGCAGTTGCTGGGACACACCACCTTCTCTGATCTTTTTGTCGTGGATAGAGCTCATCGATCCTTGGCAACCCGCCCACCTCCAGGCACTCCTCTGCGCCCTAATATAGTGAGGATGTTGAACTATAGAGCCCGTGACGCCACCTTGCGTCACACTAGGGAACTGAAAACTTTGCAATAGAAGGGCATGACAGTCTCGCTGTATCCGGACTTCACATTGCAGATACAGGAGACGAGAAGGCAGTTCATTGCTGGGAAAAAACAACTGAGAGACCTACACTTGGAATATAGAATGCTGTACCCAGCTAAATTAAGAGTAGAAGTGGACGGGAAGATCACAAAAAACTAGCTCAGTTTGTGAAGCGCAGGGGGCAGGTAAAGGAAGCTGCAATACGGAGGATACGGATTCCTAGTCCGATGGGGGTGGACCTCTGACTGCACATTCACAGCCCTGGGGGTGCATCTATGTCGCCAGTGTAGGGGGGACTCCGTGGCTCAGGTCTCCATGATTGACTATATAATGCTGGCGGGTCCGAGAGCTAGTATAATGTTGGTGAATGCTAGAGCCATAGATTATTTCACAGTATGTTTAGAAGATAGCAAGAGGAGGTCTCTGTGTTTTCTATTGACTGCACATGCAATATATATATTTGGAATGGTTTGTTATAACGTATAGGTGGCCGGCACGCAAGTGGAATAAGAAGTGACTGGGCAACATCCACCTATGTGTATGCATTACTTATAGTTATCACAGAGGTAGATTACGTTGGTTGGAGTGGGAAGATGTTTTGAGGATCAGTTACCAGATGGGCATGTTAGGGTATTGCCTGCTGTGGGTGTTCTGCCTTCCTTCTTATCTCGTATCAGAGCTTACATATCTGGAATGCACTTCTGAGTTCAAAGAAGACCTTTATTGTTGTTAATTCTTCCCCACCCACAAGTTTGTGAGAGACGAATTAATAGATTTCAAGCACACGTTCAAATGAGTAAAAGTCTTGCAGCAATGAAAACAAAATATATCACAGTACTTCTCAGTTGCAATGTACACAGCAAGTTATATATATAATGCAAAGCAAAACAAATACTTCACTGTGTGAGAAACTATTTACAGCTTCATCTTTCTGGGGTCTGCAAGTTGATGACTACGGTCAACTGCGAGAAAGAGATTATCTACCCACACGGGAGACTGGCAACTGGCACCAAGTTCCAGCCCGAAGTCAAGCAGATTCGAATCTAAATCTCTGAAGCCCTTACAAAAGCGTGCCCCCTCCTCTCAGACTCGGGAAAACTACGCAAGCCTTTGGAGACTGGCCAGATCTCCTAGACTTCTCCTCTTCCCAAGCCTGAGCAGAATGGAAAACACCAAATGTACTCTCTCTTATCAGATCTAGTCTGCTGTGCGAAGAAAACAGCTTGGTTCATCTTGTGGAACAATACAGCTTGGAAAAATACAGCTTGGATTCTCAACTGCAACGTCTAACTCCACGTTAAAGGCAATAGGCAGCTAACCTAAATATCAAATATAATGTCTAGTGTCATGCCAAAGCCAATAGGCAGCTGAGCTGAATACAAAATGTAATGGCTAATATCATGTCAAAGCCAATAGGCAGCCGAGCTGAATACAAAATGCAATGTCTAATATCATGTCAAAGCCAATAGGCGGGTGAGCTGAATACAAAATGTAATGTCTAATATCATGTCAAAGCCAATAGGCAGCTAAACTGAATACAGCATGTCAAAGCCAATAGGCAGAATACAGAATGTAATGGCTAATGCAATGTCAAAGCCAATAGGCAGCTAAATTGAATACCGAAAGTAATGGCTAATGCCATGTCAAAGCCAATAGGCGGCTAGGCTGAACAAAACATATAGGCCCTCATTCTGACCTTGGCGGTCGGCGGAGAGGCGGCGGTCGGACCGCGAACAGACCGGCGGTCAGAAAAATGGCATTCTGACCGCGGCGGTCACCGCCGCGATCGACCGCCACTTCCCCACTCCGACCGCCACGGCGGTCATGACCGCCGGGCTGGAGTTTGCGCACTCCGGCCCGGCGGTCGTCCCAAGACCGCCAAAGGTATCATGACCCTGCCTACCGCCGCGGTTTCTGGCGGTCGGGAACCGCCATGCGAACCATGGCGGTAAGCACTATCGGGGCCAGGGAATTCCTTCCCTGGCACTGATAGGGGTCTCCCTCACCCCCCACTACCCACCCGAGTCCTCCCCCCACACCCTCCACCCCCCTGCCACCCCCCAGAGGTGGTACGAACCCCCTCCCCACCCCCACCCCGACATGCACATACATGCACCCCGACATGCACACACCCCCAACATGCACATATACACACCCCCTACACACACATACACAACGGGGACACATACCCGCACACATACATGCAGACATGCGCACCTGCCGAACAGCACACATTACCCATAGACACAGCAGCACCCCCCGCCCGCATACACGCACTCACACACCCCCTCTACACACTCACACGCACACCCCCATGCACGCCCTCATCACACAACACCCCCCCTCCCCCTCCCCTCACGGACGGTCAACTTACCTTGTGCGTTGGTCCTCCGGGAGGCGACGGGAGCCATGGGGAGGTGACCGCCAACAGAACACCGCCAACAGAAGACCGCCACACAGATATGTGGGTCGTAATTCTGTGGGCGGTGTTCTGCTGGCGTGGCGGTGGAGGTTGACCAGTCTCCACTTTTCCGCCGACCGCCAGTGTGGCTGCTGGCGGTTTCCCGGCGGAACGCTCCCAGCGGTCGGAATGCGCACAGCGGCATACCGCCGCGGTCGGCGGTCTTCACCGCGGCGGTAACTCGGCGGTCTCGCGAAAAGACCGCCAAGGTCAGAATGAGGGCCATAATGTGCTACTGGGGAACATTGAGCAACTAATATGCGCAGTGGTGAAACACAAAGTCATTGGTCAAACTCAATTAATATCATCACAGTGGGAGAGGGGTGGGGTTTGTGGGGATGTTGGGATTTACTGTTTGCATTGTATTTTGTGTTTGATGAAGTGTGATTGCAGATTCATGAACAGAGTGAGGCGGACACAGAACTGGGATCCTACTGTAGTGGATGACACATAGTCACTCATGCCCAGATAGACATAAGGGCTCTAGCGGGATCCGAATGGTTACGTGGAATGTGCGTGGTCTCAATAATGCTCGAAAGGAGCGCTAGATAGTGGATTACCTGCACAGACACAAAGTAGATATTGCCATCTTATAGGAGACACACTTGGCACCGGGTAGACCTATGCTCCCCCTAGGAGATTGCAGGGGCAGTTCCTAGCGGCAGGTTTCACTTCACATGCACAGGGTGTATTCATTTGGGCCTCGAAGACCTCCGGCATCAGCCTTCGGGGGTGGCAGTAGACCCAGGAGGGCAGTACATTGCAGCCCAATGCAGCGGGAGCACTCCCCCCTTTTTACTGGTGGGTATAGATGGTCCGAATTTCGATGACCCCCAAATCTATTGCGATATGGCTGTTAAGGCGAGCTCCTGGGGGGTCTTCCACAACTCTAGTGTGGGGATTTTAACTGCACAATGGACCCTGCACTAGACAGATTAGGTGGAGGGAGCCACAGACCAGCAGCCGCAGCTAGAGTGGTGGTGGAATTGGCTCCTGAGCTGGGGTTAGTAGACATTTGGCGAGATAGACACCCAGAGGGAGGTGGATACACACATTACTCAGCTGCACACAACCTGTACACACACATAGATCGATGGCTGGTTGGAAGGAGTCTTTTGAGCAGCTTGCATCCTGAGGCTCCCTGGCCCAGGACATATTCTGACCATTCCCCGGTTCCATTGATGATGACCTTAGATGCAACACCGATTCCCCTGTTCTTGTGGAGGTTCCCGCCCATACTCTTTGCTAGACTCTGTTTTCCAAGATGAACTAGCCACAGCTATTGAAGTTTTTTTTCAGATTAATAAAGGTTCGGCGTCCAGTGTAGGTGTAGTGTAGGAGACATTTAAGGTCTATATCCGGGGGATCCCTATAGCTAAACATGCTGGGGTTTTTAAATCGATTAGGGGGCGCTTGCGTCTGTTGGACCAAGAGCTGGTGTGGCTGGAGCAGGACCATCAAAATAATGCAGACAACCAGACACTAGGGCACATACATGCTACGTTACTGGAGTTTCAGGAAACGGTCCTCGTGGAAATTCAGCATCTGGGGAAATATGCTACTGCCTGAACGTACGGAGAAGGTGAGAGACCTGGCTCGGTACTGCCAAATTTGATCCGTCCCAACTGAGAAAAAAGTGTAATTATAGCTGTGCAGGCAGAATATGGCAGTGAGCTTAGAGACTCAGAATTTATAGTGGCCAGATTTTATGAATACTATCAATCTCTATATGCCTCTAGGGTTACTCCAGATCACGAGGTGTTGTTGGACTATCTTATGCACATTACTATGCTGCGGCTAACAGACGCGGAGAGGGAAACCCTTATGGCTCCTTTGACTCTAGAGGAGATGGACAGAGCACTGGGGTGAATGGCGGATGGCAAAGCTCCGGACCCAATGGACTAACTGTGCGTTTCTACAGAGCCTACAAAAACTTGTTGCTCCCGCTATTAAAAGAAGTCTACGAGGAAATGGTGGAAGGGGGGCTTATGCCTCCTCGGATGCGGAAAGCGATGCTGATCAAATTGCTTAAGCCAGGGAAACCCCCCGAGCAATGCTCATCCTTCCATCCGCTGTCGCTACTAAATGTAGATGTCAAAATCTATGCTAAGATTTTGGGGGATCACTTGGCTAGGGTGCTGCCACGGTTGATTCTACCGGAACAGGGGGGGTTCGTTCCAGGTCGTAGCCTGACTATGAATGTCCATACGCTGTTTGGTTCAATACAGAATATTAACCCCGAGAAGGCATTTGACTCGGTAGAGTGGTGCTTCATGAGGGCAGTCTTACAGTGGTTCTGTGTGGGGGACATCTTTTTGCGCCTGGTGTCCACAATATATGGGGAGCCATCAGCCAGGCTCCGCATCAATGGGGTAGTGACAGAGACTTTTCAGATCACTAGAGGCACTAGACAGAGGTGTATGCTTTCCCCCCTGTTGTATTCACTGCTGGCGGGGCCCCTGGCATGTGTCCTAAGGGAGTACCATGGGCACCACGGCCTTCGCTTTCAGAATTATACCCTTGTGCTTTCAACTTATGCGGATGACACATTATTACACATCAAGGACCCACAGAGTAATGTTGCTTCGATCCTCCGAGAGATTACAAGATACGGCATGCTCTCTGGGCTCAAGGTCAACTGGAGCACATCTATTATATCCCCCTGACATCGGAGACAGCACAAGTCGATGTGGGGTTCCCTCCCAGGTGGGAGGTAGAGTCAGTAAGAAATGTGGGTATAAAAGTCCATACAGACCCTAAGATAGTAGCCGTCGATAATTTTGATGCTGCACTCTAGAGGTTAGCAGGAGATGTGGAGAGATGGATCAGACTTCCATTGTCCTTGGTAGGCCACATAGCTCTTATGAAAATGGTGTGGTTGCCTCGTTTTTTGTTCCTTTTCCAGAACATCCCGATGTTGCTGCCGAAAGCCTACTTTACTGCACTGAGAGTATCGCTCATTAGACTGGCCTGGGCGGGTAAGCAGCCGTGAGTGGAATGGTGCACTCTGACTCTTCCACAAGCTGGGGGTCTCAGGGCTCCGGACCTGGAGACCTATGGTATGGTGGCACATGCTGCAGTGGTACATGCCTGGCTCCACGGAGCGAGTGACACCCTGTTTTTAAAAATAGAGCAAGAATTGGCCTCCCCGGTCTCACTACAGAGCAAAATATTCCACACCCCGAATAGATGCTATAGAGAGTTTGCGTCTTGGAACTCGGTTAGACGTGCCTGGCATGAAGTCCTGCACAGACAGGGATTGGCCCTGCTGTACTCCCCAAATGTGCCATTGGAATGGTGCGCTTGGTTCAAACTATGACAGGACCGAAAACCAATACAGGCTATGAACACCCTGGGTATCAGTACTATGGGGCAACTATCCGTGGAGGGCATCATGAAGAAATGGGACTCGATAGAGGGTCAAGCTGTTGAGCCTACTTCGCTGCTTCGGTATCAGTACCCCAGGGTGAGACATGCTATGGCTGCACTCACGCTATGATATGCGGGAGCCCCCAGATGTACAGGCTCTCTCAGTGGTGGTATTGAATGACCAAACTCAGCAGTTGGTCTCCTGTTTATATACACAAATACAGCAGCCACGCACTCATGAGCTAGTGACAGCGCAAATGGAGTGGCAAAGAGAGCTGGAGGTCCAGATAACGGATGATCAGTGGCGCTACTGCTGCTCCATAACACGTATGATTTCCTTGAACGGCAGGCATCATCTAATACACTTTAAGTACTTAAAAAGAGTATGCTACACCCCCCTCAGACTCCAAAGATATGGGCTACGAGCTAACAGGAGCTGTCCTGTGTATGGTGTGGAGCAGGCTGGCTTCTTGCACATGTCCTGGGTTGGCAATGGGGTGCAGCGCTTCTGGAGAGCAGTTTTTCGGTGTACTGGAAGCAATAGTCGGACAGCGACTAGATTGTGAACCGATAATAGCGCTTCTGGACTGGGATAGGCATCTGTCGAACACATTAAGAAAGTTGTTGGTGGTTGGGTTACTACTGGCCAAGAGACGCATTGCTATGGGGTGGGATTTTGGTCCGTCCCGACAGTGGAATACTGGCATAGAGACATGGGGTACTGTAATACGCAAATAGACAACTACGAAACATTAGGATATCTATAAGCAGTATTTGATTGGTAAGGAAATGGGCAAGCCAGAGGCAGGTGACCCTGGGTGAAAGGAGGCGAGGTAGCTGGGATTTGTGCACGTGTGGGCCGGTTCCTTTAACATTACAATCATGTGGAGGTCTCCAGACCGGATTATTGTGATCAAAATGATCCCGCCAATTGGAAGCAGAGATGTAATCTCTTTCCCTGCCTACAGAGATGTGGGCAGGAAAAGAGATGAAATGATTGCTTTTGCATGTTTAGCAGCTCTCTGTAATATCTGGGGTAACTAGCAGTTCATGGTGAGGGCGTGAGTTACAGTTACTGGAAATAACTCTAAGTATAATGTCCCTATAACCTTTGATTTTTTAAGTGAATTTCTTTGTTTTTTTTTAATTCTGTTTCTTAACTATGACATCCCTGTAACCTTTGGTTTTCAGTAAAGTTATATATTTAAGTATTCACTGAAAAAACACAAAGAAGCCCAGACTAATTATTTTAATTTTTGGGGAGGGGGAGCTGTGTGGGCCAGCACCCCCAGGTCTTTTCTCTGGACCGGGGACCCTATACCCTGGGGCCAGCCAGGTGACCTGGGTGCCTCCCTGTTGCAATGTTGGGGACTACGGGGGGTGCCTAGAGACCCTCACAGTCACAGCTGCCTGCCTGCCACCTCGGGGAGTCAGCATTGCTGTCACAAAGCTGCTAAAGATGCAGCTTCCTCTCTGTGCAAGCAATTGTTTGATCTGCCCACCCCAACTAAAATAGCCAAGGGGATGTGGTAGTCTCCGGGGGTCGAAAACAGACCTCCTTCATTGTTTAATTAAATCCCAGAGGCCGAGGGAGGGCCGAGCACCCCCCATATGGTTTTGTACGTTCAAATTGTGAGCCTAACTATAACGTCCCTGTAACCTTTGTTTTTTAGGTGAATTTCCATGGTTTTTTAAATTCTGTTTCCTAACTATAACCTCCCTATAACCTTTGTTTTTTTCAGTAAATTTCAATTTTTTTAATGTAAAGTAATTTTCATTACTATAACCTTTGTTTTTTTTAGGTGAATTTCTATGGTTTTTTAAAATTCTATTTCCTAACTATAACCTCCCTATAACCTTTGTTTTTTAGGTGAATTTCTATGTTTTTTTAAATTCTATTTCCTAACTATAATCTCCCTAAAACCTTTGTTTTTTTCAGTAAATTTCAAGTTTTTTAATGTAAAGTAATTTTCATTACTATACATTAATGCATCCGCCACCGCTAACGGCCTTTGACTGTGCATGGCTGCGGTTGGCCGCAGGACTGCCTGGGCCCCTTACCCCAGCTAATTTCAGCCCCAGAACCCCATTCCCCGGGGCTTGGGCTTCTACAGTATTTCTATTTTTGGTGAGGGGGCCATGTGGCCCCCTCACCTGGCTGATTTCGGCCCCAGGGATACCATTCCCCAGGGTTCATTTATTTATTTTGTTTGGGGAAGGGGTGCCATGTGCCTTCCCTCCCCAGGCTCCCCATCTCAAGGAACCTATCTGTGGGGTCCTGACCTTCTACATTTTTTTTTTTGGGGGGGGGCCTCCTACAGCCAATTTCAGCCATCGGGACCCCATCCTTGGGGCATGGCCTAAACATTTTATTCTTTTTTGGGGAGGGGGGTTGCATGGCCCCCCTCCCCAGGCCAATCTCGGCCCGAGGAGCCCAGCCATGCCATCTATGTAGGCACTCAGTCAAATTGGTTGTGGACCATGGAGGGAGCCTAAAGGCCCCTGCGGTTCCAGCTGATTCCCACCCTCCTGCAGGAGTCAGCATTGCTGTCACAGACAGAGAGGTGCTAAAGATGCAGCTCTCTCTCTGTAAGAGCAATTATTTCCTGTGTTTCCCTGCCTGCATCTCTGTAGACAGGAAAACAGAGACAACTTCAGCTTCCAGCAAGTGGTAGCTGTTTGCTCTCACTTGCTGGAACTGGAGTGTTTGCTCTGACTTGGTGGGAGCTGTCAAAGCTTCCATCAAGTCAGAGCAAACAAATATGTCCCAGGTGTGGGCACCCCAGGAGCTTAACCTTGGGTGTGGCGGTCCCCAGGGCCATCTATGGCCCCCTTCAAACTTAAACAGCCCCTCAAAGGTGGTGGTTCACGATGCTGCAGGGGTGTGTGTGCGGTCCCTGCATTCTTAATGTATTTACCCCCAAGTAGGTGGTGGGGGGTCTCCAGGGCCGCGGTGAGGTAGTGGTGCCCCCTGCATTTAGATTGTACTCTTCCCCTGGGAGGTGGCAGTCCCTGGGGCTCCAGGAGGGCATGTGGCCCCTTCACATTCTTAATCTATTTCACCACAGGGAGGTAGCGGTTCCTGGGTGTGTGGGGGAGATGGGTGCTCCAGCAACATTTAATTAGTCATTTGACCAGGGGGAATGGTGGTCCCTGGGGCTGCATGGGGGCCCAGCAGCCCCCACCATTTAATTAGACCTTTGCCCTGGGGAGTTGGTGGTCCCTGGGGCTGGGGGCAGGCAGCCACCCCACATTTAATTAGACATTCACCCCGGGGAGATGGCAGTTCCCGGGGCTGTGGGGGGCCACACAGCCCTCACATTCATAATGTATTTTGTCCCAGGGACCTGGCTGTCCCCAGGGATGCAGGGGGGCTGCACGCCCCCACCACATACAGATTGTATTTTGCCCGGGGAGGTGACAGTCCCTGGGGCTGCAGGGGCGGCACACGCTCCCCTGCATTTTTTATCTACTTAGCCCAGGGGAGGTGGCAGTTCTAGGGCTGCAGGTGGGGCACATAGTCCCCCACATACAAATTGTATTTTGCCCCAAGAAAGTGGCAGTCCGTGGGGCTGTGGGGGCCACGTGGCTCCCCAGAGTATACCAATAGGTATAGGTATATATATATTCATATAAATATACATATATATATATATAGAGAGAGAGAGAGAGAGCGAGAGAGCACACTGAAATAAACAACTTTAATGTTTCGAACTAAAAAAACACAGAAATTCACCAGAGTTATCAGAGCTAACTTTAACTTGCGCACCCCGCCATGCACTGCTTATGACATTACCTATTACATCACTCAGGACTTGATCTATGACATTATTGTAGACATCATAGATAAAATCTCAAACGACATCATTGAGGACATCACTGATGACTTCATCCAATGAGTGGGCTAGTTTTATAGTTTACATAATGGCAGGTAACTACCATATTACTAGTCTACCTAATTGTGTACAGCCTGTGTCCAGCTAATTGGTATACCTATTTTCAAGATGCATGTACTCCTAATGCAGGATAGGTGTGTAGAGAGTTTGAAAATACTGTTTATATTTGTATTGAAGACTAACTCTGTGTGCAGGTGACCACTGATGACTTGTGTTCACCATGTTCCACACAAGTTTTTTGGTACTGCAGAAAATGTTTCCAGCAGGGCAACGATTATACATACAGCCTTGAGTTACTAGACAGAAGGACTCATATAGAAGTCGGCCGAGGGGAATACTCTGTCACAAACGTGACGCATATCCCGTCTGCATATTGCAATCGCATTCTACCCTATTCTTTCTGTTGACATCTAAATTAGGCCCAGAATCATCTCAGCATGACAATTTCTACTTAACATACAATACTGTACGCACCAGGTACTAACTTATGTACTTGTCCTTGTTTTGCATCAGAAGATTTGCTATAGTTAGCAGACTTAACTGTATTATTTGCGCCCCCATCTTGCACTGTTTATGGCCTCACATATCACATCACTCATGACATATTCTATAACATCATTTTTTACATCACTGGTGACGTCTCAAAGGGCAACATTGATGGCATCACTAATTAAATCACTGATGCCATAATCTTTGCTTCTGTTTCACTCATTGATCTACAAATGAGTATGGCATTAGATATCTGAAAATAAGTGTAAAATAGATCAAAATCACACAAAGCATAATTAATGCTGTCATATATACATACCCCTTAGGTAAACCAAGCTTGTGTCATGTGCAAAATTGACCCTAAACCATATACTTTATGGGTAGCCGAGGGCATGGTGACTATCAATCACAGATAGAATGGTAAACCCTACTGAACTAGGAGTTTCTATGTAAAACTGGATAATCTGTATAAAACTGTTTATAGAAAACCAAGTTCCTTTCGATGCTAAGCTTCTGTTTTACTGATTGTGACATATTCTCTTGAACTTTGCATCTGAGGGCTTTCATGGCATTGACTGAGTACAGCATTTTTAAAAACATTTTTAAAAACTCTTTAAGTTTTATTATTCTATAACTCAATTATTGAGTGGGTCCCATTACTTAACTGAACTGTTTTACTCTGCTAATTAATGTGTGAGGAGGATCCTTGATGTGCAATTTAATTTGTTGTAGAAGTTTATGAGGTATAATTTTGGGGTGTTCAATTTTTAGAGTGTCTACATTTTGGGATACTTTTTGCTCCTACAAATCTGGGTAGCAGAGGATGGTTGCACAGTAAAGAGTACCTCTTGTTTGCAAGAGACCCTTGTCATTTACTCATTAAGACCAGTCCTGGGAGATAGTAGATTTTCTGGTGGAATTCCGAGTGTTGATATTTTGCCAAAAACTGTCTTACATTGCCATTTCAAAATGATTTAGAGCCTGATTCACAAAGGTACACTTATACTTCAGTGTAAGTTTATGATTGTGCTCTTTCACAAATGCGTTTAAAACTAGTATCTGTATGATTATGGAGTCTCTGTCCTGGGGGTGCAGACTCTGCACTTGTGGCAGAAACTTTGCACTTGTGGCAGAGAGTTTGCTCTCAGGGCAGAGCACTCCACACAGAAAAAGATAGGACAGGCAAAGGTGTAAGACTGTTCATAGGCCCTGAATCATACATCACATTTTGCAGTACTACAAGCAGTAGTACAATTGCTAATCACAAATAATTTGCAGAGTTTTTAGCCTCTTCTGTATATGTGTGCAGGTAATTTAGGAAACTACAGAGTGAGTACAAGTGTAAGTAGACACCAGAGTACTCAATGAGTGAGGAACACTCTGAACTCTGGGGATAAAAGACAACAGTTTTAGTTTAAATAAGACGTTTATACAGAGGAGTAAGAGGTTATTTTGGGAGGGGCATGAATAATAATATTTGTTATGTACGAACAATATTTCAACTTTCTGTTTAAAATTATTTATGAGTTACTTTGCCTGTCTTTTGTTCAAATGTGAATGTTAGTCATAAGTTAAAACATCAATTCAAAACTCACATAGCTAACAGAGTTTCAAACACTTCCCACACACCAGGTAAAAAAATTGACTTTTTACTATCTTCCCCACCTATCTCCACCAAGAAGCAAGCAGGAACAAACTCTTTCAGAGCTTTCACAATGTCACTGATTGTGTTTGTGGGTTTTCCCATTATTTTGCAAAGGAGTTACCTGACGATGTGGAGCAGGAAGAGAGCAGAGAGGCTTTATAGACTAAGGATAAATATCTTTGGAATGACTAGTCAAGAAGTAATTTCCAGATTCTGCTTCCCACTTGATGTAATCTTAGACATGGTTTCTGAGTAGGAGCAGGATCTTGAATCTGATAATATAGCTCCCTGGCTACCCCGGCCTATGTCAAGATGTTGCATGCTCTACATTTTCTTGCCACAAGTGTTTTTCAGAGGACTTTTCAGATTTGTTTCAGATTTTTAGGGATTTTACATAGGATTTTTGCAGAAGGTGTCTAGTGACATTGCAGGCATCTCATACCCAAGCTAGTCTTGATGCTTGCATCAGGTCCTGAGAAGTAACAATAGAAGAGTGCATCTCTGCCTAGGCATGGCACATTCACTGAAGAGAAGAGTTGCTAGAAAATTGTATGCCATTTCCCACCTCCCACTTGTGCTAGGTGCTATTAATTGCACCCATGTGGCATTTCAACCACCTCACCACACAACGCACATCTTCTGCAACACATGCCACTGCACTTCAGTCAACATGGAGGCTGTCTGTGATGTCAGTGGCTGATTCACTGATGTGTACACTGGTTAAAGGCAGTACACACTACAGCTTTGTTTTCCATAGATCACCTTTTGCACGCCACTTTGTAACTGTAGAATTTGGGGACATGTTGGTTTTCGGTAAGTGCTCACTTACCATACAGGCCTAACATTAATATTTGCTGACTTTTGGACAGCCATACCAAATGACTACTACTCAAGCTACATGCATGGCCCTAACAGACACAGCATGTAGCTTGGCATATATAATGTACTCTAAGTATAACACAATATTTTCTTATTTTCCCCTTCAGGTAATGATGCTTATGCACTCTCTCCCAATCTGCTCACACATTACAGATGTCCTACCATAGGATCTCAGCAGAGGTGCAATGAGGCACATATCCATACATGATCAATCATAGAATGCACCTTTGGTCTCCTCATGTAGCGATACAGATGTCTTGACTATACTGTACGGGTGCTGGTGTACTCCCCTGACGTTGTGTGCAAGATAATAGTAGCCTGTTGTGTGTGGAACAAGGTTGCAATACAACAGGGCTTACAGGCTTACACATACATCTGAACCATCACCAATATCCAAATCCAGGGAACTGGGGTATTGTCCAAAACAAGGGTCACGGTATGCAGATGTTTGATCAGCTGATCAACCCTTTTTTTCTCGAGAACTCCTATTTCGTTGATGGCCTTTATGTTGTTTGACAGTCTGTTGTTACTGATGCCTGGTGGACATTTAACACTCTGTCCATAAATCCCAACCCAAGACAGCTCTGTGGGACAGCATTCATAATGCACATAATTAGATATTGTTTTCCAGAGGTGAAAGAAAGCCCATGAAAATTATGTTGTGGTCTATGCTTTTTGGTCATCATGACTAGCTAGTTAAGAACTCCATTGCCCTGAGGGAGTAAACGATGCTCTAATTTTGAGACAGTGGACATCTCATTGTCAGCAACACCCATCACAAAGGTTCATGTCTATGCATTAAGAGAGTGAAAGATGGCTTTGTTAACATGACGGAGCCTCACAGTTTTATTTTTAAAAATATATATTTTTTAATGTTTTATAAAGTGACATATACAATCTAAGGCATTTAGGTACCATGATGTGTGACTCATTTTCTCATTTATACTGTCCCATAGAAGCAAGATTTACAAGGAGGGACAGGCAGTGAAAACTTCCCATTTGCCCACTCACCACACATTGTGGGGCCAACAAATGGCATAAGCTCAGATGGAACCTAACGGTGAAATCCATATGAGTCAGCAGTGGAGAGAGTGTAGTCTCTGGCGCTGACATAGTGCGGCTCTGTATGAGTATGAATGAGGGGGCATGACCTTCAGTCGTGCACAAAGCGTAGTATGATGCAGTTGTGTTAAGGTACCCTCTACACCAAACTCTAAGGGGCATATATAATATACTCTGGCGGAACACAGCAAGCTAAATTGCTGTGCTGTATTGTGTGAAGGAAGGTACATGAATTGCTCAAAACTGTACTATATGGGTATCAAGGCTGCTATATCCTTGTACTGTTGCTCTTCTGGCAGTGTAGCACCAACTTAGTAAGTTTTCCTGTGTTACATGCATGGTTTGTTTTTATCAGGAAGGGAGTCCTTCTTGCCTCCAAAAAAATCCTGGAGGGTTTTTTGGATTTGTATCTGTGATGATGAATTCATCACTCATACAACTAATAAGTAATAAGGATAAATCAGTAAATGTCTCTTCAGTATGCCTATGTTGGGGAAGGTTACTCTGACTACAACAAATACACAGGAAATGATATACAAGAAATGTTTATATATATAATTGCTTAGTTACTCTTTTCAGCAGACCGAGTTGGCCATGCAACATCCTCGGCTCACAGGCGGGCACATCAGCTTGACACCACAAATGATGAGGAGAAGGAACCAACCACCAGCAGGGTAAGTGCTCCCGTCCAGATCATTGCACAGCTGTCTGTTAAAAGACTAAGGGGAGAGGCTAAAGAGGCTCTAGGGAAATGAAAAAGGCGTTCAGCAACCAGGGGGAGGAAGAAATTGAGTCTCATCCTGGCCCACAAGAAAAACTTGTAGAACTGGTGTCCTCAGACCATCTAGGCCTGCCACCAGCCTCTCCCTAACATGCCTGAGGCCCTAATTCCATCGGAGCCTCACATTGCACCCCCTGCCACGATTCCTCCTCCCAGTACCTGCCTAAAAGGCCATGAGCTGAGGCAGACATCTGTTCCTCACACCTCATGCCCTTCTTGTGAGCCTCAATCCACTCCATCTGTGTCTGTTCATGTGAAGGCACTCCAGGGGGTGATGACGGTCATAGAGGAGGCTAAGATAATGATTGCTTGGAACATCCCAGACTAAAGGAAGAGGTTCAGTGGCTCAGAGAGGCAGTGACTGTTGCCATCATCAACTTGTCTTAGGTTAGCTACCAACCCCACCCAACCTACTCTTGTCTAGTCTCCCACTTCATCTGTGTTTTGAGTACTTAGTCTCATCCTTTGTGTATTGACCGGTCCCCATGACACTTCCTGACTTATTATTTGTATGTTGTCCATCCACCTCCAACTTCCTTTTCCCATTCTACCTGAAGCCTTTGTTTGCATTCTTGTCTCCCATCCCCTCTGACTCTGCGGTAATTATGTAGATACATACATTTTTTTAACACCAACATTTATAACGTTTTTTTTTTATTTCACAACATTATGTAAGGCACGGGTCTGCCTATCGAACATATGAGGGAGTCCTTGAAGTGAATCTAAAGTGTCAGACAGAGCAGTCCCTAATGCATAAATATCCTTTGCACATCATTCTGCTGCTGGAAAAAATCATCCTCCCAGTTGTCAACATGAGCCAATGCCATCCCCCTCAGCATTTGACACACTCTGAAATCATCAGCGGGTCCACTAGCATGTAATGTGATTGCAAGTGATAGGTTGTGGGGAGGAGATTAAAAGATAGGGTACACCTGTACCACACCAGGGGTATCTTTCCTTGAGATGCATGATAATAGTCTTCTGATGCACCTTCATGGAAGGCGTGGGTAGCAGAATCTACACAACGGGTTGTAAAGAGGTTGTGCAGAGGTCAGAAGCATCTGTGGCTGGTTCGCAGAATGCTGGGGACTAGCAATGCTCAGAAATGAAGTGAGGAGGAACAACGCTGGCCAGGTGGAAAGTGGCTTTCAGTCTTTTAGGCACTGAACCAACAATACCTATAGTATGTCCTCCTCCTCGACCAGCTCATGCTCATCTTCAACCTCCACATTCTCTTCTTGTTGAGCTACTAGTTGCTGCTTGGTGGAGATTCAGAATCTGTTCTTGTATTGCCCACTTCCCTCTGCTTGTAAATGGTTTGGCATCATGGGACAACTCATTGCCCCCAGTACCTGAAAGAATAAGACAGCAACATTTTGAGTGATAAAACATTTGAGAGTGACAGAATACATCTTCAGTTGTGTTATTAGTTACATGCAATATTGGGTTTGTGAAATTCACCACATGATAGTTCGAAGATCAGCAGTGATGTGATAAACAAACTAGTGAAATGAAAGCACAACTCACTGTTAGAAATGGGGTTTCTGGTTGGCTAGGGTATGCGCATAAGCCAGAACCCACTCACTCGAATCAGGGCATGGGAGTTACATGTCCAAGATAACCTCTGCACAGCATGTCAGTAATACCCTGCTACCCAAGCAGTTGTAAGAACTCTACATAATACTGTTACTCTGCCGAAATCAGCAGTATTCACAAACAATACACAGGTTACTCATTATTCTGCAACTTAAGCAATAGTCAGGAAATACATTATCATAAAATACACTTGTCATAAAAGTATCATAACTGCCCACCCCAGGAACATTAGAAAACATATTGCAAGTCACAAAAAACAGGTTAGCCTAACATTCCCAGAATGCACATAAAAGGAACATCCGAAAAATATATGGCAAGTCAGAGCACATATCATGGTAAAGCACGTGTCACAGAAATGCTTAAGTTCATAATAAACATAGATGGCCATAAAAGGAACATCAGCACATTAGAGAATATATAGCAAGTCATCCAAACACATCACCATAACTATATGGGTCATCGCAGACAACATATCAGTGTAAATGCCCAGTGATGAACCATATGATCTACAAGCAGGCGTAACGGGCCTGCTCTGTGTTGTCGGGGAGAAGATATCTCTCCCCCCGGTATTACTGAGGAGCTCCGGTGCTCCAATTGCTGTGGGACCCAACAGTAGCCCTCAGTGGGAGGGACCTCAGATGAGGCCTCTGTCCATCCCGGAATACGGTGCTTCCTACAATCAAGGGCCCTACGGTCCCTCAACATATGCTTGGGGTAGGGGAAGAAGCCACCAAGCCTGCACAGTGACTTGAGGTAACCCCACTCCTCATACCCTGAACAGCAGAGGCCTCCTAGCAAGGCTGAGGGAGGCTCACCCAGCACCCTCCCCCACATCCAGGGAGGCCACGTGCCTCCTACCAACTATGGCAGTCTGGCCCTCAAACCTGTTCAGGCTGGAAGGCTGACTCACCTTCCCAGCCGGCGGTGATGGTCTCCTCCTGGGCGTGTCGCAGCAACTTCTCGGGCCCGTGAGGCCCTCGACGGCAGGTCTTCCACACTGGGAGAGACCTGCTTACTCCAGACTCAGGCTGCAGCAGTGAATTCACCAATGGGGGTGCCGCCCAATAACCCAGGGGCACTCCTCAAAATTGCCCAGTCCCCCGCGGGCACAACAACACCGTACTCCCTTTGTCCTTCCTCTCCTCGTGTCCCGGGGGCACGCTGGACAGCGCATTTGCGATGCGCTCATCATTCTCCTCACGCCCAGGTCACAGTGGTGATTTTTGACGGAAGAAGCGCTTTCAGGGCATTTTTTACCGGCAAAAGCACTCTCCGGGCATGAAATCAGATAGAACAGAAGAGCTCTCAAGGTGCTTGAAGCCACTTCAACAGAATGCTCACCAGTCGCTGTGCCCTTAGAAAGGTAGCACTCCTCAGGCACTAACAAAAGGTTGTAGAGGTCAGGGGCCACAGCACCCAGCCTCTGGGAGACACCAAGGTGGCCCAGCAACAGGCCAGCACAAAGGGGATGCAAAGAGTGGCAGTTCTTCCTGGTGACCCAGCAGGTCACAGGTCAGCACAGCAGCAGCAGACCAAGGCGGTTTCTGGTGAGTCCCTCCAGCAGCATTCTGTGTCCTGTTCCATAAAAGTTCCTTGTGAGTTGTGGGGAAAAATCCCCTTGTACTTATACTCAGTTTTGGAAGAGTTTAACAAAGAGCGGGAGAGGAGGTTTCAACCAGTTACAAGTGGTTTTGGGAGTGCCCCTCTCTCCTCCACCACAGGCTCCAGACATCAGTTGGGGGTAAACGAGCCCTTTGTGTGTGCCCAGGGCACAGCCTTTACAGATGTAAGTCTATCCCACCTCCCATTCTCTCAGCCCAGGAAGATAAGTCAAAATGTAGATGCACCACTGTGACAACTCCGCCTTCCCTGTGTACAGGCTGTCTGAAAAGTATGCACAAAGCCCAACTATCATTCTGCCCAGACATGAATTGGAGTCAAGCTGCAAAACACCAGAGTCATAAGCACAGAGAAGTGCTCACTTTCTGGAAGTGGCATTTCTGTGATGATAATAAATAATCCACCCACACCAGTAGGCAATATTTCTCATTACCATTATAACCATACCAAACATGCCTATGCTACCCCTCATAAATCAGACAATGCCGCCTAGATGTAAGGCAGGGCATTTCCAATGCAGTCCTATAAGAAGGCAGCACCTCACAGCAGTGAGAAACCAAATGGGCTGTTTGTCTCTACCAGAACAGGCCACACAACCAGACACATGTCCTAACTTCTACATACATAGCACCCTGCCCAGAGGGCTAGCTAGGGCCTTCCATAGGGGTGAATTACATGTAATAAAAGGAGAGTTCTGGGCCTGGCAAGTAAATTTAGATACCAGGTCCCTGTGGCAGCAAACTGCGCATGCAAGCCCTGCGCTAGCAGGCCTCAGACAGGGCTTGAAAGGCTACTTCGGTGGGTGGCGTAAGCAGCGCAGCATGCCCACTAGTATCATTTAATTTACAGGCCCTTGGTATAGGGATACCGCTGTACACTTATAGGTAGGCACTTATAGGTAAATTAAATGTGGCAATTAGGTATAAGCTAATCATACCAATTTTAGAAGGGAGAGTACCTGCACTATAGCACTAATCAGCAGTGGTAAAGTGCTCAGAGTCCTAGAGCCAACAGTGAGAGAAAATAGGAGGAAGGAGGCAAAACGTCTGGGGATGAACCCACAAAAAGGGCCAGGTCCAACACACAGATCTGTATGATTTGGACATCCCCCTAGAGGTCTGCTACTAAACCTGGGCCCTTGAAGTTGGAATGGACAAAGAGTCCCTCCACACTGCAGCTTCAAAATCACGTTTAACATTTATTAATGTTCGGGTTTATTAATAAGTCAACTTCAATGCCAAAACAGGTACATTGCACAAGGTATTAATGGAAAGTACACACCACATATCATTACTAGAACAAAATGCATCCACGGTAAAATCATTTTTATATTAATTAGTTTTTGTGTAAATGATGCACTTTTTTAGAAACATACAAAACCTGGCATACTTATATTAAAGGGGGTGGCAGAGGACCTAATTGCTGCTGCCAGTACCCCTTATGATACCAGAGATGTAGCTTTTTCAGTGCTGATGATGACCCCCCATACACACACACAACACCCTCCACCCTCATCCCCTGTCGTAGACCTGACTCACCTGTGTGCAGGGGGTCCTCTGGCAGGAGACGGGACACGGCGCTGCTGCCAGCAGAACACTGCCAGGCCGTATTATGGGTCATAATATGGCTGGCACTGGTCTCCTGGTGTGGGGCTGCTGCTGCCAGCACCACCTTACCGCCATCTGCTGGCATGGCCACAGCCGGATTTCCGCCAGTCCTCTGACGGAAATCCGGCTGTGGTCATAATGCAGTGGATGACTGGTAGCCATGGCAATGGTCTTTTGACAGCCGTCTCCGCGGTGGTATGCGGTTTTTAGCACCATTGTCAAAATGAGGGCCATAGTATGGATGTTGCTGCTTTATATATTACTTGGAACCATACTACAGTTTTCTGTAACAGGCAGCCCATGTTGGCGGTACGGTTGCATAGTGAGATGACGTCCTTACAGAGTGGGGTGAGACAGCGACAGGATCCAAAATGTCCACCAGGAAGAGCTCTAGCTACCTCTATCTCAGTGAACTTCCCCTTCACCCATCGCTCATCCTGCCTTTTTTTATATCTCACACGATCCAGACTTCCTCCCCTAATGCTTTGACCCCATCTGCCAACTCCTGCCATAAGGCTGCCTTCTGTGTCATACTAATAACATTTGGGGGCAGCCCATGGAATTTTCTTAGTTTGTCACTACAAATGTGACAATCTTCCCTGTCTCCTCCCCTGTAAAATTCCTCTTTCCCCTTAGCACGAACAGTATTGTGGAAGAACACAGGCAAAAGAGCAAGCAAGCAAAATGAGGTGTGAAGAAACAGAAGTGTAGTTGTGGGGCAACTTCATGTTGTATGAATGTAATGATTCTTAGGTATCATTCTTTTGATTTCATGCAGAATCCTCTGCCCAGAGTGCAGAGTCCTCCACCTTGAGCATGGACTCTAAACCCCTAGTGCAGTCTCGACCTAAAGAGCAGAGACTCCACAGTTATAAAGCTACTACTTAAAAATGTATTTGTGTATACCCCAAAATCATAAACTTACACACAAGTGTAAGTTTACCTTTGTGAACCAGGCACATGGAATGTAGGAATGAATAGAGTGGTATGTTTTTGTGCATTGTGAGTCTTATGAGGTGTTTGTTATGTGCTTCTGAGGTTCATGTTTGAGAGATGAATTGTTTTAATGTATGTGAGGTGTTTGGTCAAGCAATGCTGATTTTGGGTGCAGTTAGAGGTTTGATCACTGTTGTGCTGATGTATCATTTGTATTTGTTAAACTTGTTTTAGAAAGAATTGTTTTATGATTAGTTTGCTTTGGCTATCGGATTCATCAAACTAGAAGAACTCAAGATATTTTGGTTTACTTGTCTCCAAAAGGTAGTGTGTAGTGTGAGGTGCCACATACACATGGATAGGGATTTCTGCATTAGCGAGTTTTCTTTTCAGGTTTGTGTGCTTAATTTGGGTTGGTGTAACTTGCTTTTAAGTGCACAGGAGTAGGTGCATTTGCTAGGGTGGATTATCACTGGATATGAGTCTAACTAGTGTGAATTGTGTTTTAAAATAGTAATGTGAGGGATGCAGTTCTTTGATCTTCTCTCTTTTGACTGTGTGATTTTTCTTACTTTTTTTATCTGATTTTCTTCCTATTTAGGTGGAGGAGACAACGTTTATGTTGTGTAGTAAGCAAAAAAGGTTGTGCAATTGGTTTTCTCATTTACTAAGAAATCACAGTGTCACTGATCATTCAGCGTGGGATGTGTGATGTGATTCGTGAGACATCAAGACAAAGCTGTGCTATCATAGAATGATTGCTGATAAAGCTGCACTGTGATTGGTAGTTGTACACTAGAATATTACATAATTTGAGATTGATTTTAGCAAAAATAATGGGTACTGGATTGAATATTGATAAAGGCTAAAGCTTCATTTGTACTCGCTAAGGAGGATCAAAATACCTGTTGAGGGAACGTCTGCATGTGAAATGATGACAGACATTAGGTTCTGTACATGTACCTAGATTTCTGAATGGCATGACTTTACCACTTCTGATAAAGACTGAGGCCCAGATTTATGAAAACTGACTCACAACTGAGCTAAATTCAGTTGTGAGTCAAAAATGATAACACAAACTAATGTCATTTCCTTGCACCATCAGTGCACCATATTTAAAAAATTATGTAAGATAGTACTAAAGAATGGTTAGTGCCAAAATAAATGAGGCTAACCATTGTGACATGCCGTAAAAATAATGGAGCTAATGCTGCAAAAGTGGCACTAAACCATTTTGTGGCACGTTTTTTTATGGAAAATGGGTTAGCTCCCCACTGGCTTAAAGAAAAATGCATGAGCAAGTAAAAACATTTGGGAAGAAAAAATGGAGAATGCAGGACAGGATAGACCCCGGGGAGAACCCAATCAGCTTAGTACCAGCCAGGAGGGTCCAGCAAAGTCACAGGAGAAGGAGAAGAGGAAGCAGAAGTGTTGGTTTAGTGAGGAGGAGCATGACATCTTGGTAGGAGAGGTGACAGATCACCAACACCAGCTCTTCATCACCTCCAAATTGCCAATTGGTACGAGAGAGGCCATATGGCAGGCAATAGTAGACAAAGTCAACAGCGTGGCAGAGGTGAGGAGGACTGTCACTGATTGCAAGAAGCGCTGGCACGATTGCAAACACAGAACTAAGGAGAAACTGGCCAGGAACTGAAAGGCAGCACTGCAAACTGGAGGTGGAAGGCCCGCACCAGAAGAGGACCTGGATGAGCTGGAGGAGATGATCGCAGCGGTCATCCCAGAGGAGCTGGTCACTGAAATCACAGGACAGAACAGCGCAGACTTCCAAGAACTACCACAAATGCAGGGTAATTTGGGGGGGTAATCTCACATATGGAAGAAGGGGGAGGCACAGAGGACACACTCAATGCATGCTAAAGGGTTGTATTGGGCCACATAGACCCTGAAACAAAATGCCCTATTGCAACCCAAGCAATACTTGCAGTAACGCTTTGGTTGCGCAATGCACTCCGATATATACACAACATGGTCATAAGCCACTTACTATGGTTTTACACCACCATGTAAATATGCTGCACATTGCCTGGAAGGGACGTGCATTTAGTGTGGCTGTGGCTGTTCCACGACAACACCCAATGCATGTGGTCATTGCCCCATATCCAACACAACATGTTCATCAGAGACTGGTACTGTAATCAATACCACCCCAGGGGTGGTTCAGGATGGCACAACAAGGCAAATGCTTCCCTTCCTCCTTGTTTCATTGCCTTTCTCATGTGTTCTGCATCCTGAAGCACATATTGAAATGCCACCATTCCATAATTGCTTGCACATGTGCAGGAAGGGACACCTCCCCGCATATAAACAATTTAACCCCTCAACGGAGGCACCCCTTCATCATGGTGCAACAATGCCTTTGTTGGTGTGGTGCAGGAAGCAAAAATCTGCACAGGTGCAGGGGATTCACAGGGGGGTGTCATATTCCAGTAAACATGATGCATCCCTGATTTCAAAACTGGTGCAGCACCGTGACACATATATTGGTGCTGCACTGACCTGTGCATCTTGAGAAAAAATCAGGTCCTAAGTGTGCAACCTGTGGAATGCAAACCACATAGGGTGGACCAACAACAACTCTCACACACTTCCATGCAGCATTTGCAAATGGGCACAAAATTTAACTCATGCAACACAAGGGGCAAGTAGCAGCAATCTCACCATCTAACAAGATTGAGTGTGTCGTCTGAATGGCTGGTGTACTGCTTAATGGGGCATTCAACATTCGAAACAACTGACATATGTGGCATCAGAGTTACACTACCAGCACATTGTCACTAGCCTGTAATGCAACTGTACCTTCATAAAAATAGCTTCCCATGTGGTTATAAGCTGCACATTCCCCTTGTGCCGCATAAACAAAGTTTCTCTTAATGCATACATTGATCCACATTCAAGATATTTAGCCCAACAAATGCATGTGGCAGATATGCTGTATGCAAGAAAATGCTCCAAATGTAGGAAGGGACTAACTAATGGGGCAGACAATCCCTAATGATTGGACTGCCCTTCCAATTAGCAGATGTGTGGGGCCTGCTAGAGGCAGGTGAGAATGTAAAACAATCATTGTACGCAATGAATCTACCTGTGCTATGTTGCACTAGTGTCATCATTATTGGTGCCAATGCATTATAGCACAAAAGAGTGACAACACACAGTACACTACTGTGGGAATGTCCACCATGGTGAATGGGAAGGCAAATTACTTCCCACCATGGTGTCAGTGGTAGGGGCAAGGAGCCTGAAGGGAAGTTGGTAGTGTGAGATCAAAGCACAAAATAACACCCACTGTTTTATAGCAGCGCACATTGACACTTGTGCAAAAATCTACTCATACTCCATCCTCAACATAGTATCAATCATAGCATCAAGCATAATATCCATATCCTAACCCAGATGAAGTCATCTAATTGGTCACACATTACATTTCATCACTGCATTGCACACATCAGACCATCTCAGACAAAACCCTGGAATGACATGTGACACACAAGGTGACACTTACTGGCTGCATTGGGTTCTTCATAATGGGACACTTCTCCAGTTGTGTATGGTGGAGGCCCACCTGCAATAATTGACAGGAAAACATAGCTTAGTGATTTTGTGACATTTCTGGGCATGGACAACAGTTTCACATTCAACTTGTTAAGCTGAGAAAGCAAGTCAACTTAGTGGTAGGTCAAAACAAATGGCAAACATTAATAATCTGTCTGTGAGATGAATTGCCGGATTTTAGAGACCCTGGCACCACTTAAGCATCACTTCCCTGACGCTCTCGTGGTGCATTTCCCTGCACCATATGTACATGGATTTTTCATGCAGCTGTTTTGTTGTGTTACACCTCCATGTCCATATAGGGCAGCATGACACAGTATTCTGCACCAGAGGGGCATACAATGGTTGTTGCAGTGGCCGACCCATTGTAACACCCATTGCTTTTGAACCGGCCCCAGATGGTGAAGACATCTTACTCATTATCAGCCCAAAAGGACTTACAACTGCCCAGGGTGTGAGCATAGCAAAGTGTTGAGGAATGCATTAATACATCCTTGTTTCTTGTCACTAATATGTGTGTGCCATTTTAAGGCACACACACTAGAGCTAAAATGCCACCGCAGTTTCCTCATGTTCACGTAGTTGTCCCTCCCTGTACATTAAATGAGTTTCTTTATGACTGTCTTGCTAATACTGTGAGGGCAGCCATTGTCACCATAGTAGACCATTTATGTCCAGGAAGGAATACCAGCCTGCACATACACTCCCCTCAAAACTGATACCATTGCACAATGGTCCAAGTATGCCTGCATTGGTGTAGGCTTCTGAGTAATGTGCTATTGCTGCCGCAGATGCAGGCATGGCCCATACTGTCTGTAAAATGGGGAAGGCCTGTGGTACAAATTCAGCACATGTATCTCAGGTAATAGAAATATTATGGGGGGTACGTGATACACAATGCACAAGCAGTCTGGACCCGGTGCCTAGCTAATCTCCCTTAAATGCTGTTGGCCAAAGACACAAAGGGGCAGATTTAAGGAAAGTGGTGCTGCACCTAGTGCCTCGCAACTGTCCTTGCTTCCCTTAGAGCCCCATTTCCCCCACCGTGTGTGCACCGTATGAAATATATAGCGCACCATGCTTCAGGGTAGGGGGAAATCGCATCATTTCATATGGACGCAAATTATGTACTCAGCAGGAGTGGCACCAAAAATGTTGCAGTTTTCCTGCAGAGTACATAGGGGGCGATCATTTATAAAGGTATGCCTCCTTTTAATGCCTGCTCTGGCCAGGCGTTCGAAGTGCAGGAAAAATGGTGCTAGGATATGTAAAGTTATTCCTTGCCCTTACGGGGGTAGGTCCCCTCCCATACATGATGCCTGGTTGTAGGAGGCTGGCCTGGTTTGTAGTGGGTACCCTAGGTACCTATACCTTATACCAGGTCCAGTTATCCCTTATTAGTGAAATATAGTCAGTGTTCTAGAAGCTTAGGCTGCCTAGAGGTAGCTGTAGCAGAGCAGCTTAGGCTGAACTAGGAGACATGCAAAGCTCCTGCAATATCACTATAGTTACACAGTACTTATACACAATAAAAGACAATACTCAGTGTTACTAAAAATAAAGGTACTTTATTTTGGTGACACAAGACCAAACATATCTTAGAAGCAATACTCCTTCTGGAGGTAAGCATTATACACAATATATACACTAGAGACCAAAATCAGGTAAGTAAATAGTCATAGAATAGTGTAAACAGTAGGAAATACAATAGAATGCAATAGGCCTAGGGGCAACACGAACCATATACTAAGAAAGTGGAATGTGAATCATGAATTGCCCCTAGGCAAGGATAGTGTGTAGCGGGGTGCTGGGAGTGTAAGAAAACACCAAAGGTAAGTAAAATACTGCATCAGAGAGCCCCGAAGAGTAGGAGTAAAGTCCTATAAGTTTCCTCAGGACACTACAAGTTGTGATAAGAGTTATTGCAAGAACCAAGCAAGACTGCAAGCAACAAATGGTGAATTCCAGGACCTGAAGACCTGTGAAGAGAGGAGACCAATTCCAGAAGTCGCAGAAGATTCCAGGAAGGACAGGAGCCCCTGCCAACCTAGAAGATGGTGCGAAAGAGGATTCTCCAGTTAGAAGAAGTCTGCAGAAGAGCAACCAAGAAGATGACCTCGGGTTCCTGCATGATGCAAAGGATGTCCCACGTTGAGATGTTGTATGCAAGCGAGTTGCAGCGCTGGCTTCGTCCAACAAGCCTTGGTTCAAGCAATGTTGTGGTTTGCATATAAATGGCGCTGCCTGGATCCAGTAGAAATTGTCATGCTGAGATGATTCTGGGCCTGATTTAGATGTCAACAGAAGGAATAGGGAAGAATGCGATCGTAACATGCGGACAGGATATGCGTCACGTTTGTGACAGAGTATTCCTCTCCGCCGACTTCTAAATGAGTCCTTCTGTCTAGTAACTCAGGGCTGCTTACAATGCCTAGCACATAGTATGTATAATCTTTGCCCTGCTGGAAACATTTTCTGCAGTACCAAAAAACCTGTGTGGAACATGATGAACACAAGTCATCAACGGTCACCTGCACACAGAGTTAGTCTTCAATACAAGGATTAATAGCGTTTTCAAAATCTCTACACACTTATCCTGCATTAGGAGTGCATACATCTTGAAAACATGTATACCGATTAGATGGACACAGGTTGTACACAATTAGGTAGACTAGTAATATGGTAGTTACCCACCACTATGTAAACTATAAAACTAGCCCACTCATTGGATGAAGTCATCAGTGATGTCCTCAATGATGTCATTTGAGATTTTATCTGTGATGTCTACAATAATGTCATAGATCAAGTCATGAGTGATGTAATATGTAATATCATAGGCAGTGCATGGCGGGGTGCGCAAGTTGTAGTTAACTCTGGTAAATTTCTGTGTTTTTTTAGTTCAAAAACATTAAAGTTGTCATTGACATATTCAACTACCTATAACTTTACTTTACCTTTGTTTTTTTCAGGGCTCTCTCTCTATCTCTCTAAATATATATACTATCTATATACCTACTGGTATACTCTGGGGGGCCACGTGGCCCCCACAGCCATGCGGACCTCCACCTTCCTGGGGCAAAATACAATCTGTACTCAGCGGACTATGTGCCCCTTCTTCAGCCACAGGACCGCCACCTCCCCTCGGCTAAGTAGATTAAAAATGCAGGGGGACATGTGCTTCTCCTGCACCCCCAGGGACTGCCACCTCCCCGGGGAAAATACAATCTGTATTGGGGGGCGTGCAGCCCCCTTATAGCCCCAGGGACAGCCACCTCCCTGGGGCGAAATACATTAAGAATGTGAGGGCTGTTTGGGCCCCCCCACAGCCCCGGGGACCACCACCTCCCCAGGGTGAATGTCTAATTAAATGTGGGGTGGCTGCCTGCCCCCCAGCCCCAGGGACAACCTCCTCCCTGGGGCAAAGGTCTAAATAAATGGTGGGGGCTGCTGGGCCCCCATGCAGCCCCAGGGACCACCATTCCCCTGAGGCAAATGACTAATTAAATGTTGCTGGACCACCTAGCTCCCACACACACATCCAGGAACGCTACCTCCCTGTGGTAAAATAGATTAAGAATGTGAAGGGGCCACATGCCCTCCTGCAGCCCTAGGGACCACCACCTCCCCGGGGCAAAGTACAATCTGTATGCAGGGGGCCCCACTGCCTCACCGCAGCCCTGGGGACAACCCACCACTTACCTGGGGGTAAATACATTAAGAATGCAGGGGCCACACACACCCCCCTGCAGCCTTGGGAACTGCCACCTTTGAGGGGCTGTTTAAGGGGGGCATAGATGGCCCTGGGGACAGCCACGCCCAAGGTTCAGCTCCTGGGGTGCCCACACCTGGGACATATCTGTTTGCTCTGACTTGATGGGAGCATTGACAGCTCCCACCAAGTCAGAGCATACACTCCAGTTCCAGCAAGTGAGAGCAAGCAGCTATCAGTTACTGGAAGCTGAAGTTTTCTCTGTTTCCATGCCTGCAGAGATGCAGGCAGGGAAACAGAGGAAATAATTCCTCTCACAGAGAGGGAGATGTATCTTTTCCACCTCCCTGTTTGTGACAGCAATGCTGACTCCTGCAGGTGCGGGGTGTCAGCTGGAACAGCAGGGGCCTTTAGGCTCCCTCTACAGTCCACAAGCATTTTGACTGAGTGCCTTGGCGGCCACATAGATGGCATGGCCAGACTCCAGAAGATGGGGTCCTAGGGACCAAGATTGGCATGGGGAGGGGGGCCATGCAACCCCCTCCCCAAAAAAGAATAAAATGTTAGGCCATGCCCCAGGGATTGGGTCCCCATGGCTGAAATTGGCTGTGGGAGGGGGGCCACATGGCCCCCCCCAAAAAAATGTAGAATGCCGGGACTCCACGGATAGGTTCCTTGAGATCAGCCTGGGGAGGGGAGGCACATTGCTCCCCTTCACCAAACAAAATAAATAAATTAACCGTGAGGAATGGCGTCCCTTGGGGCAAAATCAGCCAGGGGAGGGGGCTGCATGGCCTCCCTCCCCAAAAAGCTAAATATTGTAGAAGGCTAGGCCCTGGGGGATGGGGTTCTGGGGCTGAAATTAGCTGGGGTAAGGGACCCACGCAGACCTGGGGCCAACTGCTGCCATGCACAGTCAAAGGCCATGAGCAGTGGTGGTTGGATTAATGTATAGTAATGAAAATTACTTTACATTAAGAAAACATAGAAATGTACTGAAAAAAACAAAGGTTACAGGGATGTTACAGCTAGTTAATAGAAATTAAAAAAACATAGATATTCACCTAAAAAACAAAGGTTACAGGGACATTATAAATGTACAAAACCATAGAAATTCACCTGTCAGAGTTATCTCAAATATCTCATGTCCCTAGATGACCCCACAAATTCAGCACTCATCACATCTTTAATAGTATCAATTTAATATTTACCATTAAAATGTTGACAAAAAAACTGTGCATGGTGGTGGTTATTGTTACCCTAGGGCACAAGTTATAGTTACTTGAGATAACCCTAACTATAAGAGGTGAATTTCTATGGTTTTGTAAGTTTAAAATTTGAGCCTTGCTAGGTGAATTTCTATGGTTTTGTAAGTTTAAAATTTGAGCCTTACTATAATTTCCCTGTAACCTTTGTTTTTTAAAGTATATATATATATATATATATATATATATATATATATATATATATAATAATTACCTAGTGGCAGTCAACAGTAGGTAGTTATAGTTAGGACCTGGTTTCTATAGGAAAAGCATTTTTATTTGCCTATATCTTTGGCGTCTGTTGATGAATCTTCAAAAAAGTTTCCCAGAAAATTCTACTCTTATGTGAGCTACTGTCTGGAAGTTTTCAGGGTGATCTGTCAGACGGGGCCAAGAAAAACCAGGGGGTCTCAAAATGCGTTTTCCCCATTCTTTTTTCTATAGGAATTTTGAACAGCAACAGCGCCGAAACCACTACATGGAGTTACATCACATTTGGCAGAAAGGTAGCTCTTGGTCCAGAAAAACAACCTTTTAATTATTTGGTGTAATCCATTGAGTAGCTTTAAAAAATCTAATGTGGGGGGTTGCCCGGACCTCCCTCAGCCTCTGGACTTTAATTATACAATGAAGGAGGTCCGTTGTCGACCCCCGGAGACCACCACATCCCCATGGCTATTTTAGTTGGGGGAGCAGAGGAAACAATTGCTCTCACAGAAAGGAAGCTGCTTCTTAAGCATCTTTGTAACAGCAATGCTGGCTCCCCCAGGTGGCAGGCAGGCAGCTGGGACTGTGAGGCTCTCCCTACAGTCCCCAACATTGCGACAGGGGGGTAACCAGGTCACATGGCCGGCCCCAGGGGATGGGGTCCCCGGGGCCGAGAACAGACCTGGGGGTGCGGGCCCACACTGCTCCCCCTCCCCAAAAATTAAAATAATTAGGCTGGGCTCCTTTGTGTTTTTTCAGTGAATACTTAAATATATAACTTTACTGAAAACCAAAGGTTGCAGGGATGTCATAGTTACGAAACAGATTAAAAAAAGGACAAAGAAATTCACTTAAAAAAAAACAAAGGTTATAGGGACATTATACTTAGGTTCTGAACTTACTTGCATAAAACCATAAAAATTCAGCAGTTATAGTTAGAGTTATTTCAAGTAACTATAACTCACGCCCTAAGGTATCTACAACTCACCCCCGTGCTCAGGTTTTTCTTCAATAATTTGATTGCTAATGTTTCATTGATGTGTTTATTAACGTTATAAAAGTTGCCATGAGTGCTGTAATATCTGGGGTAATTAGCAGTTCATTGCGAGGGTGTGAGTTACAGTTACTTGAAATAACTCTATAACTGTTGAATTTCTATGGGTTTGTACAAGTAAATTCAGAACCTAACTATTGCCTATTGCTATTTGCACTGTGTTCTGTTGCATTATATGCCTATTTCTGAATACTAGTGTAGATATTTAGTGTGTTACTTACCTTTTTTTGAGGGTTGCCCCTCTAGTACTTTTTAGTAATTGTATCACTAAAATATAGTACCTTTATTTTTGTAACACTGAGTCTTTTCTTTCATGTGTGTAAGTGTTGTGCGACTACGTGATATTGCATGAGCTTTGCATTACTCCTAGATGAGCTTTGGCTGCTGATCCACAGCTTCCTCTAGAGAGCCTGGCTTTTAGCCACTGCCTACACCAATAGGGGATACCTGGACCTAGTATAAGGTGTAAGTACCTTAGGTACCCACCACATACCAGGCCAGCTTCCCACGTTGGTGGCAGCGGTGGGACAATCACTTTCAATTGCCTTACCACTCTGTCACTCTGTACTTTCCACAGGAAAGATCACTTACTGACTAGGGTTACACACTGTACTTTGTGTCAGGGAGTTATTCTCTTAAGTTCGGGTAAGGTAGGGGTCTAGGCCTAGCCCTTGCTCCAAACTTCTTTGGGGAGACTAAGTGTAGGAAAGTCCTTTTTTTTTGCCTGATCACCCCCACTCTTTCTGGATAGGTACTGGTGGTTACTGACTCTTGGCTGTGCCCTGGGTACTGCTTACCAGTCCCAGGGCCAGTGCTCTGTGTAAAATGGATATGCAAATTAGGCTAATTATAATTGGCTAAGTTAACCTACCTATAAGTCCCTAGTATATGGTAGGGCATGTAGGTTTAGGGACCACAGCATAGGTGGTGCACACCTAGGTGCATTGCTGAGGTGCCCAGTGTCATTTTAAAAGCAAGCCTGCCTTGCTGGCTGCTTTTAAATTAAAGTTATATGCAAATTCGACTTTGGAATTAAAGGTACTTCCAAAGTCTTCAACTACCTTATTTTTACATATAAGTCACCCCTAAGGTGTGCCCTATGTGCCCCTAGGGCTGGGTGCCATGTAACTATAAGCAGGGACTTTATAAAAATAGATTTATAAGCCCTGGTGAGGTAAAAACAGCCAAATTCGTTTTTCCCTCATTGAAGTAAATGGCCTTCATAGGCTAGAATGGGCAGACTTTATTTTAAATTTTAAAGTCTCCTTAAATGTTACATACCAAGAATTTTGTATCAAATTGATTGTTATAATAAATCCCACAACTTCCAGTTGTTGGATTTAATATAACTAGTGCAGGTAAAAAGTTTAGACTTTACCTAAAAAGTTGCCAATTTCAGCTCTGCATTGTTTTTGCTGCTGTGCTCTGATTGGCCAGCCTGCAGCAGCTTCTGCCAGGCTACTTTAATGAGGTGTGAAGTGGCCTGGCTTCACACAAAGGACTGTGCTTGGGGGAGAGAATCTCCCCTCAGCAGATGGTGAGGCAGGAAGGGGGAGGGCTGCCAAACTGGTCTTCAAAGGCAGAGAAGGACATCTGGAGCACCCAGCAAAACCCCACATCCTGCAACCCCAGACAGCTAGGTGCCCCCTTGATTAGATTAGGAGAGGGCAGGAGAGGGGTGTGTTTATGATTTTTAGCCACACCAGTGGGTGGGCTCAGCCAGATCTCTCCTCCAAAAATCAGATTCATCCATTTTGGATTTTTAGAGACTGTTGCCTTCTGGGATGGATTTTTGCCACACTTCCCAGGAAGTGGTCATCACAGGGGGACGACCCTGTCCCTGATTGGAGAACCAGGGCCCCCCTGCTTTTCACCCAGGAGCAAGGATAAAACTGGCAGACCTGCACCCACGCCTGAGATCCCCACCAAATTTCAAGAAGAAAGAACTACAAGGAGAAGAAGGACTGCCCTGCTGGACCCCTGGCCTGCACCTGGACCCTGCACTCAGAAAGACTGCACCAGCTGCACACTTGGGCTTCACCACAAGAAGGACTTTGCCTGGCTTCCACTGGTTCAAGGAGGGACTCCCTGTTTGCTACAGGTGAAAAATTGCTAACCAGAGTCCCCTGCACCAACTCCTGAAAAAGTGACCAGCTGACCACTGTCCAGTGGCCAAAAAGGAGTTTGCGCCAGGTGCACTCTGGGAGTTGAAGTCCGCACTTCCCAAGGACCATCACAGAACTTCTGGACCCTTGGCGTGAGCTGTGGACCCCAAAAGAACCTTAAAAGAACATCTGGGTGAAGCCCCAGAAGTTTGGAAAAGATTGGAGAAATTTTGGAAAAAAGCTCCATAAAGTGACCGACCCGACGCGGAAATTCTAGCCGGCTTGCCTCAACCGCGACCCGGCCTGACTTCGTGGTTCGTCCCGGTAAAGAAAAACATCCGAAAAAGAGACTAAGTCCGAACGTAAAAAGTTGACCGGGACCTTCCAGCCATCGTATCCGAGAAGGGCTCCACGGACGTCGGATCAAGATCCAGGTTTACCCCGGTCGAAGGATTTTCATCTCGAAAAAACGACTAAGTCCGAAGGTAAAAATCACCACCGAGGAAACCGACTTCACGTATCCGGACAAGGGCTCCAGGAGGTCGGATCCAACTGGCAGGTTCGTCCCGGGGAAGAAAAACATCAAAAAAGAGACTAAGTCAGAAGGTAACTTTTTAACCGAGGCCTCCCGCGACTTGTAGCCGAGCAGGGCTCCATCGCGGTCGGCCTGAAAGTTTGACTTTGCCCCGGTCCTGGTGCAACCAGATGACCCGATTGGCGCTTTTTGTTTCTAAGCGCTAGAAAATAATAATACTTTAAAAATTCATATCTCCGGTTCCCCTGAACCGATTTTAATCGTTTTTGTGTTATTTTAAAGATAAAAATATAAGCTATTTTTATAAATTGGTTTTGGATTTTTAAACTGTTTCCTGTGTTTTATTTAATTACTGTTTTGTGATATTTGAATGCTTTACACTTTGTCTCCTAAGTTAAGCCTTGACGCTCGATGCCAAGCTACCAAGGGTAGAGCTGGGATTAATTTACTGAGACCTAACTGTACCTATGTGGAGGTTTGTGGCTTGTTGATAGGTGTAGGTACCTACCTGCCCTACCAATAACCCATTTTCCAACATAATTGGAAGCAGCGACGGGATCCTGTACTTGTGTTCAATATCACGTTACAGTTTTAGATAAAACAAATTAAAAATCCTTTAAATTGTCCTAGTGCAAAAATTGTTTTTAATTTTTAATTTTAATTTTTTTTAAATTAATTTGGATTAATTTCAATTATTGAATTTTTGTAATTTTTCTAAATTCTTGTTACCAATTTTTGCAAAAAGTTTTTGTTGACACAAAACTAGGGAACCATGGAGCTTGATCTGGCTAGCCTACCCACACTGACAGTAGTCCAGCTTAGGGGGTTGTGTATTGAGAGGGGGTTGCCTGCAACCCCTGATCTCAGGAAGCAAATCCTGATTAAATCCCTGACAGCATGGCCTGAGGCCCAAGAGGTAGAGACAGAGGAAGCTCCAGAGGAGGAAGAAAAAGAGGAAGATGCTAACTCTAACCACTCAGGGGAGGGAAGGCATCAGACCCCAAGTGAGGAAGAGGAGGAACGGTCCTCACTGGACACAGTCACTAGGCGCAGACCCAAAGCTAGTGGTAGGAAGAGGGTCCTTTCAGGAGGAGAGAACCCATCCATCAGGGAAAGAGAGCTGGAAGCCCAGCTAGCCTACATAGCTTTGGAAGCAGATAAGCTTGCCCTAGAAAAGAAAAAGTGGGCAAGCAAAGAAAAAAAAGATGGAAGCAGCGAGAAAGAAACTGAGGTGTCCCTGGGTGGGGGTTTTGCCCCCAGATTGCCCAAAGGGGTGGTTCCTGCCTATGTAGAGGGGGATGACATAGAAAAGTGGCTGGGGGCCTTTGAGAGGGCCCTCCAGATGAGGAAAGTCAAGCCTCAGTACTGGGGTTCACTCCTTTGGGAGTTAGTTCCCAACTCTGGGAGGGATAGGCTCCTAACCATGAGTGGGGAGGATGCAGACTCATACCCCAGTATGAAGAGTTGCTTGACTAAAAAGTTTGGTCTAACCCCAGAGCAGTATAGGCTTAAGTTTAGGGACACCCAAAAGACAAGCACCCAGTCCTGGGTGGACTTTGTGGACATTTCAGTAAAAGCACTGGAGGGCTGGATACAGGGCAACAGGGTAAGTACCTTTGAGGGGCTGTACAATTTGATTATGAGGGAGCACCTTCTAACTAATTGTGTCCAAGAGAGGCTCCGCCAGTATCTAGTAGACTCTAGGTTGACCAACCCCAGAGAGCTGGGGGAGGCAGCAGATGACTGGTTAAGAACTAGGGTTAACCAGAGACCCCCAGGGGGTGATCAGAAAAAGGGAGGACATGGTTCTTCTCAGGGGAAGAACCAAGGGAAAGATGACAAAAAACCCAAAGAGTCCTCACAAGAGTCCCCAAAAACTTCTCAGGGAGGGGGAGCCCCGAGCCAATTCACTTTTAAAGGGAAAGGGTATCAGGGAAAGAATTTTGATCCTGCTAAAGCAGGAAAGTTTCAGGAGCTTGCTAAGGCCGGCAAGTGTTTTGACTGTTATCAGCCAGGACATAAAAGAGGAGATGCTATCTGCACCAAGAAGCCCCCCACTGGTGGGCAATCCCAGGGGATTGCTAGTGTAGGATTGGGGGTGGAAGTTGGCCCAGGGGTGGAATCAGGGTACACTGAAGTCACCTTAGTATCCGTGGGTGGGGTGGACATTGCAACTATGGCCACCTTACCTCCCATCATGCAGAGGTATAGGCAGAGGCCTAAAGTCAATGGGACTGAAGTGGAAGCTCTGAGAGATACAGGAGCCAGTGTGACAATGGTCACAGAAAAGCTGGTTTCACCAGAGCAGGTCTTACCTGGTGTCTTCCACCAGGTGACTTATGCAGATAGCAGAACCAAACTCCATCCCATGGCTATGGTGAGTCTGGAATGGGGAGGTGTGACTGGCCCTAAAAAAGTAGCTGTAGCTCCTGCCCTCCCAGTAGAGTGTCTGCTGGGAAATGATCTTGAAGCATCTGAATGGTCAGAAGTGGAGAGAAGGGTCCATGCACAGATGCTGGACCTCCCTGAATGGGTGTGTGCTGTGACCAGGTCACAGGCAGCACAACAGGGAAATGCTGGACACTTGGACCCTGGAACAATGGGCCAAGCCTCCAAGAAGAAGAGAAAGGGCACTGGGTCTGGCTTACCAGCCCCAACAAGTACAGTGGGTCAGGAAGAATCCAACCCTGAGGGGGAGGATCTGAACTCTGAGGGAGGGACACCTTCCCTGCAAACTCTGCCTGACTTGGCAGAACTGCAAGGGGCCGGTGGGCCCACCAGAGAAGATTTGTGCCAGGGACAAAGAGAGTGTCCCACTCTTGAGGGCCTGAGGCAGACTGCTGCCAGGCAAGAACAAGGGGATACCAGTGGTACCCACAAGGTTTACTGGGAGGATGGAGTTCTCTACACTGAGGCTAGGACCCTTAAAGAAGGGGCTACTAGGAGAGTAGTGGTCCCCCAAAAGTATAGAGAATTCCTCCTTAACTTAAGCCATGATATCCCCTTAGCTGGTCATTTGGGACAGACCAAGACCTGGAGCAGGCTGGTCAACCATTTTTTTTGTCCTGAAATGTGAGAAAAAGTCAGGGAGTTTTGCAGCTCCTGTGTCACCTGTCAAGCCAGTGGCAAGACAGGGGGCAAACCAAAGGCTCCCTTGATTCCACTGCCAGTGGTTGGGACTCCCTTTGAGAGGGTGGGGATTGACATTGTTGGTCCCCTAGACCCACCAACTGCTTCAGGTAACAGGTACATTGTGGTGGTAGTGGACCATGCCACCAGGTACCCTGAGGCAATACCCCTCCGGACAGTCACTGCACCCACAGTGGCTAGGGCCCTACTTGGTGTGTTCACCAGAGTGGGATTCCCAAAGGAGGTGGTCTCAGATAGGGGCACAAACTTTATGTCAGCCTATCTGAAAGCCATGTGGGAGGAGTGTGGTGTTA
Source organism: Pleurodeles waltl (assembly GCF_031143425.1). Classification (NCBI taxonomy): domain Eukaryota; kingdom Metazoa; phylum Chordata; class Amphibia; order Caudata; family Salamandridae; genus Pleurodeles; species Pleurodeles waltl. Next base: position 1,482,257,679 of record NC_090440.1, on the reverse strand, counting down.
CTTATAAGTTCAGCACACCCTACCATCCACAGACCAATGGTCTGGTGGAAAGATTCAATAAGACCCTGAAGGGCATGATCATGGGTTTGTCTGACAAACTCAGGAGGAGATGGGATGTCCTCCTCCCATGCCTGCTGTTTGCCTACAGGGAGGTGCCACAGAAGGGGGTTGGATTCAGCCCCTTTGAGTTACTGTTTGGGCACCCTGTAAGAGGCCCATTGTGCTTGGTGAGAGAGTCTTGGGAAAAGCCTCTCAAGGAAGCCAAGGAGAATGTGCTGGATTATGTACTAGGCCTGCGGTCTCGCATGGCTGAGTATATGAAGAAGGCAAGCAGGAACCTGAAGGCCAGTCAGGAGCTCATGAAGCTCTGGCATGATCAAAAGGCTACCATGCCTGAGTATCACCCAGGACAGCTGGTGTGGGTTTTGGAGCCCATGGCTCCTAGGGCACTACAGGCCAAATGGACTGGGCCCTATCCAATCCTAGAGAAAAAAGGTGAGGTCACCTACTTGGTGGACCTTGGCACCCCCAGGAATCCTCACAGGATCCTGCATGTTAATAGGATGAAACCCCACCAGGACAGGGCAGACATGACCATGCTGATGGTCACTGATGAAGGGAAGGAGGAGGAGGGTGAACCTCTGCCAGACCTCCTGTCCTCAAAGGAAAAAGATGGGTCAGTGGAGGGAGTGGTACTCTCTCCCAAACTGACAGATCAGCAACAACAAGACTGTAAGCAAGTCTTGGGACAGTTTGCTAGTCTGTTCTCCCTGACCCCTGGACTCACCAATTGGTGTGTCCATGATGTTGACACTGGTGACAGCTTGCCTGTCAAGAACAAGCTGTACAGGCTGTCTGACCAGGTCAAGGCCAACATCAAAGCTGAAGTGGCTAAGATGTTGGACCTGAAGGTAATTGAGCCCTCTGATAGTCCTTGGTCCAGTCCAGTGGTACTGGTACCCAAAGCTAATCCCCAAGGTGGGAAGAAAGAATTAAGATTCTGTGTGGACTACAGAGGTCTAAATGCAGTCACTAGGACTGATGCTCACCCCATACCTAGAGCTGATGAGCTCATTGACAGGTTGGGGGCTGCCAAATTCCTGAGCACATTTGATCTGACCTCAGGATATTGGCAGATTGCCTTAAGTCCAAGAGCTAAGGAGAGGTCAGCATTTTCCACACCAGAGGGCCACTTTCAGTTCAAGGTGATGCCCTTCGGGATGAAAAATGCTCCTGCCACCTTCCAACGGTTGGTGAATAGAGTCCTATCTGGGTTGGAATCTTTTAGTGCAGCTTATCTGGATGATATAGCTGTATTTAGTTCCACCTGGAGGGACCACCTGGTCCACCTGAAGGAAGTGCTTCAGGCCCTGCTTCAAGCAGGCCTGACTATCAAGGCAAGCAAGTGCCAGATAGGGCAAAGTTCTGTTGTGTACCTGGGCCACCTTGTTGGTGGAGGCCATGTACAACCTCTCCAGCCCAAGATCCAGACTATCCTGGATTGGGAGGCTCCAAAAACCCAGACTCAGGTCAGGGCCTTTCTTGGCCTGACTGGGTATTACAGGAGGTTTGTTCAGAATTTTGGGACCATAGTGGCCCCTCTGACTGAGCTTACCTCCAAGAAACAACCCAAGAAGGTCATTTGGACCCCAGAGTGTCAAAAAGCTTTTGACACCCTAAAACAGGCTATGTGTTCAGCACCAGTGTTACTGGCCCCTGACTATAGCAAGGAATTTGTAGTGCAAACAGATGCTTCAGAGGAAGGGATTGGGGCAGTGTTAGCACAGGTTAATGAAGAGGGCCATGATCACCCAGTTGCCTTCATCAGCAGGCGACTACTCCCCAGAGAGAAAAAATGGAGTGCCATTGAGAGGGAGGCCTTTGCTGTGGTTTGGTCCCTGAAGAAGTTGAGGCCTTACTTGTTTGGCACTCACTTCCGTGTACAAACTGACCACAGACCTCTCAGATGGTTGATGCAGATGAGGGGGGAGAACCCAAAACTGTTAAGGTGGTCCATTTCCCTACAGGGGATGGACTTCACAGTGGAGCACAGACCTGGGACTGCTCATGCCAATGCAGATGGCCTTTCCAGGTTTTTCCACTTAGCTGATGAGGACTAGCAGGGTGTAGGTTAGTACCCATCACCTTTCATCTGGGGGGGGGCCGTGTAGGAAAGTCCTTTTTTTTTGCCTGATCACCCCCACTCTTTCTGGATAGGTACTGGTGGTTACTGACTCTTGGCTGTGCCCTGGGTACTGCTTACCAGTCCCAGGGCCAGTGCTCTGTGTAAAATGGATATGCAAATTAGGCTAATTATAATTGGCTAAGTTAACCTACCTATAAGTCCCTAGTATATGGTAGGGCATGTAGGTTTAGGGACCACAGCATAGGTGGTGCACACCTAGGTGCATTGCTGAGGTGCCCAGTGTCATTTTAAAAGCAAGCCTGCCTTGCTGGCTGCTTTTAAATTAAAGTTATATGAAAATTCGACTTTGGAATTAAAGGTACTTCCAAAGTCTTAAACTACCTTATTTTTACATATAAGTCACCCCTAAGGTGTGCCCTATGTGCCCCTAGGGCTGGGTGCCATGTAACTATAAGCAGGGACTTTATAAAAATAGATTTATAAGCCCTGGTGAGGTAAAAACAGCCAAATTCGTTTTTCCCTCATTGAAGTAAATGGCCTTCATAGGCTAGAATGGGCAGACTTTATTTTAAATTTTAAAGTCTCCTTAAATGTTACATACCAAGAATTTGGTATCAAATTGATTGTTATAATAAATCCCACAACTTCCAGTTGTTGGATTTAATATAACTAGTGCAGGTAAAAAGTTTAGACTTTACCTAAAAAGTTGCCAATTTCAGCTCTGCATTGTTTTTGCTGCTGTGCTCTGATTGGCCAGCCTGCAGCAGCTTCTGCCAGGCTACTTTAATGAGGTGTGAAGTGGCCTGGCTTCACACAAAGGACTGTGCTTGGGGGAGAGAATCTCCCCTCAGCAGATGGTGAGGCAGGAAGGGGGAGGGCTGCCAAACTGGTCTTCAAAGGCAGAGAAGGACATCTGGAGCACCCAGCAACACCCCCACATCCTGCAACCCCAGACAGCTAGGTGCCCCCTTGATTAGATTAGGAGAGGGCAGGAGAGGGGTGTGTTTATGATTTTTAGCCACACCAGTGGGTGGGCTCAGCCAGATCTCTCCTCCAAAAATCAGATTCATCCATTTTGGATTTTTAGAGACTGTTGCCTTCTGGGATGGATTTTTGCCACACTTCCCAGGAAGTGGTCATCACAGGGGGACGACCCTGTCCCTGATTGGAGAACCAGGGCCCCCCTGCTTTTCACCCAGGAGCAAGGATAAAACTGGCAGACCTGCACCCACGCCTGAGATCCCCACCAAATTTCAAGAAGAAAGAACTACAAGGAGAAGAAGGACTGCCCTGCTGGACCCCTGGCCTGCACCTGGACCCTGCACTCAGAAAGACTGCACCAGCTGCACACTTGGGCTTCACCACAAGAAGGACTTTGCCTGGCTTCCACTGGTTCAAGGAGGGACTCCCTGTTTGCTACAGGTGAAAAATTGCTAACCAGAGTCCCCTGCACCAACTCCTGAAAAAGTGACCAGCTGACCACTGTCCAGTGGCCAAAAAGGAGTTTGCGCCAGGTGCACTCTGGGAGTTGAAGTCCGCACTTCCCAAGGACCATCACAGAACTTCTGGACCCTTGGGGTGAGCTGTGGACCCCAAAAGAACCTTAAAAGAACATCTGGGTGAAGCCCCAGAAGTTTGGAAAAGATTGGAGAAATTTTGGAAAAAAGCTCCATAAAGTGACCGACCCGACGCGGAAATTCTAGCCGGCTTGCCTCAACCGCGACCCGGCCTGACTTCGTGGTTCGTCCCGGTAAAGAAAAACATCCGAAAAAGAGACTAAGTCCGAACGTAAAAAGTTGACCGGGACCTTCCAGCCATCGTATCCGAGAAGGGCTCCACGGACGTCGGATCAAGATCCAGGTTTACCCCGGTCGAAGGATTTTCATCTCGAAAAAACGACTAAGTCCGAAGGTAAAAATCACCACCGAGGAAACCGACTTCGCGTATCCGGACAAGGGCTCCAGGAGGTCGGATCCAACTGGCAGGTTCGTCCCGGGGAAGAAAAACATCAAAAAAGAGACTAAGTCAGAAGGTAACTTTTTAACCGAGGCCTCCCGCGACTTGTAGCCGATCAGGGCTCCATCGCGGTCGGCCTGAAAGTTTGACTTTGCCCCGGTCCTGGTGCAACCAGATGACCCGATTGGCGCTTTTTGTTTCTAAGCGCTAGAAAATAATAATACTTTAAAAATTCATATCTCCGGTTCCCCTGAACCGATTTTAATCGTTTTTGTGTCATTTTAAAGATAAAAATATAAGCTATTTTTATAAATTGGTTTTGGATTTTTAAACTGTTTCCTGTGTTTTATTTAATTACTGTTTTGTGATATTTGAATGCTTTACACTTTGTCTCCTAAGTTAAGCCTTGACGCTCGATGCCAAGCTACCAAGGGTAGAGCTGGGATTAATTTACTGAGACCTAACTGTACTTATGTGGAGGTTTGTGGCTTGTTGCTAGGTGTAGGTACCTACCTGCCCTACCAATAACCCATTTTCCAACACTAAGCTACAGTAGTTAGGGATCCTACACCACTCTAGCTAGGTGAGATTTCTTCAGCAGAGTTCACATCTCAGGCCATTGATTATCCCTGTTAAAACTTAACCTTCCAGGACCTAAGGGAAATGTGTGCTGAGAGAAAACTGAAGGCAGGGAGGAATCCTAACAAGAGTGTGCTCCTGGGCCTGATCCTCTAGGATGACCAGGACCATGCTGACAGCCAGGAGGAGGAGGAGGAAGATGCAGACTCTAGCACCCCAGTGTTGGAAAGACAGGATCTGGTCACTTAGGGGGGTCAGCTGGGTCCCTCAGAGGATAACAGAGTCCCTAGTAAACCCTCTAGCCTTGCTCGGAGCACCTTAGATAGTGGGAAGGGAAGCCATACCAGTAGGCCCCCTTTGTGCATAGGGTGTTAGTTAGAGGGTCACTAAGAATAGGGACAGGTCCTCCTCTGCTCACTCTCATGTCAACTCAATCGCTGAGGGGACACTCTGCTCAACTCCAGGAGAAGATTCCCTAGATAGGGAACTCAGTTGGCTGAGACTGGAGGAGGCCAAGGGGAGGCTCTAGCAGTAACAGCTAGCTCTAGATAGAGAGGCCTTGGCAGTGGAGAATGAGAGAGACAGGGTAGGGGTTAGCACCACATGGTGGCAGCAGCTTTAGTTTCAGGGAGCCTAGGGTCAAGGAGGACTCTTTTGACTCCAGAAATCTAAACAAGGTTGTTCCCCCCTACAAGGTGGGGTAGGACATATACAAGTGGTTCACTGCTCTGGAGAGGGCCTGTAAGATACAAAGGGTCCCTCAGAGACAGTGTGCTGCTATCCTGTGGTTCTCCTTCTCTGACAAGGGAAGAGATAGACTTCTCACGGTCAGGGAGGAAGATGCTATTCAGTTTTGAAATCTGTACTCTTAGATGGATTTGGTCTCACCATTGAGCAATACAGAATCAAGTTCAGGGAGACAAGGAAAGAGTCTTTCCAAGATTGGGTAGACTTTAGGGACTGTCCTGTTAAAGCTTTGGAAGGCTGGATACATGGCAGCAATGTCAGTGACTATCAGGGATTATATAATCTGAATTTGAGAGAGCATATGTTGAACAACTGTGTGTATGATTTATCAAATCAATACCTGGTAGACTCAGATCTGATCTCTCCCCAAGAATTAGGAAAGAAGGCAGACAAATGAGTCAGGACTAGGGTGACCAGAAAAGCTCATACAGGGTGTGAGAAGAAATAAAAGGACGCAGGTAAGTCTCAGGACAAAGGTGAGGACAAAGACAAAAGTAAGGAGTCCTCATCAAGCCCACAAAACTCCTCTGGGCGTGGGTCTTAAACTTCTTCCTCTTCTTCCCATGTTAAAAAGCCTTTGTCCTACACTTGCAAAAAAAGGCCATAGGCCAGGAGAAGCTCCTGCCCTAAGAAAGCCACCAAGCCTCCCGCCACCTGCCACTACAAACCCTACTTCTACTTCTAGGGCCCTTAGCAACAGCATTAGTTGTGGGTCTGCTAGCAATTATCAATCCAAGCGTGGGCTGGGCTCACTTTAGCAAGTGTACTGTGGGCTGGTCTATTTATGGAGACAGCAGAGGCTGTGTTAGTCTCTGATGGGGACATTGATCTTGCCACCTTTGCTGCCTGTCCAAATAATATGGATAAGTACAGGCTGCAGCCCTTGATAAATTGTGTTCAGCCAGAGGTCTACAGGGACACAGGTGCCAGAGTGACTATGGTGACTGAAACACCTACTTGGTCACCAGTACCAAGTGACTGATGCTCATAACAACACTGTATGCCACCCCATGGCAGTTGTTGATTTCAGCTGGGGAGGGGTTCCTGGCCCAAAATAAATTGTTGTGTCCACAGATCTACAGAGGGTCTACTAGAGAATGACTTGAAGTCTTCAGCTTGAGATGAAGTGGAGTTAGAGGCCTATGTAGCAATGCTGGGCTTACCAGGGCATACCTTTGCCCTGACCAGAGCACAGGACAAGAGGCAAAAAGATCAAGGAAACTTGGAGCCTGGAACAATGGCCCAAGAATTCCAAAACCCAAGGGTAGAAAGAGCAAAAAAGGTGCCCCCTAACCCATCCTCCAGTGAATATTCCCCCTTTGAGGAGGAGTAATCTACTCCCTTGACAGAACCTACACTTGAGGAGCTGAAAGGTGATACAGCAGAGCTTTTAGGTGCAGGGGGAGCTGCCAGGGAGAAATGTAGTATAGCACAAAGGACTTGTCCCACACTGGAGGGCTTGAGGCAGCAAGCTGTCCTCCAAGAGGCAGGGGATGTCAGGGGCACCCACAAGGTGTACTGGGAAGAGCAACTTTGGTGCTCAGAGCCAAGGGAACACAAACCTGATGTCACAAGGAAATTTGTAGTACCCCTGCAATACAGATATTTTTTGTTGACCATGGCACATAACATTCCTCTGGCAGATCACTGGGGGCAAAGTTAGACTTGGGACAGACTTGTCCTTCTCTTTCACTGGCCCCACATATCAGAAGACGCTAAGGGGTTTTGTTGCTCCTGTGTCCCCTGTCAAGCCAGTGGCAAGACAGGTGTCACCCCAAAGGCCCCTTTTATTCTACTTCCAGTGGTTGGGGTTCATTTTGATAGGGTTGGGGTGGACATTGTTGGCCCCCTAGATCCACCCACAGCTTCTGGGAACAGATGTATTCTGGTGGAGGTGGGGCATGCCACCAAGTACCCAAAAGCCATTCCTCTAAGGACCACTACAGCTCCTGCAGTGGGGAAGGCCCTCCTGGGAATTGTCTTGAGTGGACTTTCCTAAAGATATTGTATTAGACAAAGGTACCTACTTCATGTCTGCATACCTAAAAGCAATGTGGAAGGAATGTGTAATTACTTACAAATTCATTTGTGTAGGTGGGCCAAGTGCTTGTGAAAAGGAAGAGCCAAAAACATGTTGATATTGAGGGGGAACCAAAAGGGGTCCAAAAGGGCAGTTTGCAAAAAAACATTTTTAGGCTGACAAGTGCAGCGGAATTTTCATCGGTATAAATGAGACAATGCTGGGTGATGGGAATTTTGTGGATTCCTGCAGATTCCGGAAGGTTCCATCACAAAAACGTGGGAAAAATGTGTGATTTCCAGCAAAGTTGGAGGTCTGCAGGGCATTGTGGGTACAAAAATGGTGCGGGGTGCATGTGAAACACACCACCCTGGAATCACCCAGATGTTTAGTTTTCAGATGTGTCTAGGTCTTGTGGATTTTTCTACATGTTAGCATCCCAAAGACCAGAAAGTGCAGCCCTCACCATTCCAAGTGGGACGATCTTGAGAGTTAGCCAAGCTCTCATGACCCAAATGTAAAACCAAAACCCAAAATAATCAAACGTCTTCTTGCTTGCTGTGGGATAAGATGTTTTAGAGTGTGGGGGAGAGCTGAAAGACTGTTACCCCCTTCATTTGGGGTGGGGGTATAGCCAGGCTCATACTGGTTGGGAGCCACCACCCAATATTTTTTGTTTAAAAAAAAAAATCCCTGGCATCTAGTAGAGTTTCTGCCCCCAGGGTGTGGATCTTAGGTAATTGCCCCATCTGCCCACTGTTGGGCAGAACAACTTTGGCCCCATTTATTTGGGGTGGGGGTATGACCATACCCCCACCCTCTTATTTTGGAAAAAAAACTTCCTTGGTCTCTGGTGGGCTTTCTGCCCCCCTTGGAGGCAGATGGACCGTCCAAAAATAGGCCCATCTGCCCCCAAGGGGGGCAGATATGGCCAACAGTAATGTGCCCCCATGGGGAGCTACCCTCACCCAAGGGTCAGCCCCCTAAAGAAAACACACAGCATACACACACACCAATCCCTGGTGCCTAAGTGGTTTCTGCCCCCCTTGGGGGCAGATTAGCATAATATCAATAGGCCGATCTGCCCCCGGGGGGGGCAGAAATGGCCTAAAATAAATTTGCCCCCCATCTGGGGAGCTACCCTTGCCAAAGGAGTTGCTCCCCTTGTGTAAAATTGGCGCCAAAAAAAAGATCCCCGGTGCCTAGTGGTTTCTGCCCCCCTTGGAGATTTGCCTAACAAAAACCGGCCGATCTGCCCCCAAGGGGGGCAGAAATGGTCTAAATACAATGTGCACCCCAGGGGAGCGACCCTTGCCTAAGGGATCACTCCCCACCTCTAAAACAACAACAAAAAAAGGAATACCCCTGGCGCATAGAGGTTTCTGCCCCCAGGGGGCAGAAATGGCCTAAAATAAATTTCCCCCCCGGGGAGCGACCCTTGCAAGGGGTCGTTCCCCTTCCGTGAATTTGCCATAAAAAAAAAACTCCCTGGTGTCTAGTGGTTTCTGCCCCCCTTGGGCGCAGACTGGCCTCATAAAAATAGGCCAATCTGCCCCCAAGGGGGGCAGAAATTGCCTAAAAATAATTTGCCCCCAAGGGAGCGACCCTTGCCTAAAGGGTCGCTCCCCAACTGTAACAAAAAAACAACAAAAAAAGGATCCCTGGCGCCTAGTGGATTCTGTCCCCGGGGGCAGATCGGCCTAACAACAATAGGCCGATCTGCCCCTGGGGGGGACAGAAAAAGCCTTCCAAAAAATTGCCCCCCTGGGGAGCCACCCTTGCCCAAGGGGTCGTTCCCCTTGTGCCAGTTTCGTTTTGAAAAAATATCCCTGGTGTCTAGTGGGCATTTCAAAAGCTGGATCGCTTTACGATCCGGTTTTTGAAATGCTCTGAGAGACTTAAAAGGGAAGGAAATTCCTTTCCTTCCCTTTGAAGCCTCTCAGGGCCCCCATCACATGATCAAAAGCATTTCTCTTCCGATCGCACTGGAAGCTGAGCTTCCAGCGCAATGGGGAAGTGTCCTCTGATGAGGTCAGCGCGCTGACGTCTTCAGATGTTACTGTTGGGGTCGGGGGGGTTGGGGGTTGGGGGTGGAAGGGGAAGGGCTTCCCCTTCCATCCCTGCCTTGGGGGTGTGGGAGGGAAGCCCACAGTGGGAGCGCTCCCTCTGAGCTCAGTGCCGAGGACGTAATGTTTACATCCTCGACACATGAGCACTGTGCCGGTGGACGTAACCATTACGTCTCCGGCACAGAAGGGGTTAACACAGGCAAAAAAAAGGCCCACTGAAAAGCACACATAGAGGATCATTGAGGGACCTTAGTAAAATGTGTGAGCCCTCAATGAAGAGACACTCATGCATTGAACTGTTCAGAAAACCGAGGAGAGGGTGGAGGTCTCCTTTTCTCCCAGGGGTTGTCTGCTTGCTGGAAAATTAGTGTGTGCGTTAATGGGAAGCCCCCTGAAATAATCCGGAAATAGAATGCAACTCAACATCAATGCCATGGGGAAAGAAAGAGCACATAGAAATACCCAACAAAATAAAATAGACCAATACATCACTCAGGGCACTCAGTGGGAGGGGACCAGCCCACCAACCCAGATACTGTCTGAACAAGGAACAAGCTTGTATGATGAACCATTAGGAGCACAGATACTGGCTGTAATAGAACATCCCAGCACTTGCAGAACTCGCCAAAAAAAACAAAAATGTAGACAGAAGAGCGAAGGACATGGAGGGGGGATTGCAGAGATGCAATTTCCGCTTTGTAGGATTTCCAGAGGATGCCGAAGGTAGAGACTTAAGAATTGTTCCTTGAAAATTGGATATGAGAAGAGTGCCTTGCGGCAAAGTTATCCCCAGTCTTTGTTGTGGAAAGGGCACACAGAGCACTGACCCCAAAGCCACCAGTAGGAAATTCACCACAGACTCTCATTCTTCAAATCCTTAATTATAGAGACCGTAACTCCATCCTGTGAGTGGTGCAACATAAGGGAAACCCTAAGTTTGAAAAACACACAATACATGTCTACCCAGACTATATGAGCCAAGTTCAGCAACTACGGGCCTCCTTTGGGGGTGTAAAGCAGAAACTCAGAGCGATGGGACTGTGTTACATGCTGATGTTGCCAGAAAAATTAAAGGTAATTCATGCAGACTGTGCACACTTCTTCACCACCCCAGAAGCAGTGTGTGATTGTCTTGAGGGACACGGAGATAACCGCACCCTGCCATGTGGTCATGATCCCAGGGAGACAAAGACTTAGGCACTATCTGGACTCTGCAACTGCAAGCAAAGAAACAGAAGAGAGCCGGGTTTGCCAGAACATCCCAGAAAGTGGGGAAGCGCTGTGTGATCTCTGGAGGCGGGGCAGGAGCCCTTTAAAACTTGTTCGCGCTCCCGCCGTCGCGGGAAGCGCTGTGTGATCTCTGGAGGCGGGGCAGGAGCCCTTTAAAACTTGTTCGCGCTCCCGCCGTCGCGGGAAGCGCTGTGTGATCTCTGGAGGCGGGGCAGGAGCCCTTTAAAACTTGTCCGCGCTCCCGCCGTCGCGGGAAGCGCTGTGTGATCTCTGGAGGCGGGGCAGGAGCCCTTTAAAACTTGTCCGCGCTCCCGCCGTCGCGGGAAGCGCTGTGTGATCTCTGGAGGCGGGGCAGGAGCCCTTTAAAACTTGTCCGCGCTCCAGCCGTCGCGGGAAGCGCTGTGTGATCTCTGGAGGCGGGGCAGGAGCCCTTTAAAACTTGTCCGCGCTCCCGCCGTCGCGGGAAGCGCTGTGTGATCTCTGGAGGCGGGGCAGGAGCCCTTTAAAACTTGTCCGCGCTCCCGCCGTCGCGGGAAGCGCTGTGTGATCTCTGGAGGCGGGGCAGGAGCCCTTTAAAACTTGTCCGCGCTCCCGCCGTCGCGGGAAGCGCTGTGTGATCTCTGGAGGCGGGGCAGGAGCCCTTTAAAACTTGTCCGCGCTCCCGCCGTCGCGGGAAGCGCTGTGTGATCTCTGGAGGCGGGGCAGGAGCCCTTTAAAACTTGTCCGCGCTCCCGCCGTCGCGGGAAGCGCTGTGTGATCTCTGGAGGCGGGGCAGGAGCCCTTTAAAACTTGTCCGCGTTCCCGCGGGAAGCGCTGTGTGATCTCTGGAGGCGGGGCAGGAGCCCTTTAAAACTTGTTCGCGCTCCCGCCGCGCGGGACGCGCGCGGGCGGTGCCCGGGCGAAGCCCGGGCCAAGGGCGGGCCCGTCCTGCGCCCGTCCGCGGCTGACAGAGGCTGGGCTGGGCCACCCCCCTAACATCTATCTCCCAAGAAGGCCATATTGTACTCAGTCCCTTTTGCTAGTTCCTACTCTGTCTCCCCAGTCAGCTGCTCCATTTAATCTGACACCTTATCATTTAACCCTGCACCTACACTAACACCAGATGGGCAAAAGGAAAGCAATAGAGGCAGGGGCCGGGGCAGTACTAAAAGCCAAGCGAAAAAGGCATAAGCATGCTGCTAGCAATTGCGTTATGGATAGAATCGACTCTCTCCTGGGCGAATGCAACGGAATACTAACTAGCCCCCAGGGAAACATTTCTATTGCAACTGGGGAGGGGCCCACTTCAACTAGCAGGAAGGAAGGTTCCATGAAAATCGCTGAGATTTTCATGAAACGAGGGCAACAAGTTACTGACACTACAGGGGCGGGTGAAAGTAGGAACGTTATCACCCATGCGGCCCCCTCCCTAGCAGAAGACCTACCACTTGCCATCAACGATTCCATCCAGCTCAGTAACCGCTTCAATCCCCTAACCAACCTCCCTGAATCACGCGACGACATCAACCCAGACACCCTGGCAGATGGGCCAGCAGCAACCAACACGCACTCTCCCCATGTAACCCCACAGCATATCGAATACATACAAGCTCTAAGGAAGGAAGTCACAGAACTCAAGCATATGGTTAACTCATTACTTGCAATAGTAAAACAGCTAACCCACGCAAATAACACGACCACCAGTAACCTTGCCCAAAATCCAATCCTATCAGGCATCACAACAAACTCGCCCAACTCCTCTGCTTCTAGCCACGCTGGCCCTCACCCTACCAAAGAAAAGACCATGAACTCCCACCAGTCTCCCCTCTTCCACAATTTAGGCATAGGAAATTCACTAGACATCTATCATAATACCCTCAAACCCATGAGCAACACTGCCTCAAAATACTCTACGCAACCTGCCACTGACCAGTCCCATTTAGGTAATATAGTTCTAATGGTTAACGTTCCCAAGTTAACCACATTGGCGCACAAGGAAGGGGTAGACTCTATCAAAAACAAGGCAATCCACTGGATTTGCCATGTTAGAGGCTGCCGATCCATAATACGTGAGGACCTAATTACCGTAGTACGACGGCCAGATCCGGGAACTCACTTTGATATCCTAAAACTGACACTCAAGAACAGGACCATGGCGAACAATCTGGTGGCCCTAGACGCAAGAACAAGCCCACCTGCACACTCACGCATCCGGTTTAAACAGCCCAGGTCACCCACGCTCCACGAGGAACGCCCGAGTTACCACCCAGCAGAAAACCTATCCCCTCTTGGTAAACATGATTGACTCACAGCTCCACCTAAAATCTATGCAGGCAAACCTTGCAACCTTCCAACATCCATCACCCCCAGATCCTCCTTTTACCCCACCACTGTCTGTCCATGTATTCACCCCCCTACCCATGATACCGCGACCATTTCCGGCTCACCGAGCAATCATGACAACGATGCTCCACCCATCTTGCAGGCACATTGCCCACCAAACCTAGAGCTGCTGTCTAGGCCCGCAAGCATCTCCTTGATCAGGACCAGGCCTGTTCCAACAGAGGAACATCACCAACCACCACAAACCTCACGGGCAAACATTGGCATCAACCCATCCCTGCTCCCCCAGCCACATCTGCCAAACCAACCCCTGACAGCCAACCTCAAAAACCCCGGGCACTTAGGTAGGACAACTCAGTCACAATCTGGGGTACGACTTGTCTCATGGAACGTGGCAGGTCTGAAACCTATTCTTCCCCTTCCATCCTTCTCCTCATTTATTGACGAACATGACATATGTCTCCTACAGGAAACATGGTCACTCGACCCACTCTTCCGAACAGGCTACTCAAATTTCCACATCCCCGCTGTGGCCAGCACGAGAGGCAGGCCCTCAGGGGGTCTGACCATCTGGATCAAAACATCACTTAGCTGCCATATATCACAGCTACCTACCGCCTCTCCCGACCTGTTAGGCCTTCGTCTATCCTTTGGGCCTGACTCTGTGGTGAACATCTTTAATATCTACGCTCAAGGGGTCAGGGGGGGTCAAGTCTCCAAAACCCTCTGCGCCCTCGTAGCCCTCTTACAAAATTATCCCCGCCATCATAAAACCATTGTGGCTGGGGACTTCAACGTCACATTCGAACCCCTTGACTGGGACGATCTCAGGTCCACCCGCGAGGAAGATCAAGTCTGGTCTATCCCCGCCCTGTCCATTGCACCCATCAAAAGGTGGACGTCGGTTGCGATTCAGGTAAAATCATTGACCATGGAGTTTGGACTCAGGGCGCTAAATGGCAGAACTAATTCAGACACCAACGGTAGTCACACATACAACAAAACGAACCACACCAGCAGAATCGATTATTGCCTATTCGATATAAGATTATGGCCTCTAGTCATCGATATGACAATCATCGAAAGGACCGAAAGTGATCACAACCCTCTTTCTGTCCACACATTAGCCCTAGGTAACCTCCCAGCCACGTCTAACCCCGCAGCAGTAGCACCCGAGGGTATTAACCTGGCCAACAACAAAAGACACCTAAAATGGGTCAATATTGTGGCCCGGCCCGCACTCATCAATGCTGCCAACAACACCCTAAAATCCACACTAAGGGACCTAGAGGCAGGTTCAGCAACACCCCACCAGGAAATTAGCTCAATCCACACCTCCTGCTTTAGGGATATCGCAACCCACTTCTCAGCACCCCCAGCCCACGACGACAAACGACCCAAAGCCAGGCACCGCTGGTTCAACAAAACGTGCCGGTCCCTAAACAAGCGCCTAGTTCAAGCCATTAAATCCAAGGACCCCATCGCCATCCGCGTAGCTAGGAAGTCCTATAAATCTGCAATATGCATAGCCAAGCGTGATCAAGATAGCAAATGGTGGACATCACTCAGCGACGCTGTGCGCGAGAGAAATTATAGTCTGTTCTGGTCCCTGGCAGCGCGAGGCCCAGAAAGCAGTGGTTTGGACATCACAACCAATATTGCCCCAAGAGACTGGATAGCCCACTTTAGTAGTTTGTACTCCCCTGATCATGATAGCCCCACCTCTGTTTGTACGGGCCCCCTCCTATTTCACTCGTTAGCACCAACCACCGCAGCACCCCTGTTGTTCTCCCAAAGTGATATAACTTACTCTCTAAGCACTCTAAAACGCGGCAGGGCCCCTGGTTCAGACTGCGTCCCAGCAGACCTATTCTCAACAGACCTAGCATCCTGGTCAAGATATCTCACCATTCTAGCTAACGCAATAGCATCTGGGGCGCCAATTCCCGACTCTTGGAAAGCGGCCATTGTTATTCCAATCTTTAAAAAGGGCGACAGATCTCTTCCCTGTAACTATAGACCCATTAGTCTAATTGACTGTGTCCAAAAAGTCTTCTGCCACTGCCTCCTAGGGAAGATAGAAGAATGGATAATTGACCACGATATCCTTAGCCCCCTCCAAGCCGGTTTCCGAAAGAAGATCTCCACCACTGATCAAGCCCTCAGATTCCTATTATTATATTGGAAAACAGTGTTCATCGGTAAAGGCAGCCTTTATGTAGCTTTCGTGGATCTCAAATCTGCTTTTGACCTAGTACCTCGCAACAAACTGTGGGTCACTCTCTCTCGGATGGGAATCCCGGAACACATCCTTGCCATTTTGATACGACTCCACGAGGACAACTACGCACAAGTCAGGTGGGGCAACAAGGGCCAACTTACCGATAGAATCCACGTCTCTAGGGGTGTGCGGGAAGGTTGCGTACTTGCCCCGACCCTCTTTTCCCTGTACATCAACGAAATTGTCCCCTCCCTCCTCAGACTGCAGGCTGACGCACCTTCACTTGGCACACAAAAAATCCCAGTCTTACTCTTTGCCGATGACACTCTCTTGATATCTAAGACCCCTAGTGGTCTAAGGAAACTCCTTGCGTGCTTCGAGCATTTCTGTTCATCCCAGGGACTCGAAATCAACGCAACGAAAACCAAACTAATGACCCTTAATCCCCACAGATCTTTCAAAGGGAAATTTACTCTAGAGGGCTCCTCACTCGAGAAGGTGGGCATTTTCAGCTACCTGGGCATAACACTCACTGACAACATGTCCTGGAAGCCACACATAGGAAAACAAGCCCTTAAATTAAGACAAACAACTGGGGCTCTACTAAAAAACTTCCACCTCTCACACACAAAACCAATTCGCCCAGCATTACAATTATACGAAGCCCAGGCAGTTTCCTCAGCGCTCTACGGGGCTGAACTTTGGGGTTATACCAAAACCCAAGACCTAACCACCGCTGAAAACAACTTCTTAAGAAACCTTGTGTCCCTTCCGCTAAGCACCCCACTGTTCCCTCTTTTCAAGGACCTCGGCATCAAACGCATTGGTCACAAAGCCCGCCTGCGACCTCTGCTGTACTGGCGGCGTCTCTGGACCACTCCGGAACTTGTCATCTTCACCGAAGCTCTACAGGTCATCCTAAAAGCCGACCACCTGCACAGAATCCCCTGGCTACGATCCATCAAGGATTTACTCCACTCTATCGGGCTCGATGATCTCTGGAACTCACCAGCCACGTCAGTCTTTCCCTCGAAAAGCGAACTAAAGAAACTTTACTGGCAAAGGGCCAACAACGAAGACACTCGGGCTGCACTCCACACTACATTATCTTGTGACTTTGCCAACCTAAAAGAGTCATGCAAGTACGAAACTTTTTGGGACCTAATCACGGCCCCAAGGGAAAGGAAACTGTACTTCCAGCTCCGCATTGGAACACTCCCATTAAGACTTTTCACCAGCAGCTGGTCAAACAACGAATCCACCGCATGCCCTGCTTGCAAAGCCCCCGTGGAGAATCTCCCTCACCTCCTTTTTGCATGCCCCGCGTATACTGCCCCCCGTAGGAAATGGCTGGCCCCGGCATGCAGACTACTGGGAGCACGCTGCTCTGCGCTAGCTCTGCGAATCCTCAGATCAGACACCAGACCAACGCTAGTGATCGCTATCGCCAAATTCCTCGGAGCTAGTTGGCTTATTAGAGGGAAAACTCTCCTGGACAAAGACTCCAAATAAGACTGTCCCAACATCCTGCAGAGTGCATTTCACTTCATTTCATTTTTTCTAATTTCATTCCATTTTATTCTATCTCATTTTTATTCCATTTTAATTTTTATTTATATTTCATTCCCTTTTATCACCATATTTACCTGCAATTTTATTTTATCATGTGCATTTATTTGTATTTATTACTGCTCGCGCTTTTTTGGCTCTTGTAGCCGCAATAAAGCTTCTTTGAATTGAATTGAATTGGTGGTGTGGCAAGATGGAACTTTGGCCTTGGAAGACCAAAGTATGATAGCAGGAGACCTGTGGGTGCTGTGGCCGGACACTGAGATTCTGAGGCTGGAAAGAGAAGAGGCGCGATCCTTGGTGGAAGAAATCACAGCATTGGGTGCAGACAACCACAACCTCACATCAACAACCCTGATTGAGTCTGGAAAATGATAAATAGACGGGACAATTTGTGGATCCCAAGCCAAAAAACAAGCAAAGGGAATGCTTTCCGACCTGCCAAAGATGAGGTGTGCCTCCTGATATCGCTAATTCTTTGATCAGTGGATGCAGGTTTTGGGTGCAGCCTCAGAATGGGGCCACCTTTAAAGGGTGATTCACTGTACTACTCCCCTTAATGACTGCATTTGAGTGACTTGTAGCAAGAGAAACTGAGATATGAACGCAGCAATGTGAGGATGAAGATGCAACAGGAATTGTGTGATTGAGTTAGCACCAGGGGTGAAGCTGGTGTGCTGACCACATTGCTAGGGATCTCTGCATACCAGCCCACAGTGCATAGGAAATTAGTAACTATGCTTGAAAGTCTGAGTGGCGAATGCTAAGTACAAAAGAGCGTGCGAAGAAGGAAGATGTCTACCAAGCGTGTTGATGCTGGGATCTGTTCTCTGTTCTATGTGCATATTACATTGGTTTGTTTGACTCAAGAAGAGGAAGGGGAGACCCTAATGATGGTTGGGGATGCACAGGTTGTTCATAAGGGTGTATCCTGGGGTGGGGGTGAAGACATAGCTAACCTGACTATCTACACAAATAATAAGGTGAAGAAATTGACGCCCGTAATGGAGCTGCAGGACAATATACAACTGAAAAAATTAAGATGGGAACTCATGACTTTTGACTGTGAGGGGGCTGAACTTATTCATTAAATGACATTGGATACTAACATATCTGCACTGACATGGTATACAAATAGCACTCCTTCAGTTGACACATTTAATAGACACCGAGGTCACCAAACTACAGAAGTAATGGAGGGGACAGTTATATGCTGCTATTTACTCCAATTATGCCTGCGGGTCCTTTTATGGGTCACCCCACAGGTGCCATTTTTACTCTAGGGTTACCAAGGGGATATCAATGGCAGATACCTTCTGGTACACAGACTGTTGAATGGGTTGAAAATATGCTTGTTCAATATCTATGCCCCAAATATAGATGATGGCAACTTATTCCTCGCACTAGAACACAAGATGACTCATTATCTTCGGATGTCTTTGGTATGGGCCAGGGACTTTAACTGCGTCCTTACCAAAGACAGGGATAGACACCCTCCAAAGATCCAAACTAAGCTGCACATGAAAAGTTATCTTCAGACAGTGATGAACTGGGTACCAAGCCTACACATATGTTGAGTAACTCATCTGAATAACCAAGAATACACATGCTTCACTACCACACATCATACATATAGCTGAATTGAAAGATTACTGGTATCACACGATATTGCACCAATACTCACAAATGTCCAAATAATAGGCAGATTCCTGTCAGTCCAAGCTCCGGTGTCCATGAAATGGCAAGTAGGGGACATAGGCTTGTGGCTCAACCTGGAGATTAAAACCAGAAACTCTAAAAGATTCCATCTTCAGGGAGGAGTGGGATACCCTAAAGGTTGTTGTATGTGTTTAATACCTGTCCAGAATTTCTGGCACATGTAAATGTTTAGAATCCGATCTCAGGGAAGCTGAGAGCTTCCTGGCCACTACACAATGGACATGCTCAGACACTGCCTAGATCTGTGACTGAACTACAAATCAGTTGCTGCATCACAGAATTATAGGACAGGCTTGATAAACTGACTTCATGTGAATATTGACCGTTCTGACATAGGGAAGGGGATAGGTTGGGCCGCTTGATGGCCTGGCTGATTCGCCGGGAGAGATTCTCCCTTATTTTGTCTCTGAAAAGGGTAGATGGAACAAGAGTGACCATGCAAAATGGCATAAATAACCTACTGACAGATCACCTGAAGATAGTATACACTAAGGAAGGGAGTCCACAGATAACAGAGATACGATTGTACCTGGCGACTCTGAACTTCCTTTGTCTCACAGAGGTACAATGCGAGGGTTTGTATGAGGAGCTCCAGTTGGAGGAACTTAGGGCCATATGTACGACCACATTTTCCCATAGACACAGAATGGGTAAAACCCTTTGATACATCGGCTCATAAAGAGGCAGTATGGGAGCTAGTGCGCCAAAAGACACCAGGTCCAGACGAGTGGCCAGTGGAATATTATCAGAGTTAGAGGAATCAATTGATACCCAAGCTGCTCAAGACCTTTCTCGAATCAAAGAGATTGGCACTTTGCCCCAGTCAATGTGTAAGGCTCAGATCGTCATGCCCCCTAAGCTGATCAGGGACCCAGAGGAGCTGGGTTCTTGTAGACCCTTCTCCATGCTGTGTGTGGATACTAAAATATTGGCTATCGTCCTGGCCACACAGTTAAAACGAATCATAGCCCACTTGGTTCATAAAGATCAATGTGGTTTTATACCGGGCAGGAGAGCCCACATGAACCTGAAGTGACTATCACATGTCCTCAAATCCATGTCAGGGAACCTTGGTCCAGTGGCTGTAGATGCACTAGATATAGAAAAAGCATTTGATACTGTTGAGTGGGAGTACATGTGGATGGTTCTGGAGACGATGGCACTGGGGCCCGATTCCTTGCCTGGGTTCTCCTCCTTTACACCCATCCACTTGCATGTGTGTGAATGGGAAAGTTAATCTCAGAAGCCTTTTGTATAGAAAGGGGGACATGGCAGGGCTGCCCGCTGTATCCGCTTCTGTTCGCGATCGCAATAGAGTCTCTAGCACAAAAAGTGAGGAAGGAGATGGCGGAATGGGGGATGACTATGGGAGGAAGTGCACACATAGTCACAATATACACAGAAGAAGCGTTAATCTATCCAACAAACCTGAGGCACTCTACTCCCATACTGCTCAATATCTTGACAGAATTCAACAGTATGTTAGGCCTACATATTAACCAGTGCAAATCATTACTGTTTCCGAAGGCTAGACATGCGGGCCAGACCACGGCGGACCTCCCTCAGGCACCACACACATGAGAATGTGGGCATTTTAGATACCTAGGCATCCAGACACATCAGACAGATACCGGCCATTACGACCTAAGCATGGGTGACACAATACAACAGCTGGAGGCCTTCAATGACTTCTGGAAGAAAC
This sequence comes from Pleurodeles waltl, assembly GCF_031143425.1. Taxonomy (NCBI): domain Eukaryota; kingdom Metazoa; phylum Chordata; class Amphibia; order Caudata; family Salamandridae; genus Pleurodeles; species Pleurodeles waltl. The sequence continues at coordinate 1,482,237,399 of NC_090440.1, read as the reverse complement.
TTCCACTATCCATAATGGGGAGAGCAGCCTTGAGCAGGATTGTTTTCCTCCATGCTGCCTGTATGTGCTGCAGAATTTGCTATGTCTTGTCCCCAAGTCCACATTTAAAAAACGTAACCAACTTCTGATATCCCTTACATGGGGGGGGGAGCAGGGTGAAACTGGAAGTGTTAAAAATGGATCCAGAGATTGGAGGGATAGGAGCCCTGGATCTGGAATTGTATTTCCATGTAGAAATCCAGCAATATGCAGTGCAGTGGTGTGGAAATAGAATGAATGCAGAAAAATACCTATTGAGTGACTATGAGGGTGCAGACGATCCTCCTGGATACCTGATGAAAAGTAAAAGAGTTCCAGGCGAAGCCCCTTTTTGGAAAAAACAGGTTGCAGAGATATAGAAATGAATGTACTAAAATGATCCCTAGCTTCAGACAGGCACAAACGATAATAGATCTTACAAAATGGTATGATGGCAGCTGCTTAACAGTAGGCGACTTGCATCAATGGGGGAAGTTCCAAACATTCAATGAGTCTCGGGCATCTTTCAGTTACCTCCAGGGCAGCATTTATAGTACAACAAAATCTCCCATATAATCAGGGGAGTGTGGCCCAGCTTCCCAGAGGAACCGGAGGAATCCCACACACTACTTGTAATTCTTGATCCAGAGGTAGCCAGAGGCCTAATGTCTCGAATATACAAAGCCCTGTAAGCCAATCATAGCGTGGACATGATAAGGGTGTGGGGTAGATGGGAGCCAGAACTGGAAACCCCACTCAAAGAATCGAAGTGACGAAGGGCATTTACACAGGTTTGAGAAGTAGCAAGTAGCACTCGCCTTAAACTAACCCTGTTCCATTACCTCCATTACACATACCTCACTCACCAGAGACTCCACATTTTTATCCCACACATATGACAGGGTGCCCTCACTGTGGGCACAGGTCAGTGGACTTCATACATATGACTTTGGATTGACCCCAGTTACGCGTGTTCTGGATAAATGTCATAGACAACCTAAAAGAAATAACAATACTACAGATTGAATTCTCACCCAAGCACTGCATATTAAATGGACTCCCTTTTCCAAAAAGAGGGAAGAAAATGCATACTGATTCGCGCTACTGGGGTTGGTTTTGGCTCAACGTGATATCACGAAACACTAGGGTCAGAAGAGACCCCCAGATTGCAGCACTGGAGAACAGACCTGAGGGAATGGGGATTAGCCGAAGAGAAATGGCTGGGAATGGTTTGACATGATGAACACCTACTGAATGAGATATAGAAATATGGAGTGACATGTTGGAAGAACTGGGCAAACAAGACCTCCCAGGGTCCACACAACACAATTAAGCAGACACTATATCCCAAAAGAGGACTTAAGACAACCCATTAAACCCAAAGGGAGAGAGTTGATGAGACAAAGGCAGTGATAAACCAGAAAGAATATACTAAAATACAAGCTACTACCTCTAACTTCTTTACCTGGGGAGGGCAGACATAGTGGGCACCCATACTCACAATAACCAGAAAGACCCTCTAAGGTAATCGCAAACAGCCCCCTGCATTAGTATGAACATGTAACATGTTCATTACAGACCTCATAATTGAATATAAATTAAAACAAAACACAGCAGACGGTATCCTTGTATGCTCCAAGTACCAAATAGACTATGCTAAAACAAGCCATGGTCATGGTTATGACTGTTAGATGATATTGTTATCAAGTTGTTAATTGTGGTAAGGTTTTGTAAAGCAAATAAGTTGGTGATCTCAGGAGAAGTCCTATTGCAACCTGCACAGCGGGAGCCATACTAATGGGACGGTAACGCTCCGTGCAGCCAAAACTCCATCTTAGGAAACTAATGCCCTAAAGTCCAGAAATGTTCAGTCAGATTATGTAGTCTGTCATGTAATGCAGATGTTATGAAACATAATGTTCAAAAAATAAATCACTTAACTGAATATTTCCACATCAATTGCATAGAAATTCACATTGTGAGAAATTACTGTAGGCCTACATGTCATGTCCTTCATTGCTTCAGCAATTGGACATGACTAATGACATTGAGTAATGGTTCACGGTATGTATGACCTACCACCCAATGTTTACACAATCCTGTCTGTGGTAACATATGAACTGTATACCTATCACATGTAATTATTTTCCAATAGAGTTTGGCCTGCACACAGACATGTGATGGAATCAGGCATCAACCTATGAAGACATGTTGATCTTAGTGCAACAGAAGTGTAAATATTACAAAAGTGAAAGGCCCACATGCCAATATGTAGGCACAAATACTAATGGCACCAGTGATGTTTGCTATCCCATATCACTGTCCATTCCTCACTTTGCTAAGGGGAAATATTACTTAGTCACTGCACCCAAACTGCACCGTATGCTATGTCACATGTAAGAGGGTTACCATTACATGAGACACCGAAGTGATGCAGCATCACACTTGACACACTGAAGACAAGTGGCCTGTTGGGTACAAATGTCACCCACAACATCAAACAACATGAGCTTATTAATCACTGTACTCATCCATGTGTCTGCTCAAGACAGTAAATTGGTAGTGGACTGGACTCTGCTGTGTTCCTTGTCATGCGGACAATAGGAAAAGCACATCAGCATGCACATACTACCAGACATACACAAATAATGACTTTTCTTGTGTGTCACACATAGGCCATCCCCAATATTGATGGGGAGATGTCTGCCTGTAACACATAAAGTTGGCAATGTAAGATGTATGACTCTGGCCAGGACTCACCCCCTTGTAGCTGCTGTGAGTCCCTCAAACACCCATCAAGCTCAGGGTAGGCCACAACCAGTATGCAGGCCATTAGGGGGGTCAGTGTCCGGGGTGTGCCCCATCCATGCTGGGAGGACCGCCCCAGCTGGACCGCTATACTCTTCCGGGTCCAGCGTCTCAGGTCCTCCCACCTTTTCCGTCAATGAATGTTACGCTGGTGATAGACACACAGGGTCTGCACTTTCTGGGAAAGCCAAATGGCTTGCTTCTGATGGGTGTTGACATGTATGAATGCAAAAGATGAGTAAACAGATCACAATTGCATATTTTAGGATATCTGTTTGGTTAACACACATTTTGTATACATCTAGCAGAAGCATCTTTAAATTGTTAACACACTACATGGGTAATTCTCACATGCTGAAAAGTACATAAATAAATGCTTTTGTAGTCATCTACTGACTATTCTCAGCAGGATATATGGCCTAGTCATGGCCTACACTAATTAAGTCAAGCCACGAACATTATGTAGCCCAGGACCAACCAACATGTACTTTGATGTGAGCTACAAAGAAACACAACACACCACTGTGATCTTCTGAAGGGTAAACTACTTGTGCATGACTGTACAGACACCTTTACAACCAGGGCCATTGCCTTGTTGCATATGATCCAAGCAGTCTAGAACCATAGTATAGACTGCATCCTAAGACCTAGGTCACAATGAAAGGACTGGCATGTATATCACTGAGAGCTTCCTCTCTGGGGATGTGTGGACATGTGGACTACTTAATGGAATATCATAATATGTCGGATTGAGTGTGTGTGGTATGTATTTGCATCACAGGACAAACCTTTTACCATATATGGCACTGTTACAAAGATAACATTGAACATACCACAATATGTTTTGTTTGATTGGTTGAATGTAGCAAAGCTAGTGATTCACATATAATGATCTTTTCAGAATTAACCAAATATCTGCACTGTAAGTGTGTCACTTGTGAAATAGGCCTGTACAGTACAAACACAACATGTAGAAACATGACAACACACCTGTGGGAGTAACGGGCACATCATTAGTAAATGTCACACATTGACAATGTGGGTCAATGGAAGGAAGAACCAGGTTACATTGGGTTACATCAGTCACCATTCCAAATGGAGTTTATGTAAAAGCATTCAGGGCTACTATTTGTTCAGAAGACTCATTTTGGGAATGTCCAAGGATCTGCAGTCCTCCAGGGAGATTAAACTATGCATCAGTTGTATTGGTACAGTAACTCTGCCCTAGCCTGGGCCATGGTTTATAATGGGCAAAACTCTTTGTCAGGCTTTGCTCTCTGCAGGCTGAACATGCTGAACACACATGAACATCACATTTCCATCACTTCAGTACATAAACGTACATCTTGTGGCCAATCAATATGTGAGCTCAAGGTTGCATGAAGGGGTTAGTAAGGTTTAGCTAGCTTTGACATAACAATTTGGCAGGGCCTGATCTGGACTGAGTGATATGTGGGACTGTACACATGGCTAACATCCTCCTCAACTACTACCTACAGTATACATACACAGCTCATGCAGTAATGCAAATACATTTATTTTTTCATTTAACATTATCTGATCATCAAATATACTATAGGTACCCTGAAAAGAATACTTGCATACATATGTGAATGCAACACAAGGAGGATCCAGGGCTTATCATACCTCACATAAAGCAATTGTGATTTTCAATACACAAAGTACAGGGCTCCACAATCCATTACATTTTCATCCTATGTATGGATCACAAAATGCAACTATAGTAATCTAAAAGTCTCTTTGGAACTGAGATGCACATTGTAGCCTGTGAGAAAGGAAAGGATGGTTTTGAACAGAGGCAAATAAGTATGTGAGGTAATTACCTGTTCCTCTTATATGCCATATAGCTGACCGTACAGGGGAAGGACCTCTTCAACAAGTTTCTCCAGCTCCTCTGGAGAGAAGGCAAGGGCCCTCTCAACTGCTTGGCCTAGCACGATTGCTCCAAGAGATGGCAGACATCAGCTAAAGTGGAAGAGATGTAAATAGCAGCAGTGTCAGGAGGCAAGTGAGCTATTTTTCAAATCACTGTGTACATGTATGTCATGCACACAGTCATCAGCGTAGATAGGCACAGCCATTGGCCTGCGACTATTATAGTCAACAACTTTAGCCTATGACTGTGCCCGTCGTGGATTAAACTGCCACGGTCAACATACGTCGGCATTGGCAGCTTCCAAAAGCCCAATATACGTGGCCAGGCGTCCACCATTTTAGCAGTTGAAACTACAGTATTGGTTACTGGTGATTGCGTCACCACCACTACAAATGTGGTGTAACATGTTTACATATGTACTACTCCATTGATCTGTAATTTCTTTTACACAATCATCAGTGTAGTGCTTTAGTGGGCATAAACACCATATAACCGCGGTGCACTGTACACCACTGGTGACGGTATTTTGGGAGAACAAAATAAACTTTACAATATCAAGGTGCTCATGAGAAACATTTAAGCGTATAAAGTGCACATATATGTTGTAGACACATATGCAGATCACAATGAGCTGGATTTTGAATGGTAGACAATAGTTATGTGAAATATGTGTAATGCTTTTTTAGCCAGTTATGTTTTGTCACATGACTTTTGGCTTACTCATCATATATGTTACTCTGGACACTATTTGATTCCACACATAAGTACCCTGGGGAAGGGAGAAGACCACAATTTCCAGTGCACAGCCCATTTAAAGACCTTCAGACCATGGAAGAAAGGGATGTTCTAAAAAAGTTTCATATGAATAGGCGAACTGTACAAGATTTATGCTGTTAGTTGATGCCTGATCTTATTCCTCAAAACACTAATCAAACATGAATCCCACCTATTGTGAGACTCATAGCAGTATAGCATTTTCTGGCCACAGGATCCTTTCAATATACATTAGAGATATATTGTGGCATGTCACAACCTATATTCAGAGGTGTATTAAAAACACATTAACATCTATATCAGGTTCACCAGATGTGAGGATTTAGCCAATGTGAAGGCTAACTTCTATGGATTTGGTCACCTCCCACATGTGATGGAGCCACTGATGGCACCCATATTGCTTTAGTACTAATGAAAGCCATTGAACAAGTTTATCAAAACAAGAAGAACTTCAATTCTATCAACGTGCAAGTTGTCTGCTTGACACATTTGTATATTTTAAACATCTGTGCCCAGTTCCCGGGTTTAGCACATGATTCATTCGCAATGCAGAATAGCACCATACCTCAGGTGATGTCACAACTACAACTGAAGAGGGCCTGGATTGAGGGTAACTAAGATCTGTCCTAACTTTGTGTGTGCAATGTCATATACTATAATCAGAAAGCCTGTGACTCATTGTACACTTATGTCTTATTACAAAACAGGAGACACAGCATATCCCAACCATCCTTGGTTGTTAACACCACTAAAGAATCCAACTACGCCAAGGGAAGTCTGATTCAATGAGGCTCATGGAAGAACAAGACAGAACGTGGAGCGAGCTTTTGGTCTCCTAAAGGCCAGTTTTCGCTGTCTGGACAAGACTGGAGAGCCCTCCTCTTCTCCTCCGGGAAGGTGTGTCAAATTACTGTGGGCTGCTGCATGCTTCATAACATCACCCTGCAATGGAGCATCATTTACATCACAGAGGATGGAGAGCCTCAAGTGCCACTTGGTGGGAATCCTGAAATGACAAATGATGATGCTAGTTGTGCAGAGGAAGGAGCTGACTTGCGACAAGACGTCATCAACGGCTTCTTTAAATGAGTGTAAGTCTGTTATGAGATGTATGGTTTCATTGCTGATCTCTCTGTTTTGGTTTTTTAGGTACCTTCACCATGGCATCTTCATTTGGACATTTCAGAGTTGTGATGTTAGCAGGTAGAAAATGCTGTTGGGACATATGAAGTGGACAAGGATTGTTCCTGGGAATGCATATCACAGACTTTGGGTGTACAAAACCTGATCCAAGACAGCTTGCACAGTGATAGGATGAGGAGACTACATTGGACTTGTTCCTTGTCGTGTGTTGGCCATTATGCATTATGTTCATCATCATGTGCTCAGATAATATGTAGTTGTAGGCCCAATTCATGTAAGTTTCCCTTCACATTGGGTAACTATTCATTTTGTGTAAATTGTAATTAGCTGTTGATGTGTTTCATCCTTGTAGGCCAAAGTGCTTGTGGCACATCACTGACATGTTTGTGACACACCACCAGACACAGAAGCACTGGATGGTAATGGCCATGTGATCAGAAACTTTTGTACTGTCTTCTGTTTTAATCTTTCTTGATATGATGTAGAAATCCTTTTGTGAGGTAGGCAATATGGCTCCAGCTGATGAAATAGACCAGTTTCATTCATGCCTATTGTAGAGGCATTTTCTTATATATCCCCTCCTTCCATATTCTTGAGGTATGTACCTGTAAATGTGATCACTTACACAGTATAATTGAGTCATGCATGATTTGCTATGTGTCTGATGTCTTGCCAGCCTATGATTGGAACAATATAATAAAAATGTTATAAGACAAGACACTTTCATGTATGTGTTAGTATGACGTGGTTATGATCCTGAGCTAAACATTGTGTACATGCAACTTATCGATGCTTACACAAGTAGCTTGCTTTATCATTGTATATTTCACATGGTATTATATAGCTACATTGCTAAATGTGTAATTTACTACAGCGTACAAAGTAGGTGACTTTTGAATTTATTAAAGTTTAAAAGGTGAAGACACACTTAGTGCAAAAACAAACACAAAAGAAAAGTGAAGTAGTCAGTCATGGTGAGTGAAACCATAAATGTAGATGCCAAACTCTACAATCCAAAGTTCAGATTACTCCTTCCATCGGAACTGGAAAAGTGTCCAGAATAAGTCCACAGAGTGAATGTGTGACACAAAATGGAGGAAATTAAGGGCAAAGTTTTTTCCAGCAGTCTTGCCATCCACACCTCCTGGATTTTTACATGGGGTCCCCACTTGCAAGAGTGTAGGGTTTCCACAGCTGAAGAAGCAGGGGTGTCTGAAAGTCTTTCTTCCTCTGTCAGGGAATCCCTTCCTGTAGCTGCCACAGATGTAGATGGGCTTGATGTAGTTGCATTACAGGAAAAGGTAGATGGTGATGAAAAAACCCTGCTTAGGGTTATATAGATGTCCGTCAGCACCCCTGTTAGGGACCCCATGTTGGAGTGATGGGCTTCCATCTGACGGTACATGTCCTTCTAGGGCTGCTTGATTTCCTGGGGCTCAGTAAGTGCATGGCCCATTACGCATTGGGACTCCCTATATACACCCAAGGCTTTGCTGATGGTGTCCTGGTTGTGAGTGCCCAATGGCCTCACTCTGCCCGCTCAGCATCCCTCCCACGGACCCTATCCCCATGAGCCTGTGACGTTGGCACAGGTTGCCCTCTCCAACTGTGTCCTGGTCCCTTAGGGCTGGTGATTTGCACTTCAGGATTCAGGACGGGGGGGCACAAGACTTGACTAACTGCGCTAGGTACACCGGTTGGAGGGAATGGTGTTGGCTGAGATGCTGTTGCATCTGGGGTGGGAGGTGTTGTTGTGGGTACAGTGAGATTCACTGTTGCCATCTGCCCAGTCTGAACAGATTTGCCAGGTCTGTCATGGATGTTCATATGTTCAGGAGTGTTGTCATCACTAAGGGCTTTTATCGGGGAATGGAGTGGAATTCTGTTTGGTGGACAATCTCTGCCCGAGGTGCTGTGCCAGATTGACCTGTTCTGAAAGAGATAACATTGCTATTGTTGGTAGTATGGAATCTATGTCCAAATGTTTTGTGTCTCAGTAAGTAGAGACCTAGGACAATCTTAATAGGTAGGGTTTCCTATTGTGATATAATTCCATGGTATTGATCTGGTTGCAAGACATTTGTAGAGGTTGAAAAATGTATTAGAATTGAGCAGGTAATTAGATGTGCTGATAATTTGCTTTTTAGATTAAGGAATGACACTGAACAAACAGTTAAACCAACATAGTGGAGAAGTAAAATGTGTATTTGACCATTCCAGGGCCTAGTTGTATACGATACAGGTGAACACAACTTGGTTGTATATAAAGCATTAGTTATCAACTGAGTAGTGCAGACTCAATGGGTTCTCTTCCACTTTGAATCGGCTAAAGCAGCTTAATGCCTTACTAATAATTGGTGCACACACTTGGTAAGATGTCACTCATGCCATCAACTGTATCAGTGGAGCAGACCAGGGCAACATCAAGCTGAGTAGACAGACGTATCTCTGAGTAGATCATTATATGTAAATTGCTCAGTCCATGATAAGTGAACATCAGTTGTGACATGGCAAACAAGTTCAAATGGACAATAGCCCAATAAGCTCTTGTTTAGAGTTACACAAACAGTGCCTCATGGTAGTTGTAGTCATGACACAATCTAACTCCCAGCACTAGATAAATCAAAAACTCCATGATAAGTGAACATAATTTGTGACATGGCAAACAAGTGAAAATGGGCACGAGCACAACAGCCTCTTGTTTTGAGTTACAGAAAAAGGGCCTCATGGTAGTTGTAGTCAAATCACTCTGTACTTTCCAACACTTGACAAATGTGTTAGTCTTACATACCTTTTGCCAAACTGCAGTTGGGCTGAATCATACATTTACATATTGACACATACCATGGGTCCTGAGATTATATTTTAAGAGTAACACACTTAGAGGCCCCATTCCAACATATTGCATGTAATTGAGATTGATACATGCGATGTTATGTACAACAATACACATTGACAATCAAGTCTCTCTGATACTTTGGTTATTGCATGTTAGGAAAGTAGATAGACAACACAATGGCAAAAGCTGAGATGAGAGCATATAGGACATTGAAGTGTTGTAACAGTGATTGAGGTGTAACTTACCTGACTCTGCTCCCCCAGCGATTCCTGTCAAGCTCTCAGGATGCAGGATGGCCAAGGCATTCTCCTCCTTGGGGAAAGAGTTGTAATGGGGCACTCAGAAGATCACCACCAGTCCTTTGGGCCTCCAGTTATAGTGTGGAGCCCAGGGAATGCACTTCCCCCTTAGGTTGTTCCACCTCTTCCTGATTTCCTCCTTTGTGCGCAAGGTGGTGCCGACAGCATTGACTAGGTCGGCTATCCTTTGTCACATTTTCATTGTCCTACTGAGATGAGTGTGTTGGACTTAGGCTCCAAACAATTGTGGCTCTACTCTTATGATTTCATCCACCATGACTGTTAACCCAGTCTTAGAAAATGTGGATTTTGTTTTAATGTGACATGACTGTAAATTAAAAAGGGTGACAAGGACTGGAAAAACAAGACAAGTCATATTAGGAAAAAAAGATGTGTATGGAAAGTTTTAAATGGGATGGGAAAAAGGGCTGATTTATCTCACACAAAAAAAAACAATCATATGTGGTCTCTGTCTTGCTGTGCTGCAGTGGAAAGGCAAAGGATCATGGTCTGGGATGGGGTGTGGTTTATAGTGTGATTTGCAGGTGTGTTCATTTGGCCAGTGCATGTTAGCTGTATTGCTTTTGAATCCATCCAATGGGCACTGTTCTGGTGCTTTGCTGTTAGCATACCATGACAGCCTACCACTGTCAGGAAACCACTGCAAGGGGACCACCAGTTCAACTGTGTTTTCATAATTGGCTCAGCAGTTAGCTCTGGCCATGACGGCAACGGAATACTCACCTCCAACATTACAGCCCGCCACGCAGCTAGAGTTCACCATTCTGTCGATGAGGTGGGAGGATTAGGCTGTATACATCGTAATACAGTGGGCGAGAGCCCGCTGGCTAAGTGGTCTTCTTGGGCCCACCACTGCAGCGGTACGGCGGTACGACCACCAAATTCATAAACAGAACTATAGTCTGTTGGGAAGCATTGGTTACCATTTATAAAAGTTTGAGGAGCTGGTCCATCAGAGGTGTTGCAACCATTTAAGCTAAACAAATCGTTTGAGGAAAGGAGGTTTAACAATTCAGTAACCAGAGCAGACAGTAAATTAACTAAGACGTTTCCAAACCTTTTATTATAGGTAGATATAATTTCTTTCAACAAAGCATCACTCTTACGAGTATCTACTTTATGATTAAACTCACCTAAGAGTAAATTCATGTGCAATCGCAATTTCATAATCTTCCTTTAAAAGGGAAAACTGAACTTCATAATTATTTATAGTCGTGGTGTGTTTATAACCGAACTTGACACTAAACCACTACTACCTAAACAACTACTACTTAAACAACGACTGCCTAACACCGAAAAAACCTATAAAACAAATTATTTTACAACGAAGTCTAAACAACGAAAAAAAACATTAACTAAATTATTCCTAAAGAATGACCACCTATTTACTGACTACAAAAACCACTAAATCACGAATATTCCACTAAACCACTACTATGTTAACAACGACTACCTAAACAACGACTCCCCAAACAACTACTACCTAAACAACGACGACCCAAACAAAAATTACCTAAATAACGACTCCCCAAATAACTAATACCCAAACAAACTACTACCCAAACAACGAATACTTAAACAACGACTCCTAAAATAACTACTACCCAAACAAACGACTAGCCAAACAACGAATACCCAAACAAATACTACCCAACACCGAAAACGCCTAAACACCTAATATATTTAAAACGAACTACAAACAATGAAAAATATTATTAATTAATATCACAACTAAACAACAACGATTAATAAATACAATATTAAAACCACTACAGTACTACGTAAAAAATAAACAAAATTGAAAATAACAATATCTTTCCTACATACAAAAAACAAAACATCCCAAAAGTCCAAAACATATAAACACCGTTTTAAATCAAAATAAATAATACTTAAATAATTATAAAAAACACTAAAAAAAAAATGACCTACATAAAACGATAGTCCTACAACACTTTCTACATGACCCAGGAAGTACTTCCTCTACTAAACAAACGAAAACGAACATAAAAAAAAATACAAACTACAAAACAAATACACTCCACAATTATATATATCTAACATCACAAACAAATTCACAATAAAAAAACACATCCAAAACACATTCAATTTACAAATAAAACAATACTTACAAAAACACATATAAATACCAACGACCTCCATTTTCTACTCATTACTACACTGAACAACTTACAGAGAAGACGAGAATATCACTACGGAATTTTTTTTAAATATAATTTATCCAACACCGCCTTCTACTGAGATAACAAGGCAAAATATCCATAAATAAATATAAAGAAATTTACTAACCTATACCACAGCTAAAATAATATATAATTAATGTACCTTTTGTACTATTTTGTTACAGGCATAAATATCAAGAAACTGACCAAAAAGATAAACACCACACCTTCACCATCAAAGGTAAACCATTATCATTATTCAAAAACAATTTCACTAAACCCTAAACAATTGCATTAAAAAAATTGTTAAATAACGAATACCATAATACTAGAAAAATGAATTATAATATAATTAAAATATATATATATAAAATATTAGAACTACAAATTAGTTTAAAAAAAAAACATAATTCACCTAATAAATTTAACCAAAAACCAAATATTATTCACAAATTTCAAACCTACTAAAAGAATTACTTCTAAATTAAAAAAACTAATTAATTAATAAAACAAAATAATAAACTAAATAATACACTCTTTCTTATTTCTTACAGACTCCAAGGAACCAAAAAAAACACCAGAAGACATAAAAAAGTGAAATAAATCATAAAAAAAAAAAATACCTTCTGAAAAAAGAAAAAAAACTCAAAGTAAGTATAATATTTTCATTATAACATACAACCAGATTTTCTAATTAAATAAAACTAAACACACATTCTTATTCAAATACCCCTTAACTTGACACCAAACACACATAAACTCAGTAAAATGAAAAACACTTCACAAACACAGTACATATAGTATATAAAAAAAGTAACTATTACAACTCCACCGAACACTTACCTCTAAACAGCTGCTGGACAATAAACATAAATAAATTTACCATTACAAATCCACCAAATACATACCTCACAGCACATCCTTCACACCAAATACAACCAAAATTTCTATAACAAATACACCAACTACTTACCTCAGACCAAATCAGAAATATTAAATCAGCACATTGCAAAATAACCATAGCAAAAACCCCACATCATCACATCATAGTATGTGCAGAACAATTACTGTGAATACATTTACAATTACAACTCCACCAAATACTAAACTCAAAGCAGTTACTGCACACTATATAGAACTTAAATTATTATTCTAACTCCACAAACTACTTACCTCAAAAGATATTACACACATTAACTACACTACAAATAAATTATTGCAAATACCCCACATACTTACATTACAATATCTGCTACACAGTAACCAAAATAAAATTTACTATTGTACGACAGAACACCAACTTCCAAAACAACTAGTGCCTTAACAACGAGGACGGAACACCAACCTCCTTCTTACTACTAATAATTTTACCACAAATGCCTTAACAACGATATTTCATTGTAAAGGCATTCTTGATAAAAGCATTACTAATAGGCACCATTCACCCTACATCCCTCACACCACCCCCCCACCCCACCCCAAAACCTAAAACCCCCTCACCCCCACCCCCTCCCCAAAACCAAAAACACCCCACCCCAAAACCTAAAACCCCCTCACCCCCCACCCCTCCCCAAAACCAAAAACCCCCCACACCCCCCAACCCCGCCCCAAAACCTAAAACCCCCTAACCCCCCACCCCCTCCCCAAAACCAAAAACACCCCACCCCCCCAACCCTGCCCGAAACCTAAAACCCCCTGAACCCCACCCCTCCCCAAAACTAAAAACGCCCCACCCCAAAACCTAAAACACCCTGACCCACCACCCCTTCCCCAAAACCAAACACGCCCCACCCCCCAACCCCACCCCAAAACCTAAAACCCCCTGACCCTCCACTCCCTCCCCAAAACCAAAAATACCCCACCCAAAACCTAAAACCCCCTCACCCCACCCCCTCCCCAAAACCAAAAGCGCCCCACCCCCCCAACCCCACCCCAAAACCTAAAACCCCTGACCCCCCACCCCCTTCCCCTCCCCAAAACCTAAAACCCCCCCACTTACCTTATTCGACCCCTTGTCAACTGCGTCGTCCTCCTTCGCCAACTCCCTTCTTTGTATCTTAACCACGCATGTTTGTTATTCAGAACATACAAAGTTAAGTCACAAAATAAAGGAGTCATGGTTAAAAAAAGCATTGTTGCGCTTTCATGAACCACGACTTCGTAAATAAAACATCGTAATAAAGGATGTTTCCCAAAATGTACTATTACAACTCCACCACATACTTACGTCACAGCAGCTGCTACACAGTAAATAGCACTAAAATTACTATTCCTACTCCACCAACTACTTACCTCATATCACATTACAAATACTCAGAACATTACAAAATAACCAAAACAACTTCACTAGATACTTACATTAACATAGGTGCAGCAGAGTAACTATCAAATAATATATTATTACAACTCCACTAACTACTTATCTCATAACAAAAACTAGGAACACAATAGACCCACATATACAAATCTAAAAGCAAAAATTACTTACCTCAATAAATAACACACAATCACCAAATATAAAAGTTAACAAACCACCTACACCAAACACTTACAAGTAGAACACATTATACATTAATTAACTTACTATGTGGTAAACTAAATGCACCACAAATTTAATAATAAAAACTGCAAACTTCTTTTAACCTATTTCTTTATTGCAGAGACAAGGTTGTCAACCTCAGGAGCCATTGGAGGTGTGTACAATTCTACTCTTCACATTGCAGAGGCAGAGCTGTAACTCTAGAAAACACCGTTGTTAAGACAACAGATCACAACCACTCTGCCTCTGCAATAGAAATTGAGATAAGAGAAAACATACAAAAAATAAAAAACATTGCACACACCTCCAATGACTCCTGCGGACAGGTTATAAGGGAGGTAGTACAAAATATTCCAATACAGATTTCTGGGAGCATGCATTCTGTACCAAACCTTAGTAGAATATTTCAACGAGAAAGACTGGCAAGTAATCCCCAACATATAACACCACAAACCTATGAAGACATTAACATCCCCCCAGAACTAACAATTACCTTCTCCAAAGAAACTTTCCTCATTCACGACAACGAAAACCCTCAAAAAAGAATTTTAATATTCAGCACAACATGCAACTTACTAATCCTACAAAATAGTGAAATTTGGATGATGGATGGAACCTTTAAATCTACACCCCATCCATTCACTCAAATTTACACCATACATGCCACAAAAAATAACACTACAATCCCCCTAGTGTATGCATTACTGCCTGATAAACATTCCTCTACTTACAGTGAATTTTTATCAACAATAAAAAACAAAACATTAAATAAAACACCTAGAAAAGTAATACTAGATTTCGAATTATCAATGATAAATACAATACTAAAAATATATCCACAAACCCAAATTCAAGGATGCTTTTTCCACTTTTCACAAGCATATTGGCATAGAATACAAAAATCATCCCTAAGTAGAGAATATTTCTCAGACTGCATACTACAATTTGAATAAAAAAAAACTCACAGCATTATGCTTTGTACCACCTACAAATGAGTATTACACCGCAATAACAGACTCTAACTATTATACACAAAATGAAGACAAATTAGCACCCTTACTAAATTACTTTGAAGAAACCTGGATTGGACACCTAAACAGATCTGGTCGCAGACGAAAGCCAAGATTTCCAATGGAATGGTGGAACTGCTACCAAACCTGTTTAGAAGGTGGTGCAAAGACTAATAATGCCATAGAAGGATGGCACAACGCCTTCAATAAAGTAATAGGTAAACCCCACCCAAACCTGTATCATTTCATGGAAATTTTGAAAAAGGAACAAAGTTTCCATGAAATGAGACTTGCTCAATCACTTCCAGGTAGCCTGAACCCACGCACAAATAAAAAAAGCAAAGAAATGACCGAAAGAATTTTGGGAAAAATACAACAATTCGATACAATAACACCATCAGACTACCTCAACAGTCTAGCATATATTCTACATTACTAACAACCACTAACCTACTAAAAGATTACTTGCCAGTTCTAAAAAAAAAAGAACACCAACAATTAAATTGGCATTTAAAAAAAAAAAATTACACTAAATTTAGACAACAAAAATTGTTCCTACCTTTCAAGTTTTCATGTCTTTATCCAAACACGTGTTGCTGAATTAATCTTCTTCATTAATATAGAAGAAGCATCTCATACTTAAAAAAAAAAAAACATTAATCATCCAAAAACAATTAAAAAATAGTCATATTAAATGGATGATAAAAAAACCAACTCTGTATACTATAAAAACAATCGAAAAAATAAAATATAATACTTTACCAAACCAGAAATTCGAGAAAAAACTAAAAAATGAAAAACACCAAATATACTTTTTTTACCAAAAAAAAGTAAAAAAATTAATCACATACTTAGCAAAGCCACATCATTAATTAAAACATTAACTATCAAGAAAAAGACATGAAAAGAAAATAAAGGATACTACTAACACAAAATAAAAAAATAATTACAAAACCTATTACAATGAACCAAATTTTATTTTCATAAACCGAACAACTGACTCCCTCAAAAATCCCAAAAATAAATTTATCACAAGAATATACAATTCTTTCCAACTACTACAAAAGCAGTATAATCATTTGTAAGATGAAACACTGCTAAACAAATTTGTTTACTTTTACAATACAACTATCGTATACAAAAATATACGAAAACAAATAATTAAACATAAAAAACATGGCAAACACCGAAAATCTACTACCTACCTTATAACTACCTCCGACAACTATTTTTGTAATAAAAATACCCTACTACATACTGTAAAAAAAATTATAATCCCACTTAGCTGAACGAGGTCTCCACTTCCGTCCTATCTTGACCGCGACACTCCTCCGACTGAAAACAGAAGACGTCAAACAACGTAAACATGAAAGAGCACTAAAAATAGAAAACTGACTATTTCACTCATAGACTATAATCGGAAAAATAAGAAAATACCACAGAAAATAGATAAATAAATATAAAAAAATAGGTAAAAATGTCTAAAAATCTGTAAATATTAAATAATTAAAAGATTTTTTTTGCATTTTTTAAACTTGATTATGTTCAAAATAAAAATAAAAAAATGGATGTTGTTTTTATTTTTTAAAAATTAAATTTGCATGAAAAAAACATTATTGCAAATGAAAAAATTTCTAACACCTAAAAAAAAAATAACAAAAAATATTATCTACAAATAATTAATTAATTAATTAATTTTTAGAAATAATATTAATACAAATTAATATATATTTATATAAAATTATACATCCAAAAAAATAATTAAAAAACAAAAATAATAATAATTACATCTAATCAAACAAAAATAATAAAAATAAAAAAATAGATATTTTAACAAATTTTAAAAATCACAAAAACAAATTAAAATCTAATAATTCTTTTTTTTTTTAAATGTAACATTATTATATTCCAAATTCTACTGTACCAACTATTATACTATTAAAAATTCAAATATACATTTTTAAACATAACTATTTTTAAACAAAATTATTTTTACACCTTTAATAACAAAAATATTTCACCCATAATAAAAAATTATAAAATATCAATACATTTCCAAATCATTATGCACCAATAAACAAAATTGCATCCCCACAAAATAAAATAACATAAATATATAAAAAAAACTCAAACAGAAAAAAATACCTATTCATAAAAACACTACCCCAACCATAAACCCTACATCCCCTATATCCCACCCCTTATTCTAAATATACTTTGAATAAAAAAAATAAACAATTACCCAAATACACTGCACTGTCAGGATATCAAGTATGGTGTCACTAATGGTATCATATGCACAATATCTATGATTTATATAATTTCTGATCATGTGATATATATGACAAAGAAACATATTCTTATATAATCCTGTGTGGGGTCTCTTTTGTGGTGCATTTATTGTGTTACTGGTGTGAGTGTGTTGCACCAACGCTTTACACATTGCTTCTGGGGATAAGCCTGACTGCTCTACGCCGAGCTACCAGGGGGTGGGCACTAGATATCTTTGGTGTGTGACTTACTTGCCCTGACTAGAGCGGTGGATTCTACTTGGCTTAGGAGCATATCCTAGCCAACCAGAAAGCCACATTTCTGCCAGAATGCATTTAATATTTGGTCATCGGGGTGCATAAAATCAGATAAATGCATTGGTTATGATTTTTACTATATTTCAAAGCGGGCATAAATCAATGACATACACATAAAGAAAAATTCCCCATGTTTGTTGTCAAAAATGTAATCAATGGAAGACCTTTCCTTTCCTTTTGTTCTAAAGTGTTTGTGGTATCTCATTTACCAAGTAATGAAGGAAGCTGAGCTACCTTTGCCTTGCTCATTTATGTTAGCACATCATGATTTTTGTAAACAGGGATGTATTCCTAACCCTTTTTTAGATTTGCTGACAGATATGTACAGTTATCATGGACCCGTAGATAAATTAAAGGGTGATTACATGATATCTAGAGTATAGATAATCCCATATTATAACATGATGTCAAGTAAGTGTGTAGCACTGGATATGAGTCGGCTCAAACTATGCAAAGGTAGCAAACTCGTTAGTGGAAGTACTTTGACTAAGTGGGGTCATATTGCTTTACGCTCCTTAGTATGTTAAAGACTGCCATTCAATCTCATTGTTCAACCTCACTTTACTGGTAGCCAAACTATCAATCAATTTTTGTTCCTTGTAAGTCATTGATGTTAAATAGTTTTATGGCTCATGTCGGTCATTTTGACTGTCCATTTTAAATGGGTGACTCAGTGTTAGTACTCTTGATAGTGTGTGACCAGTTTAGTGGGTACAGTGTGACATCTAATTTGGATTTGTTTCCAGAATCCTGGCCCTTATTTTTCTTGTGGTGATCCCTTTGTGTTAAGGCCCACTCAGATATTGCAACATAAAATTAAACTGGCACTATACTATTTAGTGAGCTAACATAGCTCCGAGGTCTTTCCAGGCCATGATCTAGTGAATGTGAGGTAGTTGTTTGTATACATATACTGCAATTACCACATGGCTATTATCTTATCAGTTTATCAAGCCAAGGATCCATACTGTATTTTGATTGTTGGTCCTAGTCTTTAGGAGACAAGTATGTTCTAAATATCCACATTTGCTACAACCTCTTTTAAGAGCAAACAGAGAGCAAGGTAGGTGTTGGTCAGTGGTTGTCAGGATAGACCAATGATTCATAATAGACTCTTTTATTGTGTTCAATAATCTGGAAAACATAGTGACACAAGTTGGGTCACTGGGACTTGGTTTTTTTAGGTCTATAAAACGTCTTCGTTCTTGTTTGCTCTCTTTGTACTCCTTTCATAATTATTTTATGTTGCCCATTTTTCTGATATCTCACAAGAATTGTCCTCAAACTCCTCAAAACTATTAAGTTAGAGCAATTTTCTGTATTTTAAAAATTGACCAACATGAAGGTTTTCACACAATGTGCAAGGATGGTGACTATTGGTTTACTAAAGCTGTGGAATGTAGTGTGCCCCTCCAAGCTGTAATGTTAACATCAAGAAACAAAAACTCACTTCTGCTCATAGTCATCATGAATATTAAATGAGTTACTTTGTGTTTAGCCAGTCTGATAATTATTCAGCATTGCTTTTACTCTCCCTTTTAGATGATTCCTTATTGTCCTTAATTCACCTTCACCATTTCTAGTGAAATTTGCAAAGATTGTGGAGTGGTGGTTAATTACCATATGTTTAAAACTGTGGCAACTTTACCACCAAAAACATACCTACTTTTACAGTACATCCTTCCAACTGTGCTCTATATATGTAGGTCAAAATAAATCAATAAAGATAACCCATCTGTCTTCCCTCTGCCAGAGCCCAGTATTCAATTTCAGCGACATATCTGTTCGAATGAGGGAAAATCCCCTCTCCTTGAGCAAGAACCAGTTTTTCCTCTTGCTTTGGGCACTGTTGAAAGTCTGAGGAGGCACTGAGAAAGAATTGTATCTGTTCCTGAGCCCCCAGTTTGGGATCTATCATGAGCAGTTGTGACAAGCCTTTGTATTGCTGCCCCCCTCTAAGGTGGTCATTTCTGAAAATATGTTAGCCTTCCTGCTAGGCCCACGAGGCAAATTGGTTTTGTTCAGTTTACCCTTTTGCAGCACAAATTGCAATTTTTCCACTTTATTTACAATTTACTTTGACCAATGAACTAGATTTGTATTGATAAGTGAAAAAGAACTTTACATTATTTATTTTCTGTCTTCCCAGGCTTAAGGGGGTCATTCCAACCCTGGCGGTCGGTGCTAAAGCGGCGGCCAACCCGCCAACAGACAGGCGGTAAAAAAAATGGAATTCTGACCATGCTTGACTTGAAGGGCCCTGTTCAGCGGTTCTTGACTTGAAGGGCCCTGTTCAGCGGTGCTTGAGACGGCGGTGCCCTGTTCAGCGGTGCTTGACTTGAAGGGCCCTGTTCAGCGGTTCTTGACTTGAAGGGCCCTGTTCAGCGGTGCTTGACTTGAAGGGCCCTGTTCAGCGGTTCTTGACTTGAAGGGCCCTGTTCAGCGGTTCTTGACTTGAAGGGCCCTGTTCAGCGGTTCTTGACTTGAAGGGCCCTGTTCAGCAGTTCTTGACTTGAAGGGCCCTGTTCAGCGGTTCATGACTTAAAGGGCCCTGTTCAGCGGTGCTTGACTTGAAAGGCCCTGTTCAGCGGTGCTTGACATGTGTGTCCAGGTCACCAGATCCGGCCATGACATGGATTTCACTTGCCACCTGACATGTGGCTGCCGGGCCCTTCGTGCATATCTGTCTTCTCGCTTGCGGGGCCCTCCTGTGCTGCCGTCCCGGGCCCGTGGGTGTCCTCCTGCACACCTGGAATGGTGCTGGTGGGGCCCTCCTGGGCAGCTGGCCTGCTGCCGGACTTGTCGGGCATGCTGCCCTTGCCACCCTTCCCTGCTCCTCTGTGGCCCTTTCCTCCCTTTGGCGGTGTGCCAGGTGGCACCCCACTTCCTGACGGTGCCAGGGTAGTGCTTTTGAAGGCTGCAGTCTTTGGCCTCTCGCGCCGGGCACTGGCTTTCTTGGATTTTTTTTCAGGGGGTGGGCTGGCCGTCTCTTTCCTGGTAGCCGAAGTAGCTGGCTTTGAAGGTGGTGGACTCCAAAATCCTTGGACTACTGTCCTTGTAGGTCCAGGGTTTGTGGTGGCTGAGGTGCTGATTGGACTCTTATGAGATGGAGGGGGTGGGTCAGTTGTTGGGAAGAGGTCAAGGTTGGAAAGGAAGATCAATTTAGATAGACAGGGACGGGTAGTTGTAGTGGGTATGGGAGTTGAGGAAGAGGATGTGGTTGTGGTTGTAGGAGAGTCAAGTCTGGTGTCTTTGGGTGCAGGTGCTTGTGCTGAAGGCTGTCGTGAGGTGGATGGCTGTTGGGTGGATGGCTGCCTGCGTTTGTGTGGTTTGGAAGAGGGGGTGACAGACACACTGGGAGATGACACAGGGGACGTGTAAATGGTAGTGGGGGTGGTGACTGCACGTGTGCGGAGTGTTCTGGGTGTGCTGGTGATGGACGTAGTGGCTGAAGATGTTGTGCATGCAAGTGTGAGTGGAGACGTCACAGGGAGGGAGGTGGGAGACGAGGAGGAGGGGGACACAGAGGAGGCAGTGGCTGTTGGTATGTCTGCATGTGGATGTTGCTTGGGTGAATGCTTGTGTAATGTGTGGTGCTTATGTCTGGATGAGCTTCCCTTGGGTGTTGAGGTGTGTGCAGGCTGGTCTGTAGGTGTGTCTGGGATAGGCAGAGGTACAGGGGAGTGGGACTGGGTTGAGGAAGTTGGAGGAGGGAGGCAGGAGACAGGGACAATGGCTGCCGTCAGTGCTGAGGCCAGAGCGTTGAACGATCGCTGATGGGCAGCCTGACCCGAATGAATGCCTTCCAGGTATGCATTACTCCGGTGCACCTCCCTTTCTACACCCTGGATGGCATTCAAAAGGGTAGACTGCCCAACAATGAGCGTCCTGAGGAGGTCAATGACCTCCTCACTGAGGGCAGCAGGGGTAAGTGGGGCAGGGCCTGAGGTGCCTGGGGCGAAGGAGATGCCCACCTTCCTGGGTGAGCGGGCACGGGGCAAAGGCTGAGGGGCTGCTGGAAGGGCAGATCTGGTGCGCTAGGTGGCGGCTGTACCTGTTGTTGCGGTGGGCACGGATGTTGCCGCCACCACAAGGGAGCTCCCTTCCGAGGACGTGTCTGTGTCGCTGGTGTCACCACGTGTCCCCGCTGTGGAGCTCCCCTCGCCCTCCGTCTCACTGGTGAACTCCGAGTCGGTTGCATGGCCCTCCATGGCCATGTGAGATGCAGCTCCCTCGTGCTCCGATGCCACTTCTCCTCCGCCTGATGATGCTAATACACACATGAACAGGAAGACAACAAAAAAGGGGGGGTGGAGAAAATAAACACATGTTGAGTGCATGCATTGGTGACACCGTTGGCTGAGAGGACAGACACAGAAGCCCCCTGCACTACGCCGCGCACTTGGGGTACACTACTCAATCCGTGGGACATGGCCTACAAGCCTATGGATGACAACTCTACACATAGGTGACACAGGGCCATGATTAGCTGTACTAGGCAACCTACAGTGGTGGGGGGCGGGGGCACAGGGCCATGCCTAACGGAGGGGCCTAGCCTACAGAAATCGCCCTGGCCTAGGGAGACCCACAGCCCTCCTCCCCCACCCAGACACCTCCAATGCGTGCAAAATCAGCAGAATGTGCTTGTACTCACCCCCTTTTGTCTGCTGTGATGTCCTCACGCGCCCATCCAAATCGGGGTAGGCCACCGCCAGGATCCGGGACATCAGGGGGGTCAATTGATGACTGGCACCCCTCCTACATTGGGAGGGCATCCCCAGCAGAGCCTCCGCGGTCTTCCTGCTCCCACAGCGGATGTCCTCCCACCTCTTCCGGCAGTGGGTGCCCCGTCTGTTGTGGACCCCCAGGGTCCTGACGTCCTTGGCGATGGCACGCCAAATGTCGATTTTCTGATGGGCGCTGACCTATGTGACATGTACAGGGGGAGAAAATAAAATATCATCACCTTCTGCATGCTCGATGTGAGTGGCCCCCCATCCCCACCCTTGCCATGTGGCACATGCTCTCATCTGTCGTTTGATGCATGCCTCAATCGCTCCCCTCCCCACCATCTTTCATCCACCCCACTCAACACAGGCATTGGCCACAAAGCATGGCCACAGTGTACTCACCTGTTGGTCTGGAGGACCGTAGAGTAGCGCATACTGGGGGAGGACACCATCCACGAGTTTCTCCAATTCTTCAGAAGTGAAGGCAGGGGCCCTTTCCCCAGTCGCAGCAGCCATTGTCTCTTTCAGACCTAGGTCACAGCAGCACTTGCAGTATAGGTCCTCTCCTGTGGATGATCAGGTATCGAGTGATTAAGTAGATAGAAAATGGCGTACCGCGACCGCCGGCGCACATCGTCATTGGCTCCTGAAACCCATAGGGTTCAATGTTAACCAATGCGGCTTTGCGCCGCGGTCTTCGACCGCCTACCGCCACGGTGTGCCACGCCAGCGCATTGACCTCACATCCCACTGTCGCATTTCACAGGTCAGGCAGCCACCATTTCAAGGGCCCACATGGCTTAATTTCTACTGCGTCACACATACCTAGGCCTTGCATCAACACTCATACAATCCAGTCGATGCATTGAGAATCATGTTCTGTGCAACCTGTGGGAACGTACCTGTGGGTTGATTGACTCTGTGCTCCATGTTGTCCTTCCTAGGCACCGTCCGCTGGGAATTGCGAGGAGATGGAGGAATCTTCCCGTGTACAGACCGCTGGTGGACCTGTCGACAATGGAAGAAAGACATGTCATACTGACATACAGGCTTGACCGAGCCACTATACAGGAACTGTGTGCCCAGCTGGAGCCAGACCTGATGTCACCCATCCGCCAACCCACAGGGATCCCCCCTCTAGTGCAGGTTCTGTCAGTACTCCATTTTTTGGCAAGTGGGTCATTCCAAACAACAGTGGCCATTTCATCAGGGATGTCACAGCATATGTTTTCCAAGGTGTTGTCCAGAGTCTTGTCTGCCCTGCTGAAATACATGCGGAGCTACATTGTTTTCCCTGAGGTGGGCAATTTGGCTACAGTGAAGGGTGATTTTCATGCGCTTGGACATATTCCCAACATCATTGGTGCAATTGATGGGACACATGTTGCTTTTGTACCCCCCAGCACGAGTGAACAGGTGTACAGGAACAGAAAAAGTTATCATTCCATGAATGTCCAGGTGGTCTGTTTGGCTGCCCAGTACATCTCCCATGTAAATGCCAAGTTCCCTGGGTCAGTGCATGACGCCTACATCCTGCGGAATAGCAGCATCCCTTATGTGATGGAACTACTTCAGAGACACCGTGTGTGGCTAATTGGTGACTCTGGTTACCCCAACCTTTCCTGGCTACTGACCCCAGTGAGGAATCCCAGGACAAGGGCAGAGGAACGGTACAATGAGGCCCATGGGCGTACTAGGAGGGTGATCGAGCGGACCTTCGGCCTCCTGAAGGCCAGGTTCAGGTGCCTCCATATGACAGGTGGATCCCTAATGTACTCACCAAAGAAGGTGTGCCAGATCATCGTGGCCTGCTGTATGCTTCACAACCTGGCTTTGCGACGCCAGGTGCCTTTCCTGCAGGAGGATGGTCCAGATGGTGGTGTTGTGGCAGCTGTGGAGCCTGCAGAGAGTGAAGAGGAGGAAGACGAAGAGGACGACACAGACAACAGGGACACATTAATACAGCGGTATTTTCAATGACATACAGGTAAGAATCAACACCGGCATTTTACATTTACTTAAAGTCTCCTGCCTCTCTACTGTCTGAGTTTCCCCCCAGTGTATGTTAACTGAGTTGTGACTTTCCCTTCCAATTTCAGAGATGTGGGCCCCACTCCGTGACCCCTACTTTGTTTCCCCATGGACTACAGCTGTGTGACAGTGGTATGTTGTCATCACAATGTAACTGGTCATTTTGGCCCGGTTCTGTGTAATACATTTGTTCAAATATACAGGCAGACTCCAGATTATTTGTGTGCAATAAGTGTGTTTATTAAAGTGCTCATTTTTGGGTAATGGTTGCAATTCGGTGATGGGTGATGGTGGAGGAATGTCCATGGCACAGTCCAGATTTTCAGTCTCACAGGTGCATTGTCCATATGCCTGTGGAAGGTGGAGCAGGGGCAGTTTAAGGTTGGACAGGGTGACAATGTGGGACAGTGGGATGACAATCAGGGGGTATCCTTTCCTGGCATCTTACTCTGTCTTCTTCCTAGATCTCAGGCCCCGCTTGCGGGGTGGTTCTCCTTCTACAGGGGGTGGGGTTCTGGTGGCCTGTTGTTCTTGTGTCGGGCCTCCTGTCCACTAGCGCTGGCGGAGGTGGTAGCCTGTTCTTGGTCCATGCTAGTGACAGGGGCCCTTTGTGGTGCCACATGGTTCCGCAATGTGCTGACAATCTGATTGAGAGCCACAACGATGGTGCCCATTGCGGAACTGATGTTTCTGAGTTCTTCCCTGAACCCCATAAACTGTTCCTCCTGCAGTACCTGGATCTCCTCGAACCTGGCCAGTTCCGTCGCCATCGTCTCCTGGGAGTGGTGGTATGCTCCCATGATGGAGGATAGGGCCTCGTAGAGAGTGGGGTCCCTGGGCCTGTCCCCCCCCTGTTGCACAGTAGCCCTCCCAGTTCCCCTGTTTCCCTGTGCCTCTGTCCCCTGGACTGTGTGCCCACTGCCGCTGCCCCCAGGTCCCTGTTGTTGTTGGGGTGGTGGGTTAACCTGGGTGCCCTGTATTGGTGGACACACCGCTGCTTGACGTGTCCTGGAGACAGAGGGATGGGCCCGCTGGGTGGGTGCTGTGCTGGTGTTCCCAGAGGGGGGTAGGTCTGCTGTGGCTGTCTGTGGTGAACCGACTGTCCTGAGGTCCCCGATGGGCCGGGCTGGTCATCTGGGTCCAGGGAGACAGAGCTGTTGTCATCACTGTGGGCCTCTTCTGGGGGTGGGATGGACATTTCTGTACCCTCCTGGGCGGTGTCGTGGCGTTCGGGTCCTGCAGGGGTATAATAGTATGGTTATTGCATCTGTGTGTGCCATAGCGTGCAATGGGTGGGTGCCCGTGTACCCCAGTGCTGGCATTCCCTTGTGGGGGCTGCTGTGACAGTGGTTTGGGGGGGGATGGGTATGTGCAGTGGGCATGCTTAGGTGATGGGTGTCCATGGTTTGTGGTCGCATGCAGGGCTTGGTGTTGGGATGGGTGGGTTGTGATGGTAAGACATTAGCAAGGAGGATGTGTGATGGGGGTGGGGGGGAGGGTGGGGGTATGATTTGGCATGCTGGTGGGTGGGGGGGATGAAGTAGTTAAGATTTGACTTACCAGAGTCCATTCCTCCTGCTACTCCTGCGAGGCCCTCAGGATGCAGGATCGCCAAGACCTGTTCCTCCCATGTTGTAAATTCTGGGGGTTGAGGTGGGGGTCCGCCACCAGTCTTCTGCACTGCGATGTTGTGTCTGGATATCATGGATCGCACCTTCCCCCGTAGGTCGTTCCACCGCTTCCTGATGTTGTCCCGATTTCGTGGATGCTGACCCACAGCGTTGACCCTGTCCACTATTCTTTGCCATAGCTCCATCTTCCTGGCAATGGTGGTGATCTACACCTGTGTCCCGAAGAGCTGGGGCTCTACCCGAACTATTTCCTCCACCATGACCCTGAGTTCAGTGTCTTTGGGATGCCATGGGGTGGTGTGGATGAAGTGTGGGGTAGTGTTTGTGGTGATGAGTGTGGTGGTGTGTGGTGTTTTGTGCGTGGATGTTGTGTGAGTGATGGTGTTATCTGCCTGTGAATGCTCTGTACTAGCTGGTGGTGTCTCTCTCTGGCCTTAGACAATAAATGGTGGTCGTAGGGATTTGTGTGTGATGTGGGTGTGTGTTTTATATTGTGTTGGGTGTGTGGGAGTGGTGTGTGTATGTGTATCAGGTGTGTGTATTTCGAATTGTACAATGTGGTAGTGTTTTGTATATGTGTGTGTATTTTGACCGCGGCGGTGTGTACCGCCAATGGAATACCGCGGTTGAAAGACCACCGCGTGGATTCGTGGGTCGGAATGGAATGGGCGTATTTCTGTTGGCGTGACGGTGGAGGTTTGGTCATCGCCAGTTTTTCGCTGGCCGTTGGTGTGGCGGACTTTTGTGGATGTCGGGTTTTTGGCGGTTTGCCTGTTGCGGGTCAGAATGACCGTGGCGGTTTTCCGCGCCTGCGGCGGTGTTATGGCGGTCTTCTAACCGGCGGTAAGCGCCTTTTACCGCCGAGGTCAGAATGACCCCCTAAATTATGAAAATCAGTTAATATTAAAAGCAGGTTTGGCCTACACATTTGGCAAGGTTCACTATAGCAGCATGTTTTCATATAGTTAGAATGTGACACTTTTACATATTGAGCATAGAGTCCTGTGTGTCAAATAAGGCACACTTTTACGTGACAGGCACATGCACTGGCACATTGATTATTTCTGTCATATCGCAGGCTCCTAATGTAAGCCCAAGAAAAGGAGTGTGGGTAGGACCACAACCAAATAATGATGTCCTTTATTATTGTGGCCTCGGCCATATTGCTTACTCAAAAGAAATATAAAAATTTTGAATATTGGCAGAGAGAGAGGATAAATGGTCATGAATGGGAGGACCAATACTTCTATCACAGGACTTGCACTCTTGAGTAAGCAGCGGAATTGTGAACAGTACCTCAGTGAGATGAGCCCATCTTTTAAGAACTTAGAACTTGAGGTTTAAGATAAGTTTGGTCTTTACTACTGTTGCCTGTAAATGGGTGGGGAAAGGACTTCCCCTACTGAAAATGCAGCAACACTACTGCTTGAAATCTTAGTGCACTTTAGCTTGCTTAATACTATGCATCATCATTATAGGAGACAATGGCTAAACCGCATAAAAAAAGGAGGTACAAGAAGAATTAGAGAACCAACTGTACTCGTACAGTCAACTAATCTTTTCTGGGTTTTTTCTCACTTTTGTTTTTTAGTCCTCATTCTCCTCAGCCTCCAACCCAGCTCCATTACTTAACCTTTCGCACCCTCTCAGAAATGAAGATAGCTTATGCCAGGGGCTCCGTTCATCTATCACACTGCCTTCCATAGTGGAGAACTCACCAACAGGCAGGAGAGCAGGAAAAAGGTGAATAATCATTGGACTTCTAGGCTTCCTTACCCTCATATCTTACCTTAAGATCTTACTCCCATATCAGATCTAGACGCATCTCTTTGGTTGCCTCTCCACTCTACCAATGGGGCCCAAAGACTCTCCTTTTTCTTCTTAAAGCCTCTCACTGCCAAATCCATTTTTGAGGTGCGAAAGAGAGCATTGAGACAATCTAGATGTGTTGGGGGGGATCCAGATATCCAGCTCCTGCTAATTTCTCTTCTAGCTAATAAGATAGCATAGAAGAGCAAGTTTTTCCTGACTCTATTTCCCCTACACCTTGATTCCAATTCCAATTCTTGCGATTGCCTGCATATAATCAAGGGGAAGGTTGCTGTGATTTCTCGCCCTTATATTCCTGACAGAGTCATACATACTTCTTCCCAAAAAAAGTGGATGCCCAGACACACCAAAAACATATGGACATCTGTTGCACTCTCTAGGCCACATTTGGGGCAGTCTACTACCTCTCCTTTTTTATTTTGATGAGCTTATCAGGAGAGATGCAGGCCCTGTGTATGGAGAAGAGATGGGTTTTCCTTAGTGGAGTAGGTTTTACTACTTCAAACAAAGTGCACAATGATGTTTCCCATCATCTTTGCACCATCTCCCCAGACAGAAGATCTCCCAAAGATCTCCCAAAAGAACTTTTGGCAAATTGAAGTCTCCATCTAATCCTTCCAAGATTCCCCAATACCAGGTCGCTGTCTTGTTTGAAGAAGGAAAAAACACAGGCAAGCTATCTTCCAAGAAGTTTGCTGAACCCAAGTTCCCCCTAATACCTCGTGACCATCCTTTTATCTGCAGATACTTAAGCCTGGACATGGACTCCTCGGGGACCCCCAGTTTTCTCTATTAGCACTTCCTATGGGATCAAAACTCCTTTCCTAAAATGTTCCCCCCAGACTTCTATACCAGACTTTCTGATTGGCAAGGTGACTGCGTCCTTAAGGTGTGCCTGGGGATTCCCAGATGGAGGCATTTTGACTATAATAATTTACTTTTGCTGTTAGTCTTTTCTGATACCAACTCTTAGCAAGATCTTGCAATAGCTTTAATTGAAACTTTTTGAAAAATTCCGGATCACCAAATTTGTGTAAGAAGTACCTTGTTGCCCCTCTAACAGTCGTAACCATGGCCTTAAACATGACACCAATTGCTGTAGAGTCCGGAGATGTAAATAACATCCTTGAATTTTAAAATTGGAATGCCCAAGCGTAGTATTTTAAATCCGGCAAAGCGAGGCCTCCCTTCTCCCTTCTTCTGCGCAGCTTTTTCCAAGAAACCCTTGGGCCCCAGATACCCATATGAAGAAATTCATGGCATGCTGAATTTTATCCAGCTACCCTTTATGCATTGAAAGTGAGATGGTAGTAAATAAAAAATTCTACTTGTGTAAAATTATCATCTTAATCAAATAGACACTTCCCAATATTGTTAAGGGAAGGTATGCCCATCTTTGCATTATCTTATTGCATTCCCCCAGCAGTTTTTATTGGTTTGTCTTTGTCAAGTGCTCAATGTCATGTAGAATTGTTATACCTGACTACCTAATTTCCTTCTTTCTGTGGGGTGGGTTTTTCTTCAGGTTCCAAGACATTATCCCTGTCTTCTCAGCATTTACCCGATATCCCATATCCCAGCCAAAATTCTCTGCCATGTTTAATTATGCAGGAAGAGCTGTTGAAAGATCGACAGTATATACTAAGAGACCATCTGCATATAGAGCTGCCTTTTACACCCAACACTTACAACTGAAGGGAGGAATTATAGAGTTCTGCATAATTTTCCTGGCCAGTGGTTCTATATACAAATTAAACAATATAGGAGACAGGGGACAACCCTGCCTGGTACCCTTTTGTGATCCTGAAGGATTCTGTAAGATTCCCATTCACTAATACTCTTGCCAGGCGAGCCCTTTAGATCTGTCCGATGGCCCTGCAAACTTTTTCCCCCAGATTGCAACATCCCAAAATTGATGTTAAATAATTCCAATTAACCCGGTCAAAAGCCTTCATTGCATCCACAGTAATAACCGCCAAAGGGGCATCAAAAGTCATTGTCAAATCTATTGCCCCAATCAAATTAAAGGTCAATTCATGTAAAAATCTTCCTTTAGAGAATCCTTTCTGATCAGAATGCATCAGCCTATTCACTACACCAATTAATCTGTCCACTAGTAGTTTAGCAAATAGTTTATAGTCACTATTCAGCAATATTATTGATCTATATGATTCATATTTTGCCGGTTTGGTATCTGGTTTTAAAATTAATGTAATCGTCGCCTCATTCCATGAAGTTGGTGTAGGGGCTCTGCTGTCAAAAATCCCTCTAAACAGTGCCGACAAGACTGGTATAATTGATTCTCCTAACACCTTATTCAAATCAATCGGAATACCATCTGGACCGAAGGCTTTTCCTCCTTTACTCCCATTTAAAACACTTCTTATATCTTCTAGCGTGATTGGTCTATTCAGGAGTAACTGCTCCCCATGTGTTATACTGGAGAGTATGTCCTGCCCTAAGCAGCCACCTACTTCTTCCTCCTCCACCTCTAACTCGTCTGTATAAAGTTGGGTAAAGAAATGGGTGCAGCAGCATTCTTTGGAGAACATGGTGGGCTTCAGTGAGGAAGCAGCATGCTAGAGCGCTTACCGGGGTTCCTGGGCGGCGGCCGTGACATCTTGAGGTGAAAGTTGAACACCCGATGTGCGGGCGGTCGGCGAGTGTCCTGTGGTCACGGGAGATTGCTTTGGGCGGTTCGGGCAGCTGGAGCAGTTGGAGAGGCGGTTGGAGTGGCTCGTTGGAGCTGTGCCACTCTGGAGCTTTAATGGATGCAATAAGTGGCAGCGCGTGTTCCCCTCCGGGGGAACAATGGCAGTGGCAGCACAAGCGTGTCTGTCTGCATTCCAAGGAGAATGGCCAGAGAGGAGGTGAGGAAGGTGGTGGAGATGGTGGAGGTGGTGGAGGAGGTAGCTGGCAAAATGGTATGACATCACGGGGGTTGGGGTAGTGGCTCACCCGTCAGAACTCTGGAAAGGCATGGTCATGGACGAGAGGTGACCCGTTGGAGGTTGAAAATAGGATCTGAATTTGGAGAAGCCAATGGTGAGCCCGTACTGTGTAAGGGCAATAAAAGTCAGAAAAGAAGTGCAACAAATAAACTTAAAGTTTAAAATAAAGTCAACCTTCCTTGAGGTTTACAGCACCCTCCCCCAGCTGAGCATAGGTTAATCAGGAACAACAGGCAATGGGAGACCTTAGTCAACAAGTCATGGTAGACGAGATGGAGGCTGGGGGTAACAATAACAATGGAGACAGTGCGGCGGTAGAGAGAGGCATACTCCAGCCACCTCAAGTTAACAATAGTTGCATTTGTGGTTTGATTATGGGGGATGCACCTCTTTCACAATGGAATAGCGAGTAGGATTCTCCTCTGCAAGAATCTGACCCACAGTTTCCAGGATCCCATGCTCAGACAACAGTGGGGCCTACAACCCTAACCATCTCCAGTTCTACTTTAGGCTCTCCAGTGGAGGCAATGATTCTTGCTATCTCTGAATACATAAAAAACGGTTTTGCAACCTCCTAGATAAACCAGGGTGAGATAAGGGAGGCCTGTGAGGTATTGGAAAAAAGTTTGACCTCCTGAATGTAAGAACTCAAGCTCTTGAAGACACCATTGAAGTAATGAAAGAAGAATTGAGGCTACAGAAGGAAGAGATTCAAGCTTTGAAAGGGAATGAGCAGGAGCTACAAAATAAATTAGAACAGTTGGAAAATAGCTCAAGAGAAAGTTACCTAAGACTGTTGAACGTACAGGAAGGAGTGTAAGGTAAAAACCTGAAGTCATTTGTGATTTCTCTTATCAAATCTGCAGTTATGTTGGAGGAAAGTGAGCAACAGATCGAGAGAGATATTCACAGGATCCATAGAGATCCTTTTAGGAGGAAGCCCAACAGCATTAAACCCTGAAAAATCTTGATAAATTTCCAAACATACGGGTTAAAAGAAAACATTGTGTCCAAAGCACTAAAACTAAAAACATTAGGAGGAGATGATTTTTCATTTGAGATCAGGTCTGACTTATCTAAGTCTACTATAAATAAGCAGTGGGAGTTGCGGAGACGTTTGGAAGAATTCAAGGGGCTAGGCACATCAGCATAGATAAAATTCCCTGCCTTTCTATGAGTTATGCATAACAATAAGATGTATAATATAAGGGACGTTATTGGAGTGGACGAGTTGTTGGTAGTAATCAAGAGTGGAAATGTTGAGCACTAGTAAAGGTACCAGGAACCTTGGGTGCTCTAAAACTGGGCTAATATCATTCCTTAAATTGGGGGGGGGGGTTGACCATGGAATGGGAGGAGGGGGAGGGTGGAGAAGGGTCACTGGATGGGGAGCATATGGAGGAAATAGTTTAAAAAAACTTGTTCACCTCAGCTAGGTTTTACACTGCAGGTGTACAGTTATTCAAATTCTTTCATGGCATGTTAATTGCCTGAGAACTAGGGGAAGAAGAGATAGGGTTTTACAATATTTAAGGGACTGACGAGCACAAATATTGATTTTGCAAGAAACACATTTAGCTCAAACTGAGTGTGTAAAGCTATTTAAACACAAAGGTGGGTCCAACACTGTATCTGTACTGAGCACACTTTTTATACTAAATGAGTGGCTATATTGGTTAAGCATCATGTTAACGTAGTAGTCTTAGATACATGTTCAGATCCAGCAGGACGTTGGGCTATAGTTAAGGCACAGGTTAGTGGTAGGAAGATTACATTGGTAGGGTTTTATGGTCTGAATAGTGATGATAAAGAACCACTTAGAGGGATGTTTTCTCGGCTCTCAGATTTCCCAAACCCAATTGTAATGGCGGAGGATTTTAATGTAGTTTTAGACTGCAAATTAGACTAGTCAGATAAATGTAGATCTTTAGGAACACTGAAATCCCAGCGATATCTGAGGCGGATGATGAAGGAACTGGGCTTGTGTGATTTATGGAGGCAGAGAGTCGGCGTAAAACAGGATTTTTCATTCTTTAACAAAAAGTATAGGCATGCTTCCTGTATAGATTAGTTTTTGGTAGCTCTAAGGCTGGGAGATTTTGTGGATAACCTAACATATGTACTGGTTCATTTATCAGATCATGCAGCTGTTCTGTCAGAAGATATTCTCGTTCAGGAGACAAGAAGTAAGAGATGGACACTAGACCGTTCATTATTGTTAGACAATGAGGTTGTATCTCAATTACGTAAAGAGACAGAGAATTTCTTTAAAGGTAATGTGGGGTCAGCCCCGATGTTTGGGATACTTTTGATGCTGTTATAAGCGGGAGAATTATGAGTGTAGCTAGTTACAAAAATAAACAATTTAGGAATGAAGAAATCTACTTGGAACAGGAAATGTTAAGGTATAAGCACCAGTTGGTAAGGGACATGGAAAAAGGTGAAACTGAGGACTAGATGAACAATTTAAATTATCTGAGGCAGCAGCTTGAAGATGTGTTACAAGCCAGAATTACAAAAAAGGTGGGAAGTAAATAAATTGGCTCACTTTGAATACGGCAAAAATGCATGGAAGCTGTTAGCTTGAAAGAGTAAATTGGACCAAGTACGGAACTATATTAAAGAAACTGACCTAGATCAGCTGGGGAGAGGAGCAATGAATAGTAAGGCCATAGAGCTAGCTTTCCAAAATTTATTTACCCAACTTTACACAGAATCTCTTCTGTTTTACCCGCTATTTATAAAGGACTTAGGGATGAAAAAGTTAATTTGTTTGCAACTTGTTTGTTCTTATTATGAATCAGTTTTATTTAAAAAAAGATGTATCTCTACAGTGTATGTGAAAAATGCAGACCCTGTTTGCAGGAGGTGCTCTGCTTTTGCATTCCTCTGTTCAACCTCCTTGAGTGAGCACAGAAGGAAGCTCGAAGCTTTATCTCTTATCAAGAAGGAAGGAGGTAATCAGGTTTGAATAATATGAGTCAGGAATGACTCACAGTGCCCACAGTAAGATGATTGGGTATACTGCTGGAGAGCGGTTGGCCCATAGTAGTATGTATACTCTGTAAGTTTCCATAAGTTATTTGAGTGGTGTATTTCAGCCTGTGATAGAGCTCCAAGGGTACTTGTTACTTGCCCTAGAGAATTGACCCTACATTCCTAGTATGAATGACATGAGAGTGAAGATATTCTAGCTAGAGAACACTGACAGTGGTGGATCTCCTGAAGCATAGACCTTGACCCTGGAGAAATAGGCACTGAGTGGTCTGGCATGAGGCAAAGATTAAGCAATCTGTGTGCAGATCCCTGGAGTTCTAGACCCTGGACCTAACAATTTGTTTTTAAATAAAAAATGAAAAATGGTCAAGATGTAAGTAGGTGATGTGGTACGTGCCACCAATAGTAGGCCTACAACCTATCAATGTGTTCAGTACACCAGATAGGACCCCACTCCCAGTGAGTGGTTGTAATTGAACAACAGTCAGGTTTTAACATATTTTAAAACATGTCACTCTAAGCAAAGCCCATTTCTTGTAGTGGTATTACGGGTCAAAATAGATGGACTTCACTGCTTAATGTTTGCAGCCACAGAGCAGAAGCTGGATGTCTATGGTTAGGGACGAAAGAAGATCTCTGGTGCGTGATGATGGCGAGACAGAGGCAATGTTCATCGCTCTGATTGCTTATATTCTTCTTCAACAGTTTTGCATGAGAAAATTATTCTTAAAGAATGTGAGTCAACTCACAGAGTACTAAATGTTCTTTGACCCAAGACTGAGCTGTGTCTAAAGGCTTTGCTTGTACCTTACAAATAGGTGGAGGCACTAAATAGATATGATGATGTCTGGAGATGTTTTATTTCCTAGTATGTGCTTCTCATATTAGACGGTTATGTGTGTACATTGATCAGGTCAGCACAGAACCCACATATAGGGCCAACGTTACCACTTTTTGTGTCCGCTGCAACAATCTTTTTTGGCGCCCCCACAATGACATCCTTCTACACAAATTCCCTCACCCTCCAACAGAGCCCCATATGGCTCCTAGCCCCTCTTTAACATGTGTATCATTTGTTTGATAGTGCTACTCCTACCAGTGTAGGTTGTAAGAGCACTTTACATCACACATATATTATACAGAGTTATATATGTGTAAATCAGTGCATAGGAAATGAAACAATGAGGATGAGAATGTCAGGTCAACTAGCAATGCACCTTGGAGTAATCAGCTGGCAGGTATGGTCCCAGTCGTCTCTCAGTTTTTTTTGGTAAAAGATTCTTAAGTCCTAACCTTTGGGGAAAGACAGGAGCAGCACCTCTTGTACCACTTACAAGAACCAGGACCTGGGGAACACCACTGAAGGTTAGGACTCACTCCAGAAGAGTCCTGGTTCAGGGTTCAAGGTCTCTGGAGCTTCTTCTGTCCCTATAGCTCACACAAGAGGCCAGACAACCAGACTTTGGAGTCACTCTGGAACTCCTGTGTTCAAACAACGTTAGGCCTCTAGCAAGAGGGCAATCCTCTGTGGAGAAAGGCAGACCTCAAGCAGCAGGGAAGTCATTTGGTAGTAGCTGGGCACAGTGCTGGAGATCAAGTCAGGTATCAAACAGCAGAACAGTGATCTGTAGGTCCAGCCAGGCCTTTTGAAGTCTTCCAAAAGTTCAGAAGTGTAAGGAAGAGTGGCTCTGACAGTCCAATATTTATACCTCATCCTATCCTTTGAAGCGGGGAAACATCCTGGCTACCCTTTCCCCCCCCACATGTGGTTCTGGAAAGTTCTTCCCTTCCTCTGCAAAGGCTCCAAGTAGTCTGGGACGAGACAAGCTAGTGTCAGATTCCTTTGTGTGCCTGCTAGAGGAAGCCTTTTGAAATGTAAGCCAGCAGGAAAAGTTCTGCCCCAAACATCGTGCCAACATTAAGCCTCCTATGCATTGTCTGGGAGCAATACACAAAGACCAACAGTTAAGCTACTGAGACTCATGTGACCTAGGACACAGGCAGCAGGCAGTAAAGGGCAAGTAAATATGATAAGGTAACCCACTGTTATCCAATGAGAGGGATAGGCCTTGCAGTAGTGAAAAAGAAATGTATGAGTTTTTCACTACCAGGACATGTAAAAGTAAAAACACATGCCCTACTTGTAAAATACAATGCAATCTGCCCCAAGGGCTTCTTAGAGCCTAACTAAGGGGTGACTTATATGGATGAAAAAGGAAGGTTTAGGCCTTGCAAAAGGTTTATTGTGTCAGGTCGAATTGACAGTTTTACGTCTACACCACAGGCTCTTATGGCAGGCCTGAGACATGTTTCAAAGTGCTGCTAAGTGGGTGGCACAATGACTGCGGCACACCTACTGATAGCATTTAATTAACAGGCCCTGGGTGCATGTAGTATCATATGCTAGCAGCTTATAAGTAATTTAAATATGCCAATCAGATGTAAACCAATTTTACCCTGTTTTAGACAGCAAGAGAGCACACAAACTAAAGTAGCCTTTTAAACTATGTTTCAGGATTGCCACTGCAGCCTGTTGTGCAGTCTTAAACTGTTGTTTCACCCTGACAAAAACTAATTTTGCCAAGCCTAAACCTTACTTTTTAATACTTATATGGCACCCTTAAAGGCTCGTAGGGCAAGCAGCATTGCTTTAAAAAGTAGGACATGTGTACTTATGTTTTACATGCACTGGCAATGGAAAACTCCTAAAGTCATTTTTAACTGTTACAAGGCTATCTCTCCTATTTCACTAACATATGGCTACCTTACTACATTTAATAAGTTAGTCTTAACTTTAGATTGGGAACAGATAGCAATACGCTGTTAATACTCAAATGATTTGAATCTTAAAATATTCTTTAATGGTGAAGTTGGATTTTAGGTCACAATTTTGAAGATGCCCCTTTTAAAAAGTTGGCATTTTCTTGTCTCAACTAACTGTGCCTTCTGCCAGGGTCCTGGATCACATGATTCAGAATGGCTCCACTGTGGGGGTTATTTATGTATTGTTTCCAGGCAGTGTCACAAACGGTGCATAGGTGTGGACAGGTGGGCCATCCCAGTCGGCTGACTCTGTACCCAGCTCACTTCAAAAGGGCTTTGCCTATAGTACACACAAAGGAACCTGACACCAGGCATGCCATGTCTTTCCCCACACCACACAGTTGGAGCCTTGGTATCAGGAAGGGCAAGATCATTACAGAGCCAGTTGTGGGGGTAGGACAGGAAGTTGCCCCCACACAATGGCTGGATACATATTGGATCTTAGGAGCCACTCATCAGAACACTCCTGAACCTGTAGAAGAATCAGAGGAAGATCTAGCCTGCTGCCAGGGGATTGCCCTTCTGCCTGAAGAGCTACTTTGCTGACTGATAAGGAAATGTGGACCTTCTGGCCTTCATCTCATGCTACTCAGAGTGACTCCAAGGGTCAGTTGGTGGAGCACCTGTGTGAGCTGCAGGGACACAACAAGTTTCAGAGGCTTCCATGCAACTGCCCAGTTGATCTGATGAAACTGGACCTGAAACTGGACCTGCCTGAGCCCTGCTGCTATCCTCTGACGGAGTTAGTTTTCTAAATAGACTTGGAATTTTGTTGTGTTTTCACTTTATTACTGCTTGTGTGCAGCATAAATACATTACACATTGTCTGTCAGTTAAGCCTGACTGCTTTGTACCAAGTTACAAGAGGATCAAGCACAGATTAATTTTGTGAATTCTGTGGTTCATCCTGACAAGGATTGTCATTGTTGTCTGAGTAGTGCTTCCACTTTCTTGAAATTTTGAAATGCTGGTAAGGCCAAATCTGAAATTAAAAAAATAAATGATAGAGCGTGTATCTTCACCATCTATGCTCAACAATAAGTTACATTGAAAGCTTTTTGTATAGCACTTGTACGCCTTTAAGTTTTTTGAGGCAGTGAGAATATCACAATTATTTCTGCATCAGTAACAAGTATTCCAAAAGATACTTGTTAGGTTTTCAAAATAAATTGGAGATTTACTGTAAAGGTGAGAGAAATAGTTCTGAAGGATGAATGCCAGCACAGAGAAGGAATGACTTCACAAACTCTGGTGAAGTAAACAGAATACAAACAATAGGTACAGATCATGGGGCAAAATTAGCAGCAGGGGATTTCATCATAATTCACTTTTTAAAGAACAGTGAGGGTTAACTGATTACCTTTTGTGCTAATGTTAGCATGCTAGATATAGAATGCTAGAATGTATTCACTAAGCGGTAGAATAAAGAAACATAGCTGCAGAATGTAGAATGTACAGAGGGTGGCTTTTGAAGAAATCTTGCTATGGCCTAAGGATGTTGTACTATCATGCTGGGGTTGAATAAAGGAAGTAAATTAAAAAATCTACATGGTTGAACTGGCTTAATAAACGACATACTTCCGAAGGGAAAGACATAGGTGGTCATTACAACCCT
Source organism: Pleurodeles waltl (assembly GCF_031143425.1). Taxonomy (NCBI): domain Eukaryota; kingdom Metazoa; phylum Chordata; class Amphibia; order Caudata; family Salamandridae; genus Pleurodeles; species Pleurodeles waltl. The sequence goes on along the minus strand of NC_090440.1, from coordinate 1,482,198,672 downwards.
GGCGGACGGTGTTAAAGCGGCGGTAAGACCGCCAACAGGCCGGCGGTAAAAAAATTGCAATTACGTCCGTGGCGGAAACCACCAACAAAGACAGCCACTTTAACACACGGACCGCCACGGCGGAACAAACAAACAGCGCGGTGGTCACCGCCAACAGACAGTCGGGAGACAATGTACTGCCCACACTATTATGACAGGCCAATCCGCCACCTTTTCAGGGGCGGATTCACCGCGGATAAAAACACGGCGGAAACAGGAATCCCGAAGGAAAAACGCTCACCTCTACACACCCCACGAGGATGCCATGGATCCAGAACTCCAAATTCTCCCTGCAATAGTCTTCCTGCTCCTCTACCAGGAGCACAAACTCCGGCGGCGAAGACCACGGTGAGTACTGCACCTACGACACAGGGGAGGCAAAAAACAGGGACACACACATGCAACAAGCAACACCCCCACCCACTACAACACACACACTAATGCATATCAATACATCACAGTTACACCCCCCAAACCCTCCGGAAGAATGCAAAGACAATAGAAAATGAGTGTAACCATTGTAATATATTAAAAGCAAGTAGGCAGAAATATATATATATATGTACAATGTACAAAATATATACCAAGCATAGTAGTCCAGGTAGTGCTCTAATAAAGTCCGTGGAACACTGGGACCACACGGTATGGGCGAGGCCCACACACGATCCCCGACCATGACTGAGAGAACACTGCAGGGGCATCAGAGAGCTACTAAACAGGCACCTTAGGGGGAGGGAAAGGGGGGGCACCTCAGCCGCTTGAGTGCACGACACCAAATCAATGAGGGGGCTACATGCCCACTGTTCCATCCTGGGGAGTGCAAAGCCACAGTCTCTTAAGTCTCTACAGTGGGTGGTTTGCCCACTGTTCAATCCTGGGGAGTGCAAAGCTACAGTCTCTCAAGTCTCTACAGCGGGTGGTTTGCCCACTGTTCAATCCTGGGGAGTGCAAAGCCACAGTCTCTCAAGTGGATAACAGTCTCCACTGGTTTCTGGAGGGGGCATGGTGCACAGAGTGCTTCATCCTGCTAAGGACAGAGTTAGTGGATGACAGTCTCCACTGGTTCCGGAGGGGGCATGGTGCCCAGAGTACTTCATCCAGCTAAGGACAGAGGTAGTGGATGACTGTCTCCACTGGTTCTGGAGGAGGCATGGTGCCCAGAGTGCTTCATCCTACTAAGCACAGAGGTAGTGGATGACAGTCTCAACTGGTTCTGGAGGAGGCATGGTGCCCAGAGTGCATCATTCACCCCGTGACAGACTCAGTTACGTTAGTGCCCTTGCTGCTCAGGGGCCAGCGGTGCTTGAGATGGCGGTGCCCTGTTCAGCAGAGCTTGAGATGGCGGTGCCCTGTTCAGCGGTGCTTGAGATGGCGGTGCCCTGTTCAGCGGTGCTTGAGATGGCGGTGACCTGTTCAGCGGTGCTTGAGATGGCGGTCTTCATTGCAGGGACTCAGCTGCTGGCGGTCCTTCATGGCCCAGCGGGACTTTTGCTGACGGTCCTTCATGGCCCAGCAGGGCTTTTGCTGGCGGTCCTTCATGACCCAGAGGGGCTTTTGCTGGAGGTTCTTCATGGCCCAGCGGGGCTTTTGCTGGCAGTCCTTCATGGCCCAGCGGGGCTTGTGCTGGCGATGGCCTCCTGGGCAGGTGGGCAGGTGGGCTGGTGCTGGCGGGCCCCTCCTGGACAGGTGGGCTGGTGCTGGCGGGGCCCCTCCTGGGCAGGTGGACTGGTGCTGGCGCGTCCCTCCTGGGCAGCTGGGCTTGTGCTGGCGGTCCAGTCCTGGGCAGCTGGGCTTGTGCTGGTGGGCCTGTCCTGGGCAGCTGGGCTGGTGCCTGTGGTCCGGTCCTGGGAAGCTGGGCTTGTGCTGGCGGTCCGGGCCTGGGCAGCTGGGCTCGTGCTGGCGGGCCTGTCCTGGGCAGCTGGGCTTGTGCTGGCGGTCCGGTCCTGGGCAGCTGGGCTTGTGCTGGCAGGCCTGTCCTGGGCAGCTGGGCTTGTCTGGCGGGCCTGTCCTGGGCAGCTGGGCTGGTGCTGGAGGTGGCCTCCTGGGCAGCAGGGATGATGGCGGTCTTCTCCGCCGTGCTGCTCTTCACAGCCTTGCCAGGTTTCTTGTGGCCCTTCCCCACCTTGGATGGTGTCACAGCTGACTCCACACTCCCACCGGGACCCCTGGGAGCGGCTTTGGTGGCTGGAGTCTTCCCCCTCTCCCACCGGGCACTGGCCAACTTCTGATGCTTCACAGGTGGGGGACTGTCTGTGCTGTGGCTCCGTGCCACACTGGCTGCCCTGGTGGCCAGTGCACTCTAGATTCCGGTGACTACAGGCACCACTGGTCCCGGAGAAGTTGTGGCTGAGGTGCTAGTTCGGGACCTATGAGTCGGACGGGGTGGGGGAGGTGTGGGAAAGAGGTCAAGGATGGACAGGAACAGTTTTTTGGACACCCTGGGATGGGTAGCTGGAGGGGTTATGGGAGTGGAGGAAGAGGTGGTGGTTATAGGAGGTGTTTGTTTGGTGACTTCGGGTGAATGTGCATGCGCTGGAGGCTGTCGTGAGGTGGATGGCTGTTGGGTGGGTGTGTGCCTGCGTTTGTGTAGCTTGGGAGGGGGCATCACAGACACACTGGGAGAGGACACAGGGGACGTGTGAATGGTAGTGGGGGTGGTGACTGCACGTGAGCGGGGTGTGGTGGTGGGTGTGCTGGAGAGTGACGTAGTGGCTGTAGAGGTAGTGCATGCAGGTGTGAGTGTAGACAAGACTGGGAGGGAGGAGGGAGACGAGGAGGAGGGGGACACAGTGGAGGCAGTGGATGTTGGTGTGTCTGCATGTGTGTGATGCTTACGTGAGTGCCTGTGGGATGTGTGGTGCTTATGTTTGCCTGACCTTCCCTTGTGTGTTGACGTGTGTGCATGCTGGTCTGTAGGTGTGCTTGGGATAGGCTGAGGTATAGGGGATTGGGTCTGGGTGGAGGAAGTTGGAGGGGGGAGGCTAGACACAGGGACAATGGCTGCCATTAGTGCTGAGGCCAGAGTCTGAAAAGCTCGCTGTAGGGCCGCCTGACCAGAATGAATGCCCTCCAGGAATGCATTTGTTTGTTGCAACTGCCTTTCTACACCCTGGATGGCATTCAAAATGGTAGACTGCCCAACAGTGAGGGACCTGAGGAGGTCAATGGCTTCCTCACTGAGGGCAGCAGGGGTGACTGGGGCAGGGCCTGAGGTGCCTGGGGTGAAGGTGATGCCCACCCTTTCGGGTGACGGGGCACAGGGCGAAGGCTGAGGGGTTGCTGGGAGGGCGATGCTGGAAGGGGGGTGGCAGCTGTACCTGTTGATGGGGGAGGCACAGATGTTGCCGCCACCACAAGGGAGCTCCCATCAGAGGACGAGTCCGTGTCACTGGTCTCAGCTCCTGTCCCCGCCGTGGAGCTCCCCTCGCCCTCCGTCCCACTGGTGAAGTCCGAGTCCGTAGTGTGACCCTTCATGGCCATGTGGGATGCAGCCGCCTGGTGCTCCAGTGCCACAGCTCCTCCGCCTGATGATGCTAATGCACACAAGAACAGGGAAACCACAAAAAGGGGGGGACGACAGAAGAAAGACATGTTGAGTTCATGCATTACCGCTACCGTTGGCAGACACAACAGACACAGAAGCCCCCTGCACTACGCCGCGCTGTTCGGCTCCACTGTTCAATTCCTGGGAAATGGCCTACAAGGCTATGGACGACATCTGCACACATAGATGACACAGGGGCATGACTAGGTGTACTTGGCACTCTACAGAGGTAGGTTGGGGTGCCACATGGCCTGCCTTATGGAGGGACCTTGCCTACGGAACTCGCACTGGCCTAGGGGAACCCACAGCCCACCTCCCCCACCCAGACACCTCCACTGTGCGTAATGTCAGCAGACTGAGAGTGTACTCACCCCCTTGTGGCTGCTGTGATGCCCTCAAACGCCCATCCAACTCTGGGTAGGCCACCGCCAGGATCCTAAACATCAGGGGGTCATGGTGCGACGGGCACCCGTCCCACATTGGCAGGCCATCCCCAGCTGAGCCTCCGCCGTCTTCTTGCTCCAGCGGCGAATGTCCTTCCATCTTTTCCGGCAGTGGGTGCTCCGTCCGTGGTAGACCCCAGGGTCCGGACGTCCTTGGCGATGGCACGCCAAATATATTTTTTTTGGTGGGCGCTGACCTACATGAAATGTACAGGGGGAAGAGTAATTAATTACCAACTGCACCGTGAAACAGATTGGCCCCCATCCCTACCCTTGCCATGTGGCACATGCATTCACCGTCTTTCATGCACCCAGCACTCTCCCCCCTTCCTTCTTGCATCCAGCCCTCTCCACACAGGTATAGCCCATACAACATGCTCCCTGTGTACTTACCTGTGTGTCTGCAGGTCCGTAGAGTAGCGTGTACTGGGGGAGGACCCCATCCATGAGTTTCTCCAACTCCTCCGATGTGAAGGCAGGGGCCCTTTCCCCAGACACTCGAGCCATTGTCTCTTCCAGACCGAGGTCACAGCAGCTCTTGCAGTGTAGGTCCTCTCCTGTCGAAGATCAGGTATCGAGTGATGGAACAGATATAAAATGGCGATCTCGTCCGCGGCGGTGCGTACCGTCACCGCCGGCGTACATCGTTATTGGTTCTGGGACCCATAGGGTCCAATGTTTACCGATGCAGCATTGCGCCCCAGTCTTCGACCGCCTACTGCGACGGTGTACAACGCTAGCGCAGTTACCTCACATCCCATTGTCCCATTGACAGAGGTCAGGCAGCCACCATTTCAGGGGCCCACATGGCTTCATTTTCAACTGTGTCACACATACCTAGGCCTAGACTCAACACACATACAGGCCACCTTTTGTGTATGAATGGTGTTCTGGGTAAATTGTGTGTACGTACCTCTGAGTTGTTTGACTCTGTGCTCGCTGTTGTCCTTCATATGCACCGTCCGCTGGGACATGTGAGGAGATGGCGGCATCCTCCGGTGTACCGACCGTTGGTGGACCTGTCGACAATGGAGGAGCGACATGTGATTATCACATACAGGCTTGACTGTGCCACAATCCAGGAACTGTGTACCCAGTTGGAGCCAGACCTGATGTCAGCAATCCGCCATCCCACAGGAATCCCCCCTCAAGTGCAGGTGCTGTCAGTGCTCCATTGCCTTGCAAGTGGGTCTTTTCAAACAACAGTGGCCATACCATCAGGGATGTCCCAGCCTATGTTTTACAATGTATTGTCCAGAGTGTTGTCTGCCCTTCTGAAACACATGCAGAGCTACATCGTTTTTCCTTAGGTGGAGGATTTGCCTACAGTGAAAGGTGATTTCTATGCCCTGGGACACATCCCCAACATCATAGGTGCCATTGATGGGACACATGTGGCTTTGGTCCCACCCGCAGGAGTGAACAGGTGTACAGAAACCGGAAGAGTTATCATTCAATGAATGTACAGATGGTATGTTTGGCAGACCAGTACATCTCCCATGTGAATGCCATGTTCCCTGGCTCAGTGCATGACGCCTACATCCTGCGGTATAGCAGCATCCCTTATGTGATGAGTCAACTCCAGAGGCACCGTGTGTGGCTATTAGGTGAGCACCTGGAAGCAAGACAGTGAGAATGGTTGTCTGGGTCTGGGGATATCCCTACGGGATAGTGCGTGCCTAACAGTTGTCCCTCGCCATTTGCAGGTGACTCTGGTTACCCCAACCTGTTATGGCTACTGACCCCAGTGAAGAATCCCAGGACAAGGGCAGAGGAATGCTACAATGAGGCCCATGGGCGAACTAGGAGGGTGATCGAGCGGACCATCGGCCTCCTGAAGGCCAGGTTCCGGTGCCTCCATATGACAGGTGCATCCCTATTCTACTCACCAAAGAAGGTGTGCCAGATCATCGTGGCCTGCTGTATGCTTCACAACTTAGCTTTGCGACGACAGGTGCCTTTTCTGCAGGAGGATGGTCCAGATGGCGGTGTTGTGGCAGCTGTGGAGCCTGTGGACAGGGAAGACGAGGAAGCAGATGAAGAAGACATGAACAACAGGGACTCAGTGATCCAGCAATATTTCCAGTAAGACACAGGTAAGAGTACAGACCTGCCTACTACATGTACTTTAACACTACTACCTCTCTACTGTCTGTCGTTTTCACCCAGTGTATGGTCACTGAGTTGTCACTTTCCCTTACGATTTCACAGATATGGGTCCCACTGTGTGACATCTGCTTAGATTACTCATGGACTAGAGCTGTGTGACATAGGTATGTTGACATTACAGTTGAAAGAGCATTTTGTCACTGTAATTGCTAATACACTATTTCGAAATCACAGACAGACTCCAGATTGTTTTGTGCTTTAAGGGTGTTTATTTAAGTGCTCAATATTGGAGGGGGTAGTGATCAGGGGGTGAGGGGTGATAGCGGAGGAATGTCCATGGCAGAGTCCAGTCTATTAATCTCACAGGTGCATTGCCCATATGGTAGTGTCAGGGGCCCCTTGTAGTGCCACAGTGTCCCTCCTGGTGTTCACAATTTCCTTCAGCACCCCTACGGTGGTGCCCAGGGTGGAGCTGATGGTTCTGAGTTCCTCCCTGAAGCCCATATACTGTTCCTCCTGCAGGCGCTGGGTCTCCTAGAACTTGGCCAGTACCGTTGCCATCATCTCCTGGGAGTGGTGGTAGGCTCCCATGATGGAGCAGAGGGCCTCGTGGAGAGTGGGTTCCCTTGGCCTGTCCGCCCCCTGTCGCACAGCAGCCCTCCCAGTTCCCCTGTGTTCCTGGGACTCCGTCCCCTGGACCGTGTGCCCACTGCCACTGCCCCAGGTCCCTGTTGTTGTTGGGGTGGTGGGTTAGCCTGGTTTCCCTGTAGTGGTGGACACACAGCTGATAGACGTGTCCTGGGAACGGAGGTATGGGCCCACTGGGTGGGTGCTGTGCTGGTGTTTCCAGAGAGGGGAAGGTCTGTGGTGGCCTGTGACTGGGTGAGGGGAACCGACTGTCCAGAGATCCCCGATGGGCCGGGCTGGTCATCTAGGTCCAGTTGGACAGAGCTGCTGTCATCCGTGGGCCTCTTCTGTTGGTGGTGTGGACATGTGTGGACCCTCCTGTCCGGTGACGTTGGGTAGGGGTCCTGCAGGGGTATAAAAGCATGATTATTGCATCTGTGTGTGCCATGGTGTGCAATGGGTGGGTGACCGTGTACCCCAGTGCTTGCATTCCTGTGTGGGACCTTGTGTGATGATGGTTTAGGGGGTTGTATGGGTATGTGCAGTGGGCATGCTTTTGTAATGTGTGTCCATGCTTTGTTGTTGCATGCAGGGCTTGATGTTGGGATGGGTGGTTTGTGATGTTGGGACACATGTGAGGAGTTGGAGTGCTGGCGGTGAGGGTGGGGGTATGTGCTGGCATGCAGGTAGGGGGGGGATGCAATAGTTAAGATTTGACTTACCAGAGTTCATTCCTCCACCTACTCCTGCAAAGCCCTCAGGATGCAGAATCGACAAGACCTGCTCATCCCATGTTGTTAGTTGTGGGTAAGGAGGTGGGGGTCCGCCGCCAGACCGCTGAACCGCCAGGTGGTATCTTGAGACCACGGAAAGCACTTTCCCCCGCAGGTCGTTCTACCTCTTCCTGATGCCATCCCGATTTCTTGGGTGCTGTCCCACTGCGTTGACCCTGTCCACTATTCTTCACCATAGCTCCATCTTCCTTGCAATTGAGGTGTGCTGCACCTGTGATCCGAATAGCTGTGGCTCTACCCGGACGATTTCCTCCACCATGACCATGAGCTCCTCCTCCAAGAACCTGGGGTGTCTTTGCCGTGCCATGGGGTGGTGTAGGTGATGTGTGGGGTGGAGTGTGTGGTGATAAGTGTGCTGATATGTAGTGGTGTGTTGTGTGAGGTGCGTGGAAGTTCTGTGGGTGATGGTGTAGTGTGCCTGTGGATGCTGTTGTTCTTGCTGGTGTTGTCTCTCTCTGGCCTTCTTTCTGAATTTTGGGTCATAGGGGTTTGTGGGTGATATGGGTGTGTGTTTTATATTGTAATGGGTGTGTGGGAATGTATGTGTATCAGGTGTGTGAATTTTGAATTGTCCAATGTGGATGTGTTTTGTAAAAGTGTGTGTATTTTGAGCGCGGCGGTGTGTACTGCCAATGGAATACCGCGTTTGAAAGTCCGCCGCGTGGATTCGTGTGTCGTGATAGTGTGGCCGTATTTCGGTTGGCGTGAAGGTGGAGGTTTTGTTTTCGCCAGTTTATCACTGACCTTTGGTGTGGTGGACTTGTGTGGGTGTCTAGATTTTGGCGGATTCTGAACTGTGGGTCATAATAGCTGTGTGGGAATTCCGCGGCGGTGTTTTGGCGGTCTTCTGCACGGCGGTAAGCGGCTTTCACCGCCAATGTTGTAATGAGGGCCATAATGCCTTTAAAAAAAAACTACTGTCTACTAATAGCCATTAAAATAACCAAAAGGGGGAGTTCGCAAGACATAATTTGAGTGTAACCAGAGTCATTTTGGCCATAGAATTTTGTGCTGAGTACAGTTGTTTAATTAGGATTTTTGGTAGTGAAACAGTGAGAGTCCAAAGATGATCCTTCAATAGCGCAGGCCATTTCAACCCCACCTTCCTTTGTGAGAGTGAAAGGGTGGGCATCAGTTGATATCAATCTTTGCTGCCAGTATTATTTTGAGCCCATATTCTGGGATGTGAGTCGAATTTGTCTCATATGTTTTTCCTAGCGCTACTGGAACCATGTATGCTCCCATTATGGCAGAATAGCATTGTAAATGATAGAGATCAGAGTTTACTAATACATTAGTGGCATAGAAGTTAGCACATGGCAACTTGTGAATCTTCATTTAAAGCCTAAGAGACAACATTGACATGAAATGTTTAAATGTTTATGTTTGAATAATGGTGGACATTGTGCCCTTCACTTATTTGGGCATTGAGTATTAATATGGCAGATGTTGTGCAATTATATTAAATAAATTAATGACATGCATTCCAATTAAAAATATTATTTTTAGAGATAATATAAATGTGAAAAGAATATTATGAAAAATAAACTAACATGATTTATCAGTACTGTAGATGTACATTAATTTTTAACATAAAAATTATATGTGTGCAGAGAAATAAATGTACATTTCAGTTTTCTAACATTATGCATTAATAATGTCTGCAAATAAATGAATTTGTTTTGCTTATGTTAATTAAATGGTATGCATTAGCATAAGTGTTTAGTAATTTGTAAATTTGTAAATTATGTATTTAGGGGCATATTTATACTCTGTTTGCACCAAATTAGTGTAATTCTTTTTTACTCTAATTTGGTGCAAAACTAACTCCATATTTATAATTTGGCGCTAGACCAGTCTAGCCCCAAGTTTATAGAGTTAAAATAATATTTTGGAAGTGGAAACCTACCTTGCCTTAATGAGCTGCAAGGTAGGGGTTCCCGTGCAAAAAACGACTCCATGGCCTTAACACCATATTTATACTTCCGTGCAAAAATGGTGCATGGGAGGGAGGAGGGGGAGGGGTCAAAAATGGTGCAAAGCTTGCTTTGACCCATTTTTTAACGCCTGGGTCAGGACAGGCGGTAGGGGACCTGTGGGCCTATTCCCATGGTGGAACACCATGTAATGAGCCCACAGTTGCCCTCCCCAGGCCCCAGGGAAGGGACACCCCCACCCACACCAGAGAGACAGAGGAGGATGGGGGACCCTATCCCAGGTATGTATAGGTAAGTACAGTATGTATTTTTTTTTTAAGTGCCATTGGTGGCCCTGAAATGGGCCCCCTACATGGCACTGGGTCATGTGGTATGGATGGTTTAGCATCAGAAAATGACGCTAGGCAGGTTAGAGTATTTTCTTTTTACTCTAACCTGCCTAATGTAATTTTTTGGTGCAAAACCCCCTTCTTCCATACTGCCAGCCTCACCCGACTAATGTCATTTTTTTTTTTTACGCTAGCCTACCCTTTACACCAGCTTGCACCATTCCATAAATATGGTGCCTGGCTGGTGCACAGAAATGGTGCAAGCCGGTGCTAAACTTTTTGGTGCAAAACTGCGTTAGTGCAGTTTTGCACCAAAAAGTATCAATCAGAGCATTAGTCTTTCTTAGTTAGAATAGGCCTGAAGATTCATTTCTGCTGCAGTAGTGAGAAGTGCTAACTCATAATGTTTCCTTTGACCTGAAATATTGCTTAGGTTGCTGGTATGTTAGAGAAAGTCTTCTTGTTTTAGAAACAGCAACTGTGGTTCTGTAGACCTCAAAATGTAGCAATATTTGTTTTAGCTAATGGATGGATGACAAGTCCTATTGAATTCACATGAGAGTTGTTGGAATCATCGCGCTTCAAGGGAAGAAATCGCAATGTTTCAAATGGTATACAAATTGTCATTTTCCAACGGAACTTTATGAACTCATTGAGATGACTTTGCAGCTTCCCTGAGAAAATCGGGAATAGTTGCAAACCTGATGGGCATCTATAATTTTCATTGGATATTGAACCATTTGCGTAAGATGAGCCCACTCTGAGAACCAATCAGAACTCCATGCACATTTCTAGTTAGGGAGAGACTTTTGAACTTTAGAGAGAGTCTATTTTTTCACACCCACAGAGTCAGTCCTTTCCAACCATCCTAAAAGCTGTTTCCTTTTGCCTCTTATGATCACCCATTCTAATTGTCCTAATACCTATGATGTTCAGTACTAATATGCCCAACAGATTCTGAACTGCTCCCTTGCCCTATGTGCAGCTCTTGTTCTGCATTGTCCCTGATGCTGCTGTCTACTGATGCTGTAAAGCTGTGAGAGCTTTGAATTGACAAAGCCTTCCTGTCTGCTGTCTCATGAGGAAAGGTATATAAACTGCAATGCAACATTTCTTGTTTCCCTTTCAGTTTAGATAATTTACACCAGTGTATTTATTAGCAAGTCACCCTGGTTAGATGAGTTTCCAAATTATTATTTTTTGCCTTCTCTTCTTTTTGTTTGCTCTCATGTGTTAGTCTGTCTCCACCCATTCATATCCAAATTTGTGATAGGAGTAGGGATGGCCCAGCCCCAAATGTAATTATTGTTTTTTGAATTTGATCAATGTCACTATCAACTGCTTTGAGATCTGTTTCTGTTGCACAAATCATTGTCTTATTAATTTGTGTCATCTTCTTGGAGTGTCTAATAATATTGATGTTTATTAGGCTGAATTTCCTCAGATGTTTCGGTCAGCCTATGGTTTTTATGTATGTTTATAATTTAGTTTTGAATTCCGTATACATTACTTTGGCTCTGTGGTTGTAATAAATCTTTGAAACTTAATTCAGTTTGGAGTTGTGTTTCCGTGGTCACATTGGTCATGGTGTTTATATTTCTCATGGAAATGACTTGTGTTGAATACATCTGATTACCCATTCTTCTCTGAGTCCACAGATCTCATCAACCTCTAGTGTGGGTGGGATATGCTGATGTGACACCCCTCCAGTGCGGTTTCTTAAGCCTAAATTGGAAGAAGGGGTATCACGGTCCAGCAGTTTTGGTAGTAGAGTGACGGTTTCGCATCATGAGGAGGGGAATCAGATTTGCGCACATTGTACAGTATGTGTTTTAAGTAGGGTCTGCGCTTACAATGCTTTTACTTAACTGCGGTGAAGTGTGATGCATTAGATGTATAGGGCGCTGTAGTACACAAACTGAATGTTACGCTTTGTGCTCAAAATTGCTCCCTGTGTTAGTTGTTGTTTATGGTTCCTGCGTGGCCTAAGACTCCGAAGTACCACACAAGTGTATGGAGACACTTGGTTAATTTATTGTCCGCAGTGAAGTGTTGGTCAGTTGGGCACCGTTGACAATACCATTAAGTTCCTTGAGTGTGTGTGAGTTGTTAGTTGATATTAGGTGAATCCTGAGTGCAAAGAGAGGATCTGAATCAATCAGAGTTAGATTTTCTGGTCAAATTTTACTTGCGTATGTGCAAAAGCGTTTTAGTCCTACCCTTAGTGAACAGACGGGTTTGTTTTTTTGTGCTTGCAATATTTACATTTAGGGTGTATGCGTGGGTGGTGTATGACACGGCTGTGAAGGGAGTCACAGCTGCAGAGTGAAGTTAGTGTGACGCCATTTGGTCCGTGCTGGGATTGATTGGTTAGTGAGAAGAGCCGCGCATGGAATGGGGGACAAGACTGCACCACAGTAGGTTAAGGACAGCTTGCCAAAGGGATTGTGAGATTCAAAAGTACTTCCTGGATTTGTAGAATCTGGGTTTGTGGATTACATTTGTGTAAAAATTAAGTTTTTAAAAGGTTTAAGGAACGCGGTTAGAGGAGAAGTTTTTATTCCAGTTGGAGAGGGTGAATCTACTCCACCTGAGGGTACACCAGCATTTGAAGTGATGGAAGATAGCGGAGTTTCGGCATGTCTATGGGTAAAACAGTGGTGCAAAATTACTGAGAAGGAAGGTCACTTAGCTTTCCCCTGAAACAGATTTAAGGGTTTTAGTAACTTTAAGTAGAGTGCTGGATGAATCAAAAACCTTTCCAAACCTGCACAATTTGAAGCACTTGCCATTTGGGAATTAATTGTGAAGCAGAAAGAGGCAGTAAAGAGGTTGCAAAGACTACATGGGAAGAGGGACAGAACATTTGGAGAGCAGACATGTTACATGGAGTAAAATTATCTCCAGCCATAACACAGGAAGGTGATGGAAGTGTTAGACTTAAAACCAAAGAGAAGCCCGTATAAGACTTGGAGCAGAAATTAGATGAACATAAAAAGACAACCGCCATCCAAAGAGATTCAGATGATGAATTTATAACACAGCTGTTACAGAATTGTCCCCCACTGTATAATGCAATTGAACCAGTAAATCAGAATGTAGCGCTGAGTATAGCCACAGCTCCAGTTGCGCAAAGCAAGATTTGGGTAGCTCCAAATGCACCTGCTACTACAGTAGCACAAGTGCCAGCAGCTTATCCAGCAGTTCCAGTTGTTAACACAGGATATCGCAGTTCCAGTTATGCCACAGCCAATTCAGAATTCAGGAATGACTCGAATGGAGTCTATGCCTAATATAATGACGCTTGCATTGATTGCAAATCAGAGGCAAACAATTCCCATGTATTCTATAGTATCGAATCCACAGATTGTGGCCCCAAATCAATCAAATAACACCTTTGGTACAAAATTAACTGGTCAAGCTATGGGACTGATGCTTCCACCGGGTCAAACAAATTTGTCAGGACCAGACACATTAACAGTTCCCATGACAATAGGTCCAGTTGTCCCGTTGTATGCCCAGGGCAATAATGGGAGTGGTTTACAGACTCCAAACCCAGTATCAGCAGCACATTCTCCTTTTGGAACTAATGCAGAAATTAAAAGACTGATCACTACTACCAGTACTACTGTATCAACCAGGACCCCTATGAAGTCCTGAAGTTCTAACCAGATATTTAATAAATTGATGTTACATGACCCTTTCTAGAGACATTGCAAACATGAGATCACCTGGCATGAAAATTCACATTGCAGAATTGATCCAAAATATCCAAACATGGGGATCATTAGATATATTGGAAGGCAGACAGGCAAATAAAAGAGATCAGAAGAAAAAGCTGACTCCAGCCTCAAAAGGTGTACAGCAGGCTGAGGGAGCTATAAAGATGATGCCAATGAGAAAAATTCCAGGAGGGAATTTTATTAATTTTGCATGGAGCAGAAGTGACATACTGTCATTCATCAATGATTACCCAACGTTGAGGGAGAAGACTGTGGTCTGGTACCAACAAATGGAGAGATTTGTTAAACTCACAAAGTGTCTGTCGCAAGATTTGAACCCTTAAATTGAAATTGTGTTCCAGCAGAGATATATATATATTTTTTTTTCAAGTAATCAGTCCTTTTAGTGCTGAAATGTGCCAACAAAGGTATTGTAAAAAAGAAAATGGCAGGTGCTTGAGTAACATTTTGTTTGAGTGAACAATTGCAACAAAATGCAGAAATGGCACTTCCATATGGCAAAGTAAGGCAGGAGACCTAGGGTGTTACCAAGTACTTGTACTATAGTAACTACAACAAAGACCTGGAAAATTACCTTTTTCTGTATATAGGGAACAGTCAAGCACACAAAATGTAATTGTAGCTGGTGTGCTGGAAACCATTGCACAGTTTCTTGTGTGGGGCATTGACAAAAGCCAAGCTGGGCATTCTGTGTCTTTTCTTCCTTTTTCTGTCATGTCACATTTGTTTTTTTTTGTTTTTTAAGCATCTTTTTCATTTCAACTCTTGCTCAGCATTCAAATTTAGAACAGTCATTGACTATCTTAAAAGAATCACAGACAAGGTATTCAACAGCATCATTAGTCTAGGCCATATTAATTAACAATATAACCAACACATTTGCATGATTCCATTACTGCCCACCAGTTTTCAATGAACCCCAGAAGCCCTTTCCCCCCAACCCTGTTTTATCCCTCAGTGTCTCTATAAGTAGTCCACTGTGCCCATATTTAGTTGTACTTCTTTGGACAGCCCCTGCTTCAATAGATACTTTCTCCACCCACTGGAACCAATCAAGGGCATACTCCCAATCTGATACCCCCAGGGCCTCGCTCGTGCCAGCAGATTTATGGGTTGAATGTAAGCGGAGTGTCAGGAATCGCGTAGCGATCCAGTGACAGGTATGCCATCTGAAGAGGTGATGGAAAGTATTTTTGAGGTGATTGAATTCCTGATAACTAGAGTTTCCCCTAAAGATGTTGATTGGCAGAGGATTGACAAGACAGCCCAGGAGTCAAAGGAGTCCGTTCATGCTTGCTGTGAAAAACTGTTGCAAGCAAGTAAGTAGTATAGTGGTACTGAGATTATTGAACCAAGACATATGATTCCATTTTTTGTTCAGATTCATGCAAGGATTGAAGCTTGAAATTAGCAACATGATTTGGAAACATTTGATTGTCTGGCAGGGAAAACCGATTGATGAAGTACTGCAGTACAGAAAATACTGTACTGATGAAATTGAATTGAAGCAAAAGAGATTAAAAAAGGCAATGGTGATGCACATCAAGTCTGCAGAAGAAGCGAGAATGCAGGATCCGAATTGGATGATGAGCACAGATGGAATGAAGGGAGTGCAGCAGTAGGGCAATGTAATGCCTCAGTTTAGAGGTAATAGTCGTGCAACTCGAGTAAATCAGAAAGTCAATGTGGCTAATGTTTAGTCCATAAAGAGAATGCTTTCTCCTCATTCATGCAGCACTGTTGGACACTTGAGATGGGAGTGTCATTTAGTAATGTAAATGATTTGTTGCAAGAGGGTGGTGTTGCGCAGATGTTTGACAACAGTCAGTTTCAAAATCAAAGAGCTCAGAGACCCCAAAATCAATACATGAATGTTCCTACTGGAGCAGTACGAATGCAAATTCCCCAACAGTAGGTACAGTTTCCCTAACAACAAATACAGGTCCCACAGCAAATGCAGACTCCACAAGCTCCAATGGCACAGCAGTAGGTACTGATTCCTCAGCAGAATGGAAACCAGAGAGCAAATGCAAATGTAAATCAGTTAATCACACAATACCCACTCATCCATTTCATTGATGATAAAGAGAGTGAAGAATGCCAGAGTGAGAGTTCAGAAGAGGAAGCATGTGTGTTGGCTGCCTCCCTGGAGGTAGATGAGTGTGGTCCTTATGTGAATGAAAGTGGTATAGGTCATGATGTTTCATTTCTAGTTGACACTGGAGTGACTTGTCCCACTGTCAGATCTGCAGAAGACCCTAATGTGCCCCTTTCCTGAAGGACAGTTCATTTAGTAGGAGTAACAACCCAGCATCTGGTAAATCCAATTACGGAGCACATCCCAGTTAAGATAGGAACGTTTGAGGGTTTACACCAATTTATAGAATGTCATTCAAGTCCTGTGAGTAACTGGGAAGAGACTTGCTAGGCGAATTAAAATGCTCCATCACTTGTACCCATGAGGGGAGAGCAATCCAAACAAATAGTGATGATGAAACTTCCATCCAAATTGCTAAAATGTACCCCCTCATATCAATGTTTCCTGCCATGACAGTCAAAGACTTCCCTGATAAATTACAGGACACAGAAATGTTGAGAGTTTGGGATCTCTCTGGAAAATATATTGATCTCATGTGAGGGGTTGAGCCAGTCTAGGTGACCATAAAGCCAAATGCAGGCTTTCCCAGAATGTCTCAGTATAACATGACCCCAGAAGTAATTGAGGAAATTACTCATAAAATTACAGACTTTGATGAGCAGGGAGTTCTAAAAGAAGTGATGGGCAGTCCTTGTAATTCTCCTATTATGGCACAACAGAAGCCAAGTGAAAAATACTTCATAGTCCAGGATTTGAGAAAGGTGAACAAAATTGTGGTATTGTGTTGTCACATGGTGCCAAATCCAGCAGTAATTGTGTTCCAGATTCCATGTGAAGCAGAATGGATTTCTGTTAGTTACTTGTACAAAGCATTCTTTTCAGTACCCATACATAAAGACAGCCAGTTACTTTTCTCATTTAAATGTGGCTGTCATGTGTTTCTGTCGTGCTGTACACCACAGGGATTCTCAGCTTCACTGTCTATTTTTCATCAGATCCTGAAAAAGAACATAGAGTCCTTTGATGATTTAATGGTTGCATCCAATATGTGTGAAGCCTGCAGACAAGATACCATAGCATTGTTGAATCATTTAGGTGAGAACAGACATAAGGTCTCCCCTACCAAATCACAGTATTGCCAGAAGGAGGTAAAGAATGTAGGTCACCAGATTGACAAAGGTGCAAGGAAAGTGTCCCAGGAGAGAGTTCTGACCATTATGCAGATGAACCCCTCAGTTACACAGAGAGATGTCAGACTGTTTCTGGGCATGGTGAGCTACTGCCCCCATTGGACCCCAAACCTTTCAGTAATCTCCAAACCTCTGCAGAAATTAATGTGCAAGGATATTATTGACCCAGTTCCATTGGATAAGGAATGCATGAAAGCTTTCACTGAGTAGAGAGAGAGTTTGTAAAGAGCTTCAGCTCTAGGGATGCCTGACTACACAAAATGTTTTTCACTGTTTTGCCATGAACATGATGGTTGTGCTCTTTCTGTTTTGACACAGTTGCATGGAAGAACGAACAGACCCGTGGTATATTTTTATGCCACATTGGATCCTGTTGCTGCAGCTTTACCCAGCTGCTTAGAGAATTTGGTTGCCATTGGTATAATTCTTAATCAATGCAAAGGCATTGTGATGGGACATTCTTTAGCTGTTTATGTACCTGTTGGACCTGGCCCTTTTTGCAGAGTCATCCCTAATCTTTTTGCCTCCTTTCTCCTATTTTTCCTGACCTGTTTTTGTTGGCTTTAGGACTCTGGGCACTTTACTGTTGATTGGCTTATCCATGATTGGCACATTTGATTTACTAGTAAGTCCCTAGTAAAGTGCACTAGAGTTGCCCAGGGCCTGTAAATCAAATGCTACTAGTGGGCCTGCAGCACTAGTTGTGCTACCCACATAAGTAGCTCTGTAATCATGTCCCAGACCTGCCACTGCAGTGTCTGTATGTGCAGTTTTAAACTGTAAATTCAACTTAGCAAGTGTACCCACTTGCCAGGCCTAAGCTTTCCCTTTTCCTACATGTAAGACACCCCTAAGGTAGGCCCTAGGTAGCCCCATAGGTAGGGTGCAGTGTATGGTTAAGGTAGGACGTATACTAGTGTGTTTTATATGACAGTGAAATACTGCCAAATTCGGTTTTCACTATTACAAGGCCTATCTCTCTCATAGGTTAACCTGGGGGCTGCCATTAAACATGATTAAAGCGTAGATTCCCCTTGGGAGGATAGACATGTGGAGTTTGGGATCTCTGAACTCACAATTTAAAAATACATCTTTCAGTAAAGTTGGTTTTAAGATTGTGTGTTTGAAAATGCCACTTTTAGAAAGTGGACATTTTCTTGCTTAAAGCATCCTGTGACTCTGCCTGTTTGTAGATTCCCTGTCTGGGTTAGTTTGACAGTTGGGCTGTTTGCACCTCTCTATAAACAGTGACACAAAGGGGGCTGAGGTGTAGCCTGCATATCCTGAAGAGCCATCTGTGCTAGGAGGGATGGGAGGAGTGGTCACTCACACCTGAAAGGGCTGTGCCTGCCCTCACACAATGCAGTCTCCAACCCCCTGGTGTGAGCAAGGCAGGATTTCACAAACAAGTGAGACTTTCCTTTGAAGTACGCCTACTTCAAAGGCCAAAATGGGTATAAGAAGAGCACCCAAGACCACAGACTTTAGACACTTCTGATGTAGACACTCTATCTGACAAAACACTTCCTGGAGAAGAGAACCTGAACCAGAACCTGCATCCTGCCAAGAAGAACTACCTGGCTGCCCAAAGGACTCACCTGACTACTTTCTGTGAAGGACTGCTGCCTTGCTATTGCCCTGCTGCCTTGCTGCTCTCCGGCTGTGGTGAGAAGTGCTCTCCAAGGGCTTGGATAGAGCTTGCCTCCTGTTCTCTGAAGTCTCAGGACCAAAAAGACTTCATCTCTACAAAAAGGAGTCTTTGTGCGGCGACAATCATCGCACAGCCCGCCAGAAACGACACACAGCCTGCACCACGGTGAAAAATTCACTGCACGCCTAACCGGAACGACGCAGCCCGACTTTGCAATCAGAAGATTGACGCAGTGCCATTGTTGCGACCGGAAATTCAATGCACAGCCCACTGGATTGACGCACAGCTGAGCCGGAACAACGCAGCCCGACTTCCAGAGAGGAATCGATGCAGCGCCTGCCATGTGGGAGAAATTTCCACGTAATGCCCACCGGATCAATGTGACTTCGTCCTGTCATCGCTGGAAATCCAATCATCGTGCCGGGGTGCCCGAAAACCTCACAACCTGAAGAGGATCCACGACTGAGTGCCAGAAATCGATGCACAGCCGTCCCTGTGTGAAAACTAAATGAGGCATCACCATGTGCGGCCCGAGAAATCGATACACACCCCCTTGTTTTCCACGCATCTCCTCCTCTGCGGTTCTTTTCAGAGATTTTGAACACGAAACAAAAAGAAAGAAACATTTATTGCTTTTAAAAAACTAAAGACACTTTATAACACTTTTACAGTAATATCTCAACATATACTTATTGCATTTTAATTGTTTTGACCTGCATCTTATCAGATAAATATTATATATTTTTCTAAACACCGTGTGGTGTATTTCTGTGGTGCTATACTGTGTTACTGCATGATTTCTTGCACAAATTCTTTACACATTGCCTTCTAAGTTAACCCTGACTGCTCAGTGCCAAGATACCACAGAATAATTTGGATTGTGTGTGACTTATCCTGACTAGAGTGAGGATCCTTGCTTGGACGGGGGTAACCTGACTGTCAACCAAAGACACCATTTCTAGCAGTCCCTCATTCGGTAGAGGTCCTTTTGACCCAAATCAAAATCCGATACCTGGCTAATGCCTATCTTTCCCATGATGAGTTACTAATTCTCAGTTCTCCCAAAGTGTCCATCAAAATCTTTGAACCTTGCCACATTGTTACCTGTTAACGTTGCTGATTCAAAGTATCTAAATGAAGTGGAAATGACTGCCTTGTTGTCACTCAACTATGCACCAAACCCAGACCTGATAGTCAGGATACTTCTTTAGAGGAGAATGATCAAGTTGTGTTTGTTGATGGCATCTGTTTAAGAGACAATGAAGGAACCCTCAGAGCTGTTTATGCAGTTTGCACCATCTCAGGAGTAGTTGAAGCTTCATGACTTCAAGGAGTCATATCTGTCCAAGCAGGCGAATCGGTTCCTCTTACAAGAGCATACTGTGTATCTGAGCAGCTGATAGTGATAATATTCACAGATAGCTAATACGAGTTCATTGTTGTGCATGACTTCGGGCAGCTGTGGTACCAGAGAAGCTTTATGACCTCTTCAGGATTGCGCATTTGAAATGGTAAAAGAATACACAGTTTATTAAATGTATTACAATTGCCTGAGAAAAATGCAGTTGTGAAATGTGTGGCACACCAGAACTCATACGATTATATCTCGTTGGGCATGCCTATGCTGACCAAATTGCCAGATACTGTGCGCTCAATTGTGCCACCTTAAGTGAAGAGTGGGGCGGTGGAAGCAACACTGGTGAGCCAAATCAAAGGTTCCTAATGTCAGTGGTTGATACCTGGGATGTGGTTAAGAGATTGTAGGAAGAAGCGACGTAGGAAGAACACAGAAGTATGGATAGAGCAGGTTGTGTAAAGGGAGCAATTAATTATGTGTTTGAAAATTAAAGAACTAGGAAATTTATGAATTATTATTCCTATGATCTACTGCTTTTCATTGAGCCATCTATTGTAAAATATTTGTTGAAAAAATTGTATTATATACATAGGAGCTTGTTAGAAGGGTGAAAACCTGTATCTTTAAGACAATTGTACACTGGTTCAACGGGTGCCTCAGCATTTTCATAAGGACATTTCCTGAGAAACCCTCACACTTTTTGAACAGACACATTACAGATATGTATGCATGCTGAGAACTAGGCTTTTTAACATGTGGGGCCTAGCTGTGTGATGGGGTGTTTCGAGCATGCGCTCTAGTTGACATATGACTACTGTCCCTATACTGGATCATGTACTTTTAGTGATGGTTTTGCGATTGATAGTGCTCACCATACCTTTCTTTCTGTTCAGGAATAACTATGATGTCTACGAGCCCTATGGATGTAAAGGTCTGCATGAATATAAAGCCTAGCTCTTGCACCAACATCACCGTGTGGGTTGTACTATTGGCAATAGGTAGCCAGACTCCATGTTGTATGAGAGTGTGTGGCTGCATAGATCCATTTAGCATACCCCTAGTAAATTATAGCACATGAGGAAGGTTAAGGTAAAGCCTCCCTTTACAGTGAAAGTGTGTTACTTGCATTCCTGAACTAGATGTTGTATTCTCAGACAATGAATTGTGGGAGGATGGAGTCAGGGGTAACTTAGTTCTTCACATACGACCTGCTAGTGAGGTTATGATAATTATGTCTTACTAAACACTGCCCATTGAGTTGATAGTGGGGAGGGGGAGGGGAGCCACATTTTAAGGAAAGAGATGTTTGACACCTTATTGTTCTAATGATTTGGCTGCTTAAGTTAGAACTAGTGCCATCACTACCTGCGGTGACAATCATCACGAAGAATTTGTCAGCTCTGCAGTAGAAAATGGATACTGACAGTGAGTTCAACGTCTCCTACCAGGGAAATATGTGTAAAGGTGGGCCCAAACTACTCAAGCTGTGCTACCTGGTTCAATTTCCTAAGTTTTTCAATGACCAAGGGAGGAACTCCACCACTGGGTACTCAATGGACTACTGAAATCCAGGGCTTGTATTGTTTTTAGCCAGTCTCCAAGAAGTAAGGGGACATCACCTGAAGTTTGCACATCTTTTTGGTGAGCTGTGTTCTGCCTGTGGCCTAGTCTGTTAAATAAGGGGAAGGAGTGTCTAACCCTGCTAAAATAGAATGATTAAGGAGGCAAAGCCCTGCCACTGTGCCTGGAATGTGGAGCAGCCATGAAGAAGCAGACTGATTAGGGGAATGTAACCTGTGTCGATTATAGTCTGGAAAGGGTCTCCCTGCTTCCCTCTGATTTTCCACAACAAGCAGAAACATCCTACAATTCCAATAAGGGTCAAGGCAAGGCCACAAAATGCCTTTTATTTACCAAAGGCTGGAGAATTTGTGCTAACTTTGCAATATGAGCCTTGCTAATGGAGCCCCAATCTGAGGATTCCTTTTGGAGAAAGACTTGTGGGTGCTATCGGACCTGTATTACTCTTCCCTGGGGCCACCATAATCAATCACCAATGCTTAGACTTTGAAGAAGCAGGGCTACAGGCCCGCACCACAGGGAGCTATGAGCATCTCAGTTACCATCCACAGAATGATGTGTCTTACAAGCACCCAGTACCCCACATAATATGAGCCATGTAAACTTGAAAATTGTCTATATCTCCCTCTGCTAATACTTGAGTGGATTACTTTACCTAGTGAGACTGAATAACTTAAAAGGACTTAGGCCCATATTTATACTTATTTAGCACTGCATTTGCATCATTTTTTATGCAAAAGCAGCACAAACCTACAAAATACAATTATATTTTGTAAGTTTCTGCCGCTTTTGCATCAAAAAATGATGCAAATGTGGTTCTAAAAAAGGTATAAATATGGGCCTTAGGGGGGCATTTACAAGTCCCTTGTGCCAACGTAGAGCCATTTTTTTATGCTATGGTGGGGCAAAACAGTCCCTCTCAACAAGCCCTAGTTACAAACTGGCACAATGGTACCATTGCACCAGTTTGTAAACCCTTGCTCCATATCATATCTGCACCAGGTATAATGCATGCAAGGGAGGCGTTCCCAGGTTAGAAGGCTCGTAGGAATGGTGCAGTGGAATCTACAAGATTTCACTGCATCATTCTGGCATCACATTTTAATGTCTGCTCAAGGGCAGGTGTTAAAGAGACACTTGAATGGGACCCCCCTAGCAGTGCTGGACTAGCGTCAACATTTTTATGCTCATCCAGCAGTGCTATGGCTTAGAACAACAAATGCGTCAGAATTTCTGACACAGCTGTGGTCACTGTGCGCCATGGAGCACTGTACTATAAATACAGCACTCCCAAGGCATTGTTAGGGGGTGTAGGTTTGTGCAAGAAAACTGGTGCTTTGATCACAATAGGCCAGTTTCTGATAAATGAGGCCCTTGGTGAGGCATATACAAACTAGCCTGAGTCACAAAACTAGGGAAGCTGCTTCCTCCATATTACAGTGAGCTTGCACCTACCTGTACCAGATTACACCTAAATATTCCAGCGTGCTAAAACCCTGTAGCACTGGTAAATCCTATGTGTAGTATTACGTTTGGTGTGTGATTAAAGTACTTTTACTCTTTTTACCAAGAAAAGCAGTAGGCTAGACAATACTTGTGATGCCTATTGTTTGACGGTTTGAGTTCAGGGTCTCTACCACCACACTAACTCCATTAGAAACAGTGCACTGCTGGACCTCCCTATCTTGGGAGTCAACTGCACAAAGGGTTACGTGGTGTCCCGTTTGCAGCACCATGGCAGACTAGGTCCGAAGACATCAATGGTAAAAAGCCCCAACTCCCCTAGTTGTGATCAAGTACCCTCTGCTTGTTCTGTGGCCCTTTGGCCCCTGTACGTGTACTGACGCACACATTTCTGATTGAATCAGAATTACCGTAAACGTTTTAAAGAGTGCAGTGAATGGGGATTAAAAAACAGGTCGAGAGTATACCCCATATTATGATTGAGTATGGCAACCCAGGATTTGAGGTGAAGGGATTTGAGTTGCTCCCCAAGGTAGAAAGTGCCTAATATTATATGACTTTAAACGGGCAAACCCACAGCCACAAAGAATTCTAAACAAATATGAATTTGAAGGAGTTCTTGGTCCAGACAGAATTGCAAATCAAGGTAACGCTTGGGATAAAAGGCATCGAGACATAAGACATTGAAAATGCAATGCGATTATTGGCTAAGTCACACCAAAAGATTACCTCACCAAATTCTTGTGGTCCGGGCAGGGGTCTTTCAATAAAGCTTTATAACAATGGGTTTGTATCATGCCTAACAGGGAAATATATTATAAAACAACTGGTAAAGTATGCTGTGTGAAATTCTCCCCACGCGAGTGACTATATCTTCACTAGTTTCTTTTGCAATGTTATTAGCAATTTGGTCCTAAATTATGGGTGAGCATCAAATGAAAGACTTACCATTATTGGTACGATGCTGTTCCCCTTTTCTTCAAAATTTGTATGTAAACCTTAGTGTTAATTTCATAGCTTTTTTTTATAGTTGTGGTATAAATATTAAACGAGAGTTGCGTTATTTAATCAAGTTAAGGTAGTTTTACATCTAGACAACAACATAACTCTATTATGGATAATAGAAATGCGCTGTACCGTCTTCTGGGAAGCAAGCGTTTAATTTCTGAAGTACATATTTTTTTCTCCGTAACCTGTGTCTTTCATCACGCTTTTCTATATTTTCTTCCAATTTAGAATGAAAAATGTGCATATTTTAAATGGAAACACAGAAAACTGTCCAAGCATTGATCCGTGTAATAGAAACATTCAGTCTTGTGACAGGCTATTACTGAAGTACTAATTATATGCCACTAGTCTAAGCACATTAAAACAAAACAAATCATTAGAAAGTTTTGTCTGTACGATAACTAACAGACCGATGAACGGATCTAATTAAAGCCCTGGTCGAGACTGCCAAGATATCAAAAACACCTAGCAAACCGATCTCAGAGGTGCCTGGGCACACAACACTTACTGGTGTTTCAGCAAGGGGGTTGATCACAAAACACAATTTACAAGAATTTCCTTTCGTGACTGATTGCAAATGTACAAAACTGGCACTGTAAATGCATCAGAATGAAGTGCTTGTCCGTTGAATGTGTCCCTCAAGTGACCAGGATTACAGAAATGATTTTAAGAGCTTCGACCAAGCTTGTAATATGCACATTCGTTTCTGTAGAAAAACAGAAGCAGAGAAAACGTTCTCCACAAATCTTTTTCCTTTAAACAAATAAAAACAAAAAAAACAATGGCATTGAAATGATGCGATGGCGAATGCCCTCGAGGTCTAATAAAACGGCTACAGTTTGTTTTCCTCCAGAATCACATAGATCCAATGGGGCACATTCAGGCAAGTTCAGCTATAAATATAAATAAATGTGTGATTGAAGTAACCTTAGTATTGTACCTTGCCCTTTTTGCAGCATTAGCTGAACTTGTTGATTCTTCCTCCTATTTTCTGACCTTTTTTTTGTTGGCTTTAGGACTGTGCACACATAATCAGTGCTAACAAGCATGTGCTCTCTCTCCTCTAAACATGGTATAATCGGTTTATACCTGTTTGGAGTAGTTGATTTACTTGTAAGTCCCTTGTAAAGTAGTATACCATATAACCAGGACCTGTAAATTAACTTCTACAACTGGACCTGCAGCACTGATTGTGTCACCCACAATCAAACCTCTCTCAGGCCTGCCACTGCAGGGTCTGTGTGCGCAGTTTACGGCCACTTTGACTTGGTATTTAAAACTAGTTGCCCAGCCTTAAACTCCCTTTTGATTATTCATAGGTCAAGGTGATGTAAGTAAAAGATAGGACATCTACTTTTATGTTTTGTATGTCCTGGTAGTGTCAAACAGCCTATTTCGTTTTTCAGTACTGTGAGGCTTGATTCTCTCAAAGATTAGCATTGGGAATGTCCTTATATCCTCTCTAGTGGTAATCCCCGATCAGAAAGGAGTATCTTTGTCATGTTTGGTGTGTTTAGAATGGTAGTGATGAAACCTCCTCGTTGAGGAAGTTAAATTTCAGATAAATATTTTAGAGATGCCAATTTTAGAAAGTGAACAAACACAAATAATGGACAGAATGCAGAACCAATCAAATATTCACCCCCAGGCACAGATCTGGGTTTAATCCATAGATTATTTTGCTCACCATACCACCCCTGTTTGGACCCTTCCAAATGCAAATCAGTCTTGACCCTGTTCCCCATGGGAACAGTCCAGCCCGAACTGCCAGACCAAGTCCTTCCTTGACCGGAAACAAGCATCCTGGGACCGGTTTCAGGATATCACCCTTTATCAGCCAGGCTATCTTGAATCCAGTGGCACAGTGAGTCCGGGACCCACATCTGGGCAAACCCGGCGCACTTATGGTGATAAAAGCAGACAAACACAAATGATGGACGGAATGCAGAACCAATCAAACATTTACCCCCAGTCACAGATCTGGGTTTGATCCATTAATACGTTTGCTCACCATGCCACCCCAGTTTGGACCCAGCCATATGCAAATCAGTCTTGAGCCTGTTCACCATGGAACAGTCCAGCCCAAACCGCCAGGCCAAATCCTCCCTGGACTGGAAACAAGCATCCTGGGACCAGTTTCAGGGTATCACCCTTCATCAGACAAGCTAGCTTGAATCCAGTGGTACAGTTAGCCCGGGACACATGTCTGGGCATACCCGGCGCACTTATGGTGACAAAAGCCAACAAACATAAATGATGGATGGAATGCGGAACCAATCAAACATTCACCCCAGTCACAGATTTGGGTTTAATCCATCAATTCTTTTGCTCACCATGCCACCCCAGTTTGGACCTATCCAGATGCACATCAGTCTTGACCCTGTTCCTCATGGGACGAGTCTAGCCTGACCTGCCAGGCCAAGTCCTCCCTGGACTGGAAACAAGCATCCTGGGACAAGTTTCAGGGTATCACCCTTCATCAGCCAGGCTAGCTTGAATCCAGTGGCACAGTGAGCCAGGGATCCACGTCTGGGCATACCCAACACACTTATGGTGACAAAAGCAAACAAACACAAATGATGGATGGAATGCGGAACCAATCAAACATTCACCCCCAGTCAAAGATTTGGGTTTAATCCATCATTTCTTTTGCTCACCATGACACCCAGTTTGGACCTATCCATATGCACATCCGTCTTAACCCTGTTCCCCATGGGACAAGTCTAGCCTGAACTGCCAGGCAAAGTCCTCCTTGGACTGGAATCAAGCATCCTGGGACCAGTTTTAGGGTATCATCCTTCATCAGACAAGCTAGCTTGAATCCAGTGGCACGGTGAGCCCGGAACACATGTCTGGGCATACCCAGCGCACTTATGGCGACAAAAGCCATCAAACACAAATGATGGATGGAATGAGGAACCAATCAAACATTCATTCCCAGTCACAGATCTGGGTTTAATTCATCAATTCTTTTGCTAACCATGTCACCCCAGTTTGGACCCAGTCTCATGCAAATCAGTCTTGACCCTGATCCTCATGGGAACAGTCTAGCCCGAACTGCCAGACCAAGTCCTCTGTGGACCGGAAAAGAACATCCTGAGACTGGTTTCAGGGTTTCACTTTTTGTCAGCCGTCAAGCTTGAATCCAGTGGCACAGTGAGCCTGGGACCTACATCTGGGCATACCAGGTGCACTTATGGCAACAAAAGCAAACAAACACAAATGATGGACGGATTACAGAACCAATCAAACATTCTCCCCCAGTCACAGATCTAGGTTTAATCCAATAATTATTTTGCTCACCATGCCACCCCAGTTTGGACCTAGCCATGTGCAAATCAGTCTTGACTCTGTTCCCCAGGGGAACAATCCATCCCAAACTGCCAGGCCAAAGCCTCCCTGGACCAGAAACAATCATCCTGGAACCAATTTCAGGATATCACCCTTCATCAGCTAGGCTAGCTTGAATCCAGTGGGCAGTGAGATTGGGACCCACGTCTGGGCATACGCGGCACACTTATGGCAACAAAAGCAAACTAACACAAATGATGGACGGAATGCGGAACCAATCAAACATTCACCGCTAGTCACAGATCTGGGTTTAATCCATCAATTATTTAGCTCACCATGCCACCCAAGTTTGGATGCAGCCATATGCACATCAGTCTTGACCCTGTACCCCATGGGAGCAATCCAGCCCAAACTGCCAGGCAAAGTCTTCCCTGGACTGTAAACAGCATCCTGGGACCGGTTTCAATATATTACCCTTAATCAGACAGAATAGCTTGAACCCAATGGCACAGTGAGCCAGGGACCCACGTCTGGGCATACCCGGCGCACTTATGGCAGCAAAAACAAACAAACATAAATGATGGATGGAATGCAGAACCAAGCAAACATTCACTCCCAGTCACAGATCTTGGTTTAATCCATCAATTATTTTGCTCACTATGCCACCCTAGTTTGGACCCAGCCATATGCAAATCAGTCTTGAACCTGTTCCCCATGGGAAGAGTCCAGCCCGAAAACCCAGGCCAAGTCCACCCTGCATCAAACACAAGCAATCTGGGACCTGTTTCAGGGTTTCACCCTTCATCAGTCAGGCTAGCTTGAATCCAGTGGCACAGTGAGCCCAGGACCAACGTCTGGGCATACCCGGCACACTTATGGTGACAAAAGCGAACAAACACAAATAATGGATAAAATACGGAATTGTTGTTATTAGAAAGTGGGCATTTTTCTATGCCTATAACTCTCTGTGCTTTGCAGCATGTCTCCAATACACGTCTGGACTGGGCATCAGCTACACATTTTCTCCAGATAGCCACAAAACAGAATGGCTGGGAGTGATAGGGGATGCATCTGCTTTCATCTTCATATAGATAGACTTCCTCGGCTGAGGAAGAGGTGAGTCACACTGATATGTCAATAGGTTATATCCTGCCCTCACTCAAATAGCTGATTTGCGCCCTGCTGATCATGCCAGGGGTGGGCTGAAAGGGCTCTTTGTGCACTTCTGAGGGTTCCTTGAAAGTCATCCCATCATCAAAGACATTTTTGAGTATAAGTACTGGGGCACTGACCCTAGATGGGACTTGTAACCAGACGCAGCTGGTTCTACATTCTTCACATTGCCAGAGGACTGCTGTGCTGCATGGTGGAACCCTCATTTAAACTACTTGCTTTGCTGTGCTGACCTGCTGACCTGCTGGAGGGACTGCGACTTTGCAACTGTACAGTTGTGTTGGCCTGCCTGCCTGCTACTCTCTTTGTGCTTCAAGTGTTCTCCAAGAGCTTGTTGGCTTGCCCTCTGTTCTCAGCCATATCAGGGCCATAAAAGATTACCCCCGAGCCCCTATGTCATGGCACTCTATTCCCTGTGAGTCCACCAGCAGCATGCTCTGCAAAGGAGTAATGATCGATTGCTCTTTATGCTCTAAGTCAATGCGTGGTGAGTGCTCTTTATTGCTTCAATCAGCGCATGGTCCATTCACCAGGGATCTGCTTTTCCCGGTTTCACTTTCCTCCTTGGGCAAGCGCCTCGGGTTTGGGCTGTTCACTGCTGGTGTGCCCAGGTTCTCAATCCACTGCTGGTGACTGGTAAATAAAGTGCATGGCCTGAGAAGGAATTCCATGCAATATTTCCAGAGCGTGCTGTGGGTGAGTGTGCTTTCAAGACGAAGCTATTCACCAGCACATGTTGATCGCTTTCTCTGCTGCACGAGGGCCAGCGCATGCCCCTTACCGTTTTGGGAGCAAAGTTGACCTTTAGCGCACTCTTCCTTTCCCCCTGCCATCCCCGTAGGGAC
Source organism: Pleurodeles waltl (assembly GCF_031143425.1). Classification (NCBI taxonomy): domain Eukaryota; kingdom Metazoa; phylum Chordata; class Amphibia; order Caudata; family Salamandridae; genus Pleurodeles; species Pleurodeles waltl. The sequence goes on along the minus strand of NC_090440.1, from coordinate 1,482,169,449 downwards.
AGAGAAGACACTCTGGCATTACTTTCTCTGTAGTCTCTGCGGGGGAGACTCCTCCTGCCATCTTGAGTAGCCGATGCTGCAATGCTAGCTCTGCTGGACAGCTCCCTGTGGCGTGGCTCCAAAAGCGTGACACCTGCTCCTTGGCAGTTGCTGCAACTCCCAGGTATTCTGGGAGGCCCTCTATTTTTTGCAGCTGCAGTGCACGCTTGTGGGCAGCTACACATGGCTATTCTGTATGTGGAGGACCAAGCGAGGTCTAGACTGTGTGCCCACCAGTTGGGCCATACCTTGGGGTATTTGGTCAGTTGTTGCATTCTGGGGTGAGACCTCCAGAGAGGCCCCCAATTGCTGCATTACAGTACTTGCTTGGATTACCATAATATAGGTAGTATGTGCACAGAGCCTGCTATGACCTTCGTATAATACCCAAGTACCATATAAATTTTAGTAGGAGCGCAAATGCGCTGCACCCTATATGTTTATGGGTATACCTTGTGATTCATATGCTTTTTGCTAATCTAACTTGCATTACATGCACTATTGATATGGTGTATGTCGTTTGTAGTCTTTGCTTGTTCAGGATAACAAGTAGTATACAATATTTCTGATTCACGTCATTCTGGTGTGGTTTTATATATATATATATATATATATATATATATATATATATATATATATATATATATATACACATGTATATATATAAAATAGGATTATATATATATATATATATATATATATATATATATATATATATATATAGTCTATTATAATCCTATGTGGACTCCCTTGTGTGGTGTATTCATTGTGTTGCTGAGTGAGTGTGTTGCAGAAATGCTTTACACATTACTCTGATGATAAGCCTGCCTGCTTTGTGACAAACTACCAGAGGGTGAGCACAGGTTGTCTTTGGTGTGTAACTGACTTGCCCTGACTAGAGTGGTGAATTCTGCTTAGCTTAGGTGCATACCCTAGTGTTGGACCTGACAGCCATAGGGTGGTCTTCCTCCAACTTTTTTCCTGCTTCCTTCCACTTTTCTGACCTCACTATTGCTGGTTTTGGGACTCTGCACACTTTAAGACTGCTGACCAGTGTTTGTGTTCTCTCCCCTAAACATGTATCATTGGCTACCCAATTGGCATATTTAATTTACCTATAAGTCCCTAGTAAAGTGCATTATATGTGCCCAGGGTCTGTAAATTAAATGGTACTAGTGGGTCTGCAGCATTGATTGTGCCACCCACATAAGTAACCCCTTGACCATGTCTCAGGCATGCCCTTGAAAGGCCTGTGTGTGCACCTCGACTTGGCATTTAAAACCCTTTACCAAGCCTCAAACCCCCACTTTTTATTACATATATGTCACCCCTACAGTAGGCCCTATGTGACCCGCAGGGCAGGGTGCAGTGTATGTGAAAGGCAGGACATGTAATTTTTAGGTTTTACATGGCTTGGTAGTGGAAAGGGCCAGCATGGGGGATTCCTTAGAATACTTTTAAACTGTAATTCCTGATCCAGAAGGAGTTTCATACCTCATGATTCATATCTTTGGAATCTCAATGATAAATCCTCTTTTTTTGGTAAAGTTGGATTTGACATTGCTATTTTAAAATTGCCACTTTTAGAAAGTAAGTGTTTCTTTGTTCTTAATGCTCAATGTGCCTTACAGCCTGTCTCCAATCCACGTGTGGTCTATGGTGGGTGACAGCTCCCCTTGTGCATTCCATTTAGAAAGCCATAAACACAGGACACTCAACTGCATCTGCATTCATTTGCATACGTATCGGTGTTCCTGGGCAAGAAGGGTGGAGGGGCTCACACTTAAGTTTCAAAGGGTAGTGGCCTGACCACACACAAGGGACTGATGACCCCCACAGATAACCTGGCAGACAAGACTGGTCTGAAAGGGAACTTGTGCCCTTCAAAACCACTCTTTGAAGTCTTCCCCACTTCAAAAGTACATTTGGGTATACGTCTGACCCCTTCAAATCAGACACTACTGGATCTGAAACTAACACTTTGTCAGAAGAACTGCTGTGCTGCCCAAATGACTCAACTGGTCTGCTTTCCTGGAGGGACTTCTCTTCTGCGTGTTGTCCCTGCACGTTGCCTTCTACATTAGGCCCACCTGCTCTGTGCCTAACTACCCAAGGATGAGTACAGGATAATTAAGTATGTGCTGTGACTTACCCTGACTAGGGTTGTGGTCCCTAGTTGGTCAGGGTTCATACCTCTGGTAACTAGAGACCGTAATTTCTAACACCTGGACAATCAGAAACCCCTTTTCTAACACTTAGTTACACCTATCAAGAATATACTAAGGGGTTTCATGGCAGGCGTGAGACCTTTAACAGGTGCAGATATCTCTGCATCTGCAAATCCCACTCAGATGGTTGCGTCCCAGGCATAGTTAGCCCTGAAAGTTTGTAAGGGCCCGCAGATAAGTTTATTTGTGGGCACTCACAAACCACTGTTATTCCCATTTCCACCTGGAGAGGATTGTGTATTTAGTTCATCCCAGAGTTGACATGAATTGCCTTTCTAGGGTGGGAAAGAAAATGAATCACCACCAAATGTGGTGTGTTTATAGGGAAGGGTGTTTCTCCTCTTGGAAAAATATTTTCTTTGTGGGGAAAAAAGAAACAGAAAAAATTGCATTTGCACAGGAGAGTTTATTCTCCTCAACAGTGTTCTCTGCCAAGTAGAGCTCTGTACAGGGGCAAGGGATTCCCATACAGTGAACAGGTACAATAAAGTCTGCACCAGTTCAACTTTTTCTTCAAACACCGAACAGACAGGCACTGCAGACGTGGCAGCATTTGTAACCTTACCTCATATGCACAACAGGTAGAACATGTACTGCAACTGCACAAGCTCATATCACACATAACCGGTATTTCACAGTCAGTAGAAAGCCTGCTGCAGTGGCCTTACCTCTACAGCGTAGGCAGTGTGTGATTCATTGCATGCTATGAACTTGATTTGTCCCTGGCAGTGTGTGCCAGGCAAAGAATGGGGGTGGAAGTCTCCGTAGCCTTCTTGTTGAAAGCACTACATTTTAAAAATGTACTTATTCTATTATTTATTCATCAGTCACAGTAACATAGTAACACTAATGTTGCACATAAGAACAGAAAGGGTACCTTGCATAAAGTATACAGTTGAGATGGTTAACATAGACCAGATTTGGCCAATCAGGTATGAATAGCAGTTGCCACTGTGTGAGAACTTGGGGAACGATTTAGAGTTTGGTGGGGGGGTATCTGTCACAAACATGATGGAAATCCTGACCGTCTTATTACATGTACACTTGTAATATGGCATACGGATTACCAGTCACGTTTGTGACAACAAAGACAGAAAAATAAATTACTCCTGTGATATGCCAGTAGCCTTAATATTTGGGGTTGTTGTGCTGTTGTTGTCAGTTACTTCCTTTGAATTTTATTAGATGTCTCTCCAGAAATGTTTTGACAGCTTCGAACGTGTAGCTTTTCAAAATAGCAGGTAGAAGCGAGATCCAATTGAAGGGTCCTGGAAGGTAGAAGGATAGTGTGCAATCCTAGGCGTTGGCTGCGTGGAAAAGGATAGATGGGCAGATCGTTCCTGTATAATGCTTATCATACTACTGCATTACCAGTGGTAGTGATGAAAATCTCTATAGACGTAATAGGATTGAATGGAACTCCAAGGTTTCTGGCTGATGAGACGAATATTCAGATGTCATCAGGAAAGCAGTTTGTGCTAGGTGAGTAAGTAGTTTTATTTATCTTCACGTTAGCCAAGGATAACATTATAGCCTCCCAGTTGCATTGTTCATTTACCTCCTCAAAGATCTTTCCAAGATTGTGAATAATTGTGCCTTCTGTCAGGATAGAAGTACCTACTTTCCAGATGCTCTGTGATAGTGTATTAGGTGTTTTCTCTACTACAATCATTGAGATCAATGAGGAGGGCAAGTCCCAGTCAGCGGACACTCCGCTATCCATTCGTGAGCTTGGACATATCATCCTGGTCATCTTCGCTGATCCCCCCCCCAAACTTAAAGTCTTCCTCCCTCCAATAGGAAAACCTATTGTTTATTAATGCCTCACAGGTTTGCGAGCCACTCAAAGACAGAGCACCAACCCCACTAATGCAGACAAAAAATGTTCGACTGTACAACTATGGCGAAATATAATCTTCATGAAAATAGCCTCTTAAATAAGAGCCAAGCTGGGTTTAGCTTGGCATACAGCACTGTATCTGTCTTAGTAGCCTGTCTCAAACAGCTTCTCAATTGAGGAAGAGGGACAATGTGACAGAATCCACCTTCTGGATCTTTCAGTGACGTACGATGCTGTCAACTGATATGCTGATGCACTATCTCAGAATATTTTGTAGAAAAAAGACAGTGCGAAAGACAGGAAGATGGATTGCATGGTTCGGCTCTAGACCAGGGATGGACTGGCTGTAGCGGGCTTCGGGTGTTTTTCGAGTGGGCTGGCGGGGGGGAGGGGGATTGGTATTTTTTAGCAGTGGGGCCGGTTTTGAAGCAATGCTGCAATATCGGTCCCCAGTAACCAAAGAACAAAAAACGGTAGTGCTTCATCCCTTCCCCCTATAGCCCCCGCCCGGGGACTGGTGTAATAAAATAGCCCAGGCTGCTTTAGGTTCACAGTCCGGCCCTGCTCTAGGCGCTTTAACAATTGTTTAGACATTGTAGATTTGAAGCATAGTGGAACGTTGGCAGACGAAGGGAATGAGTAGTGTTGCTAAGTTTGTCCTGTCGGTTATGATGTGTGAACAAAGTATTGGAAAAGCCAGCCTGTTTCCAATACCAATGGGGAGGAAGTGTTGTGCTTGGCTTTGGCAGTGCCCTACTGGATATGAAAAAAGTAGAGAACATTGTTTTGTGTACTTGTAGGATGACGGCCACTTTTATTTAAGCCAGATCTCTTTTCTTTAGAGCATATGGCTAAACCCAATGCTCCCCCGAAAATATGTTTCTAAATTAGCAAGCATCAGTGTAAACTGTTCACAAAAATGTATTATAGGATGGCCTACATGAAACAAAAAGATGACAACAAGTGGCTGCTGTCATTATGCAGAACAGTCTGATATGATGAGTTTGTTTAGCTACAATAAAAACAAGCAAAGCTAAATTTGTTCTCGGAAAAGGGTGAGGGGAAAGAAAACAAACGTGAAGACAGCTGCCCATTTACTACTACTGGTAAAACAAGCATTGACAAAGCCGATAGGTTTCAATTATACGAGATGTATTAGCTTTGTCATTGCTTTTAGTCATGTTTCAAAGCAGCAGGGCCAATGCTTGTTTTATTTTTACTTACTTAACCAGATGGCGACTGACCTATATTACTTGTTTGCATCAGGGCTCATGGCGCCCTTGCTGCTCCTTTGATTTTGAGGACCAACTTAAGAAATCTTTTCACCTTTATAACAGGCATAACAAATACTTAAAATGAAGATGTTAATGTTAAGTTTCTGTCTTATTTTGTAGACGTTAAAGATTTATTCACTTTATGGATGAATTCTGTTTTATCGTTAGTGCAACCAGCTAGTTGCCAACAATCCATCGGGCCGAGAACGGTAGATACAAGATGGAGTTTGTTTAACACAGCTTTGTGCCCACAAACGGAGGCTAACAGCGTTGCATGGTTTAATGAAGAAAGGATAAACAAAGAACGTTAATACCCACCATTCAATCAATCACCCCTCCCCCCCTGTTATAAGCTAGTCAGTCTTTGGCAAGTCATATGGGTGTGTAAGCTTGGCTACAGAGCTACAGGTCATTTGACTTATAAGTTAGCACTATGTGAGAGTCAGGTCGGTGTGTGGCGTTAGGTGCAGTACCTTCAGGTAGGCGCGGCAGGTAAGCTAATTAAGTCCTGAAGAAAGGACTTGAATGATGGGCGCCTATGTTGTAAAGTATTTGTGGCTCTGTTGGTCCGCTGCCATTGACAGCTTCTCTATCACCAAAGAAACCAAAATTTGTGGAGCCAGACAGTGTAGTCTGGCACCTGCTCTGTACCCTACAGCGTTAGGCTTACTTGATGCACTGTGCCAAGGGCTATCTGTTTCCCTTTATGGGAGCAGAGCGAGAAGGTTAAGGGTTTGGGGATGCCCAAGATAGTATATGCTGGGAATCAGGGAATTTCAGTGTTAAATGTGTTATCTATGTCACCTGATATGCGCTCCCAGAAACGTTCTAAGTTTAGGCAATGCCACTTGAGGTGTAGAAGCATGCCAGTATTCCCGCAGCCTCTCCAACACTCTTTGGATTTGGTTCCAAGACAGAATCTGTGCAGGAGTAAAATACCAGTAGGAAGTTATTTTGTAGGCCATTTCAACACTAGCTATACTGTGGGCTGTATGATGTGCTCTATAAAATATGACCCTCTAATCTTTGTCCATCAATTCTTTTCCTAATTCTGCCTCCTATCTAGACTGGCCTTGAGTCTTAAGTGCCTGGGCCTGTATGCCCTAGAGGGTATATAAATCTGGGATTAGGTGCTTATTGCCCTCCTTGAGAAACACCCATTTCTTGAATGGTGTGAGACATCTCTGCGCATTGGCTGAATGGCGGATTGCAGCACCCAGTGGCAAAGCTGCATGTATTGTAATGTATCAGCTTCCATTAAGCCATACTCCAGTTTAAGCTGGTCAAATTGTAGAATCCATTGTGGGTTGAAAAGGCAGCCCATTTTTTTACACCCTCCCTCTTGCCAGCAGCCGAATTGATCAAGGCACATGCCTGGAGTGAAATCAGGGTTGCCACAGATGGGGGTCATCAGAGACAGAAAAGAGGTCAGCCCTTCTTTTGTCCCCACTGCATCCCAGACCCGAGACACAGAGCTGGTGACAGGGGAGGAGTAAAGTCCCCATGCCTGCAAGGAAGCCAAGGTCCCTTCCAGATGTAGGACCCGGTGACTCCCTAGTCCATGAAGCACCAGTGATTCTTCAAGAGTGGACAGCTCCACTCTGCTAGGAAGTGTAACTGGGCAGTATGGAAATAATGCCACAAGCAAAGTACAGCCAGTTCCCCCTCCCGAGTTGGGTGATCTATTAAACGCTAGGTGGTTTCCTGTCTGGGAGGAATTTGGAGATCTCATTTTTTTTGAAGGGTCTGCAAATTATTTTTCAGTGGAGTTTGGGGGATTGTCTGAAAGAGGTATAGGATTGAGGTAGGATTGTCATTTTGATCACTGCGATCCTACCCATACTTGATAGGCGAAGGTGGGGCGAAGTAACCAAATCGTCCAGAATATGAGTTGTAACGGCTGAGTAGTTTAGAGTTTGACCTATAGAGCGTGCCAGGCTAATCCCTAAATAGGGAATATGGTCAGACACCCAAATTAATGGAAATCTAGAGCAAAGGTCCGCTTGGTGAGATGGAGTTACTGAAAAGTTTGACGTTTGTCATTTTTGCATATTCACTTTGAGGCCTGACATCAACCCAAACCCCTGACGTTCAGTGACTAGGGTGGGGAGGGAGACGATTGGATTGGATCACATCATCTGCATATAAGCTAATGAGATGGAGGTTACTGCCAAAACTTTATCCCAGTGATATGAGGGTTGGCTCGGATCTTTTGGGCAAGAGGTTGCATATACAGGGTAAAGAGGAGTGGGGAGAGGGGGCATCCATGTCTCATTCTGCGCTGTATTGAGAAGGGTTGCAATGACACCTTGTTCGCACGTACTGATGCCCGGGTGCTGTATATACTCCTGACCCAACACCTGAATTTATTCCTGAAGCCAAAGTGGGAGAGTGTTGCAAAGCGGTAGGGCCAATGGACCCTGTCGAAAACCTTTTTGACATCATTTGATCGCAAGAGTGCCTCTTTCTTGGATCTGATAACGCGTCCTGTCTTAGATAATTTACTTATCTGGGACTCGTTTTAGGCCAATGAATCTTTTCACCCTGATTGAAGACACCTTAGGACGAGACAATTAATCAGCATATAAATCACTAGGTCAATAATTTTCTCAATATTCAATATGTGAAAGTAAACCAATCTAGATAAATGCATTAATAAAGTTTGATCACACCATGACCTTTCAACCATGAATGACCACACAAAAATTAGTAAGAGTTACGTTATTTTATTCCCTGTTGATTACACTCTACTAGCAAGTTTATTAGTCTAAAAACCAGAAAACACATCAACAATGTCACAATGTGGCAACTAGAATAAGATTTCATCAACGCACAGATCATAAACATCAGAACAAAGCACAACGTCAACATGGATTAATTTTAGCAGAGTATCAAGAGCACATTATTCAACAAAGCATTGATTCAGTCATTTGTCTATTTGCGTCCGTTTTAGTGAACTCCCTAACTAACCTTGAATTAGCATTAGCATGTTGGGCTTCAAGCAAAACAATTTAGCAACACAAATTTAGAAAACATCTAACTATGGTCTCTATCAAAAGGTAGCAGTTGGTACCTAGAAAGGAAAGGCAAACAGACAATTACAACTTCATTATCACATAGTTACCCTCCGTAATGGGTCAGCATACATGGTCAGTCTTCGTCCTCAGAACATCAGTTGATTCGCCTTCAGCCAGGAGACACAGCAAAGTTCAGCAAGACCAGGCAATAAGGGACACCTCCCTCATAAGGAGGAAAAGTATGACTCAGGCAGGACAAAGATAAGGATGGTTCGAAGAATTAAACAGCAAAGTCTTTAAGACAGAGTGACGAATTGTCTAGGTAATAGCAAAGGCATGTAATGGCTGATTTCTCCTCGAGTCACAAGGTTATATTAAACTTGTTGTACAGTCCCCTAATTTCCATTTGGGCACAATTTGGTGCATCATTATCTCCATCCAATAATCAGGTAATCACCTCATTAGAATTGTCACTTTAGAACAGTTCTCACGTAGTTTATTGGCTCCTGTAATTGACATCTCCAACGGGTAGAATGTCAGGTACAAATTTTTATTCTCTCAGACTCAGTCAGTAGTTCTATTGTCTTTACCAGTTCGTTCAGGCGACCTTGTACCTGTTGCAAGTTTACACTGTTGCATTCAGCAAGAATGTCTCCTTGAGCAAGTCGAGTCTCATGAGAAAGAATTCACTATGGTTACACACATCTTCTAGCTTCTGGAAAAGCATGGCTACATGTCCTTCAGCAAGTCAGCACATTGCACCTTAGAAAAATGCATTTCATATGAGACCGGCAGCTAGGCCCGACTCATGCTAACTAAGGCCTAGTAATTATTTCAGCAAAAACCTTAACATGTAATTCTTAATGCTAACATAAAATCATACGTTAGTACATTAATAATCATTATTAGTCAATTTCATTAATCATCGTATACATTGGTGGCCACTCCCCGTAGGCACATTTCAAACACACGTTTAGTAAAACACAGCAATATAATTTCTATGCAGCATCATTAGGCATTAATTTGCAAAAATGTCATGTTAATTTTGATTTTAATAACTACACTTCAATAGATCTGTGGGTCTTATCCAATAAATGCAGAATGCGCTTGGTGGTATCTCCACATTTCCAGGTACGGATAAAGCCTGCTTGGTCCAGGTCAACCAAGCTAGGCATAAGGGGGTTGAGGCAATAGGCTAGAATGCTGGTGAAGAGTTTGGCATAGATGTTAAATAAAGAGATGAGCATATGAGACCCACAGAAAGTAGGATCCTTGCCCTGTTTTGGGACTACGGTAATGCTGGCATCCAGCATGGTGTCAGTGAGGGAACTGTATCAGCAAAGGAATTAAAGAGTCTCCAATGGATGTGTGCCAGTTCTGGGCAAAAGGCCTCATAGAGTGCGTGGAGAAGCCATCGGGGCCTGGGCCCTTTCCGGTTTTTAATCGAGCTATAGCCGATATGACCTCTTCTAATCGGATGAGTTTGTTCATCGTCTCTGCTTCAAAGTGTTGTGAGGGGAGTGAGGATGCACTCATAGAGATAGTTAGTGAAATCTGTAGGGTTGTCTTCGGAGGCTCTGTAAAGGGTACTGTAGAATTGTCAAAAGGCAGCCACTATCTGCGGGTCTGTGTGTGCTTCCTCGGACGGGGAGGACTGGATGACCCAGATGGATGTGGTATGGGTATAGGCACATAATCTATGTGCCAGCTTCAGTCCATATTGATTGTTCCCCAGGGGGAACATACGTTTCAGTTGGGCCATAGCATATTCAGCCCTATCAAGATGCAATTGCTTAAGTTGTTCCCTCCACACTAACAGATCCCCCATGCATTCATGTATAGTTTCCCAATCCAGTACTTTGTGCTTAAGGTGTTGTCTCTTTTCCATGTGGGCCTGTTCTCTGTCGGCAAAATTGCAATGCATTCTCCCCTTACCAGAAGCTTTAGTGCTTCCCAGAGAGGAGAGTGACATTGTCATTGCTGTTGATGTTAAGATACTTTGTGATAATTTGATGCACGGCCTGTACATTAGTGAGTGAGTGGATTGGTGTGTCCCTCAGCCACCATCAGGAGGTCCTGTATTGAGAAGAGTTAATGGGTGTAGTGAGTGTCAAAGGTGCGGGGTCAGATAGCGACCAAGGCTCAATCGAAGTGTTAGTTTAAAGAAGGCAGAGGTGGATAGGAAACAGTCTATGCATGTGTATGTTTTCCGGGTCGCAGAACAGAAAGTGTAATCTTGTGAGTGAGGGTGGGTTATATGCCATGCATCGATCAGACTATAGTCCCACACCCACCTGAATATGAGAAGGCTTCTGCCTACTCTGACCAGAGGCCAGATCTGTCAAGATCATTGCCCATGACCAAGCTCAAGGTGCCCCCTATTAGAATTGTGGTGCCCAGGGTGCACAAAAGGGGGGCTAAGGCCTCCGTGATGAACTTCTCTTGATGCTCGTTTGGAGCCTAAACAAATACTATTGTAAATTGAAAGTTCCCAATCTGCATTCTAAAGACAAGCAGTCGTCCCTTTATTTCAGCTACTTTAGGCAGTTTCTCCCTGGAAGTTCCTAAAGAGGAGTATATTCACCCGCCCTTTCTTTGCTTGAGTAGAGGACCCGAGTTGTTGAGGAAACCATTTGGAGCACATCCAAGGCGTATCTTTAGGAAGCAGGTGTGTCTCTTATAAGAGACAGACATGACCCTCTGAGCGCTCCAGTAGAAAGAGCACTGTGGCACGTTTAGTGGGATTATTCAGGCCTAGCATTTAGAGGCTCAGCATTTTACGCATCAGATGAGTAGGAGGTGTAGAAATGGTCAGTGGTGCAGTAGCATTGTTGCTGATCGTGAAAGAGGACCAAGCAATGTGGATGAGTAAAAAGAATAACAACAAAATTTAACATGGAATCATATAAGCCCATTAAGAAACTCAGTCCTGAATCAGGAATAAAGTACTACAGAGGCATGAACCTGCCGTTTCAGGAAGGTATTGGCCATGGGGCAGGTTTTTTGTTCTCGTGTCCAGGCTGTTCAGGACAGATTGATTTCTTGATCCCGTTCCTCAGGGCTTGGTCGGTCGTGTTTCCAACGGCACCCCGATTTCTGCCATCATGGGGCCCTAGAAGGAGAACCCCCCAGGAAGGTCTATGTTGCTTGACATGGAAGTTTGTTGGCCATTCCCAGGACCTGGCGAGCATCCTGCAGAGATTTTAGTTGGCGTATTTGACCTTCCCAGCGGAATATTAAGTGGAAAAGGGTCCCCCAACTGTATGACACTTCCTGGGAGTGCAGGAATTCTGTGATCAGCTTAAACTTCCTGCAATGTTGTAAAGTGAGTGGGGAGGTGTCTTGAAATAGGCCAAGAGTGTGAACTTTCATTCAGATGGGTTGCTTAGCTCTAGCCATTCTTAAAAAGTCTTCTTTGATCTGAAAGTTATGTACGCACAAGAATATCTAGTTGCCTGGAGCTGGTTTTCTGGGGTGGACTGCTTCATGCACGTGATTTAATAGTAAGCGTGTGTCCTACTCCAAGTCTAGTATTGAGCCAAAGAAAGTCAGGGCATACCCTTTGATGTCTGCATCTTGGGGGCCCGAGGGCTCCCCCTGACATGAATGTTGCTTAGAGAAAGTCTTGTTGTTCATGGAGGTACAGTATTTATTGATGCAGCAGTTCTACCACCTCATCGGGAGTGATCTCATTTTCTTCCAGACTGGAAACTCTGTCATCTGTTGTGGTCAGATCTGTTCAGAGGTCTTGTCGTTCCTGGGATAGATCCTTCCGAGGGTCCTGTAGGTCAATCTTTGAGGAGTTGAACAATGAGGTCAGGAAGCCGCTTCTGACTGAGGCCAGGTCAGCTTCGGATGGGCTCTTCTTGGCTGTCCTTTGTGGGCTGATTTGGTGAGGCCCCAGTTTTTTATTGTGCACCAGGGTGGAGTGGGTCAGCATCTCATGAACAGACTAGTCTATCTTGTGTTTTGCCACAGCCATGCTTATAAGGGCAGAGGGTAGCCAGTCCACTCTCTCTGAGATTGTCTACATTGCCCCCCTCGCACAACTGGCCCGTCAGCACAACCTCAACATTCTCTCCTACGCCGACGACACCCAGCTCATCCTCTCCCTCACCAAAGACCCACACACCACCAAAGCCAACCTCCACAAGGGAATTAAGTCCATCGCCGAGTGGATGAGAAATAGCCGCCTGAAGTTGAACTCTGACAAGACGGAGGTCCTCATCCTCGGACGCATCCCCTCGGCCTGGGACGACTCCTGGTGGCCCACCGCACTGGGACCCCCTCCAACACCAGCCAACCACGCACGCAACCTGGGTTTCGTCCTCGACTCCGCCCTCACCATGTCCAAGCAGGTCAACGCAGTTTCCTCCTCCTGCTACAACACCCTCCGCATGCTCAGTAGAATCTACAAATGGATCCCGACGGAAACCAGAAAAACTGTGACCCAGGCCCTCGTCAGCAGTAGACTAGACTACGGCAACGCACTCTACACAGGCATCCCAGCAAAAGACATCCGTCGCCTCCAATGCATCCAAAATGCCTCCGCCCGACTGGTCCTCGACGTACCTCGCCGATGCCACATCTCCCACCACCTGAAAGACCTCCACTGGCTCCCCGTGGACAAGAGGATCACCTTCAAGCTCCTCACCCACACTCACAAGGCACTCCACAATGCCGGACCAGCCTACCTGAACAACAGACTCAACTTCTACGTCCCCTCCCGCCAGCTCCGCTCCGCCAACCTCACCCTCGCCATCGTTCCCCGCTTCCAACGCAAGACCTCCGGCTCAGCACCTTGAAACCCTAACGGGTACGTAGTGCGCTCTATAAATATTGTGATTGATTGTGATTGATTGATTGTATTTGTGATGTAGACACTAAGGTCACTAGTGTGTTTGAGGGCTGTAGGGCTCCAAATGGGAAGGCGGGAAGCAGCTGGTGTGTTTTGCCTCAGTCCAGGAGAGGCCGGGGGTAGGGCTTCAGCGCAAAAGAAAAGGGTGGGCTGCGACAAAAGGGAACCCTCCAAGCAAGTCCTCCTTACTCCAGCCACAGCAGCATTTGGTTCCTCGTAACTTAGGTTCCTCGTGGCAGATCCCTGTGCGTGGGGGGAGTAGATGGTGGTATGCAGTACTGCCTGCGACACGTATGTAGGATAGATAGGTTCCCTCAGAATGCAGTGCTGGGCTTTGGGTGTTGAATGTTGGGGCCTGTGCCTCTGTGCCTCGCTTGGTGACACCTTTTGGTGAGGACCTCCGCTGTGGTGGGAGAGCAGGGCCAGTCCCTGTGGTGATCTGTTGAGAGGCTGCAAAGCAGGTGTGATGGAGGGCCACATACCCCCAGGCACAGAACAATTCCCAGCATTTACAGCAGCGGTGAGGAGGCCGGCTCAGTCCCTCCTTGCCGTTTTATTAGTGACGTCCTTGTAAGGTCCTCTGCCCCCTCAACTGCCTGTATGTGGAACAGAGTACGGCTGGTTGTGGATTGTAGGAACCCCCATCTGGTAGATCCTGTGGGGATGTGGGGCCTGGCCACTGCCCTGTAACAAGCCCAAGCAGGCCACTCTTCTGAGTTTCAGTGGCACCTTCCAAGGTGCGGAGAGGGCAGGCAGCACCCAATGTGCCTTCCAGGACCACATTGGGTCCCGGTGGTCAGGAAGCAGCCCAGTCATACCTATATGCTTCTTGTGCGTCCCAACGTCACAGTGGGCTCCAAAGTAAGCTTTGGGCTCTAAATTAAGCTACATGGTGTTCTGCAGCCTCTGCACTGTTACATCTGAGGGCCAGGGCAAGGAAACCCAGCCCTGGCCTTAAGCCGAGGCTTCATGATGCGTCCCGAATGCAGGCCCCTGGCCCACTGGTGTCTCCTCCTGTCAGGGGTACAAAATTAGCTCTGCAGTCGGGGTCCAAGACACTTGCCTGTGCCGAGTCCTCCCAGAGATCAGGGGGGTCACAGGGTCTGTTGATATGGTGAGGGGGCCGCCATGCCAGTTATCCCAGCGGTGACATCTTCTGGTGCTGGCAAGTGCAGGCGATACAGGCTTACTGGTGTAGACCCTGCTTGTCTGTGATAGTATCCCTCGGCAGGCCACTCAAAAGAGGTTTGAAAGCTCCCAATATCGACTAGATTGCAGGTTGAGCAGTGGAGTAATGCCATCTGCATCCTACACTGCCGCCTTCTTGGCCATGCCATAATTCACTTTATGTTTAGAAGGATGTCCTCTGAAGGAGTTTCACTGGAAGATCTCCAAAGAGAAATAAACACACAATCAAACATGCTCCCCAACCTTTGCCCTTCATCTATTTTAATATTACCTCATTCCCCACCAACTCAATGGCCATCTTAGCGCTCCACACTCCATACATTAACACCCACCAGAGGTGCTGACGTGTATCAGGAACTACCTGGCCCAGTGAAGCATCACTCTGGACACACAAGAAACTACTCAAGACACACAAAGCCCTACCTGGGGACAAGGCGGTTCCTGGGCAAGGAAGATATCAAAGACAGCACTTGGTCATACACCTCGACAACATAACCAACCCTAACTCTGCCAACCTCCTTGACAGCCTGAACAACGTTGGCTTCACCCAACTTGTATACCACCCACCTCACGCACATAGCAGGACACACTCTTGACCCCATATTCACCTCTAAGGACCACATCAAACACAGCCACACCACCAAACTCACATTGACCAACCACTCAATCATCCACTTTACCATCACTATCCCCGTGCCCCCTCAAAGCTACCCAACAGCACCTGTTACAACTGGAACAAGGCCTCAGAGACCCAATGGGCCAACACTCTCAGCCTCACACACCCAAACACCACAACAACATGAACCAGGATGTCAGAAGCTTCAAAACCTGGATCACTGACTGCGCTGACTTTGGCTCTCCCATCAAGAACAAGAAACACAGAAGATCAGCCAAAAAAGCAAGATGGTACACTGAGGACCTAAGGATAGCTAAGTGCCACTGAAAGCACTTTGAGAGAAGGTGGTGCACCCACAAAAACCCAACCGACAGAACTGCTTACAAATCCAAATTCAACCTATATCAATCCATACTACGTGAGATGAAGAAACAAGTACTAGCATCGCACATCAAAGCTAACCCCAACAACAGTAAGGAGCACTTCTGCATATTGAAGGAAGTCATTAACCCTGCGACAAGTGACATCTGTCCCCCTGACGACCTATGCGACAGCCTCAGAGATTTCTTCCATGACACTATCACCAAAATCTACAGAAACATCAGCCCCCCCAACTCAAGTCCGAAGAATTTATCAAAGGCTAGTCCTCCCCACTCACAAACATCCCAAGGCTAACCACCAACAACCATCTCACCACTTAGGACACCATCACCACCATAAAATCAATCCACTCAGGGGCCCTATCCGACCCATGCCCCTGCCACATCTTCGACCGAATAGCATCCCAGATCACCCTTAAACTTTTTACCCTACTCAACAGCTCACTGGATTCTGCCACCATACCACAAAACTAAAAACACTTTCATTGGACCCCAACAAACTCAGCAACTACAGACCCAATTCCCTGCTCCTTTTCCTTGCTAAAAGTCATCAAAAAGCCATCAACCACCAACTCACCATCTACCTAGAGTACAGTCACCTCCTGGATGTCTCACAGTCTGGATTATGCAGCAACCACAGCACTGAGACACCCTTAAGCATGGAGAGAACACAACATGTCAACCTTCCATCTTAACCAAACCCAAACCAATCATCTGTGGAATCCCTCACGGGTCATCACTCAGCCACACCCTCTTCAACATCTACATGTCACCCCTTGCCAACAGACCCCACAGGCTCAACGTTATAGCCTACGCAGATGACAAACAACTCATCCTCTCTGGAAACTCCACCGCCTCCAGAACCAACTTCCACCAGGGTGTGGCCAGCATCACCAAATGGATGAGGAAAACCTGCCTCAAGTTAAACACAGACAACACAGAAGTCTTGATCTTTGGCACAACAACTACCCCTGGGATTCCTCCTGGTATCCCACATAAATAGGTCCCTTTCCAACCCCAGCTGAGCATGCCAGGAACCTCAGAATCACCCTGGACAGCAAACTCACCATTATGTCCCAAATCAATAGTGTCATTCTTCTGCTTTTTCATCCTGTGCATGTTCTGTAACATTTTCAAGTGACTACCCCAACATGTGAGATGCACCATCACCCAAACCCTCAACACCAGTCGACTGGACTATGGAAACACCCTCTACATGGGAAACAAGGCCCACCTAGTTCAAAGACTGCAGACTATGCAGAAAGCCGTAGCCAGATTCCCGCTGGATCTCCCTTGTTGCAACCTCCTCACCCTCACTTCAAAAAACTCCACTGACAGCTGGTTCAGACGAGATGCTAGTTGAAGCACCTCACAAAATGTGTTCAAGGCCCTGTGTTACTCAGGACCTGCCTACATCAACCACCACCTGAGATTCCTCAAACCCTCCAGACACCTCCATTCTGCTTCCCTCATGCTAGCCCATAAGCCCTGCATACAATGCAGCAGAGCGGGGGGACCCTCCTTCTCCTACCTCACAGTCAAATGCTGAAACAGCTTCCTCCTGGACCTCAGGACCACCCCTACTCTACAGGAGCTCCATCGGAAGCTGAAAACCTGGCTTTTCAGCTGAGAACCTGAACTCTTCCAGCACCTGGATACACTCTTGGATGACAAGCCGTGCTGTACAAGTCAAATGATTGATTGAGTGGCAGTGCAAGAGCAACCAATGGCCTGGTGGGTTTGAACCTGAGATATGCTGGTGCTTACTGGATATGGGTGGCTGTACCAAAGCTTTTTAGGGGGCAACTGGAAATATATATTAGGCTGTGTCTCTACATATAATGTTTTTTTACTGATATGAGAGTCTATGTCTGTAACTTTTTTGTAAGAGGATGTAGGGCAGCACTTGACAAAGGGAAGCTGGAACTATTGGCACTGTAAATGATTTCTTGTTAACTGATCATCTTTATGTAAAAGATATAATATGCACTAAAGGTGTTGTTGTTTGCTGTGTTGCATCGGTGATAAATGACTAGGTTTAAAATATCCAATTTTGAACCTAAAACGCAAATTGATAAAAGATTTTACAATAGTGATTTACCAGAAACCATTGACACTAAGGACGTCATTGTTGCGATCCAGCAGCAACATTACGACCCTAGTGGTCGTGTCACGGTTCGACCTCCAGCACCACTGGATTATGACTGAACGTCATTCTGGCGGTGCTGGTGGTCCTAATCCACCAGGTCAGCGCTGCCCTGGGGATTTAGCGTTGCTGCTCCACCAGCGATTTCATAGGGGTTGCCCCGCCGTGTAAAGGCTGGCGGAGATGGGGTGCAGAGGGACCCATGGGGGTCCCCCCACTGCCCATGCACTTGGCATGGGCAGTACAGGGGCCCCCATGGTCAGCCCAGTTGCGCTCTTTACTGTCTGCTTTAGCACTATAGCTTCTGTAGGCCTACATTTTAATATGGCTAACTTTAGTTGTCCTCTTTGTCACATGTGAACATTTTATTTCAATGAGTGCTGGGCTTCTACCTATTGAATGTAATGTTTGTTGCCTTCTCTCCCAGGTGAAGAGATGTTTTATTTTCATTGTGATAATCATGGAATGTTTTAATGAGTAGTGCACTCAAGAAGACATATGCAGAATATGGGCTAGTCCCTGTGTCTCATTTTGTTACAGATAGTTTAACATTGAAGGATACTGGGAACAGTTTGGTGGAATGTGTGGCTGGTAGAATGGCAGAACTTTGAAATTTATGTCTGTTGGCTCGTGGAATGGCAGAATGTGTGCCTGTTTATTGGCAGAATATGTGGCTGTTGGCTGGTGGAATGTGTGCATTTCTTTTGCAAGAGGTGTGTTTGTATAGCAAGTTGATGAATGGCTTGCTGCCTGTGTAATTGGTGTTTTAGCTCAGTTGGTGTATGAATGTGATGGGCCCTTAAATGGCAGTGGTTTGTTGATGTGAGTGGTATGTGTGTGTTCCATGGCAGGTGGTATAAATGGCATTCTGGGGGTCATTCTGACCCTGGCGGTCGGTCACCGACCACGGGAGCACTGCCAACAGGCTGGCGGTGCTCCGTCGAGCATTCTGACTGCGGCGGTTCAGCCGCGGTCAGAAACGGAAAGTCAGCGGTCTCCCGCCGACTTTCCGCTGCTCGGGAGAATCCTCCATGATGGGGATTCTGACACCCCCTACCGCCATCCTGTTTCTGGCGGGTCTCCCGCCAGGAACAGGATGGCGGTAGGGGGTGCCGCGGGGCCCCTGGGGGCCCCTGCAGTGCCCATGCCAATGGCATGGTCACTGCAGGGGCCCCCGTAAGAGGGCCCCACAAAGTATTTCAGTGTCTGCAAAGCAGACACTGAAATACGCGACGGGTGCAACTGCACCCGTCGCACCTTCCCACTACGCCGGCTCCATTCGGAGGCGGCGTCCTCGTGGGAAGGTAGATTTGCCCTGGGCTGGCAGGCGGCCTTTTGGCGGCCGCCCGCCAGCCCAGGGCAAATCTCAAAATACCCTCAGCGGTCTTGCGACCGCGGAGCGGTATTTTGTCGGGGGAAGACTGGCGGGCGGCCTCCGCCGCCCGCCAGTCTCAGAATCACCCCCTCTGTGTCATGCATGAAAAGTGTGTGAATGGACTGTAAGGTGGTTGATGCCTGTGTTACAGCTCACTAACACTAAGTGATGCGTTCATTAGTCAAATACTGTTAATAGTGTTGACGCCTTGACTCTATTACGACTGGTAGTGCCAAAACCAAATGGTATGAATTTGTGTATCACTTGGGGATACAGTCCTGCATATTTCTGAGAATTGGGCAACCGGGGGACTCTAGGATGATGTGCCTTGTGCGGATCCCATAAAATGTTCTTACCCCCTCCCCCAATGGCCTTCAAACCTCAAACTTTGCCTTAAAACATAAAGTTTCTCACATTTCTTTAAGGAAAGTTCTGGAATCTGTGGGGAGCCAGAAACTGCATACTACCCAGCATTGCCTCAAATCTCCCAATAACAAATGGTACATCACATTTGAGGGTAGGCCTAGTGCCTGCAACAAAGAAACCCCAAAATGGAACATAGACACCCAGGGAAACCTAGCAAACCAGCCGATTTTTCAAAACTAGACACCTAGTGGAATCCACTGTAAGGTGACTTGCATGGGTCTCCCCAGATTTATTTACCCAGAACTCCTTGCATACCTCACATTTCGAACTACAAAAACACATTTTCTTCATATTTCTGTGATGGAACGTTGTGGAACCTTTAGGAAGCCATAACTTTCCTACCCCCCTGAGGTCCCACATATTTCCTGATAAGAACAGTGCCTTATTTGTGTGGATGGTTCAAGAGACCACCACTCAAAAGGCCCTAAAATGCCCCGTTGAGAGATAAGCAGTATGGATAGCTGCAGTATTTTAGGCTGTACTGTCTTGTCACCCATGCAAACCTACACACCACTGACATTTTAAAAATCTAGACTAACATTGGTTTGTTTGCCTCGCATGAACCCCACAAGGTTTTCTTACCTACAAAGCCCTGCAAACCCTCAAACCTTGCCTGAAATCACACATTTTCTTTACATGAGAGTGCTTGGTATCAGGAGAAATCCACAAAATGTATACCACCCAGCATTACTTCACTTGTCCCGATGAAAACGCTGCCCCACCTATGTGGCTGGGCCTAGGGCCCACAACAGGAACAGAACAAGCCATGGTTAATGGGACTGTGGGACTTCTATTGACCCTGGTTGGAGAACCTACACACCCTAGATATCCCCGCAACCAGAAGTCTCTAGCAGGCATAATGGTATACTGCTTTTGTAAATCAGCCATTGTGACAAAAAGTTACAGATGAAAAGTTTCTCACAAATGGCTGTTTTTTGCTATTTAATTGTAATAGCTTTTCTAGGTAAAACCCAGCAGTTATAGGGTTAATGGTACTCACTGAAACCTGGCTCTGATTGTAATCTACGTAGGGTTTTGTACAGCCTCATTTCAGCCGTCATCTGTCTCTCTCCATTGCTCTTTACTCATTTTTCCCTAAGCCTAGTAAGCATATCAGGTGAGCTAAAGAGTTGTTTCTTACATATGAGAGATACTGCTTTTTTCAAATATGGCTCAGTCAAAATTCTCTGCTTCTTGGGGTATAGGTCTTTAATACATGTGCCTTTGGGCACATCAACAAAGAGGACATGCCTAAATTCATTCCTCGCTCAGCTTACTAATACTTATTAAATCCCATTTTCAAGGTGGGCATATTATTTCCACTTTACACAGTTAATCAGAGTCCAGAGAGCAGTTTTCCTAGTCAATATATTCTGCAAATCTATGTATTTAACCTCTATTCCTCACATCTGCAGAACAGCTGGCACGTAGGTGGACCATCAATGTTGCATGGTTTCCCAAAGATGGCATCAGGATATCCACTATGACCTATTAGGTGCCTATCAATTGTAATGGAGGGTTCCTTCAATGGGACATATATACAAATCCCATGGGCAGCCGTTGCCTCTAAAATCTTTAGGGCTGAAACCTCACATCAGAAATCCAGGACCACTCAATGCCTGATGCCCAGGCAATACTTTTTTCAATGCATTAGAAAAATGTCTGTGATCCAATGCTGGTGCCTCTTACAGCCAGGTCAACAGCTAGGTGAAGGATTCTCATTCAGGATCCATAGATTCCTGCCTGAAGAACACAACATCTCCCTGAGAAGAGGAGCCTGTTCTTGATGCTAAGACAGAAGCATTGGAAATATTTCTGCTGGGGATTGCCAAAGACAGAACCTATCCCAGCTGCCTAGAAGAAGAGGAGCTGACCAGAGGAAGGATTGAACATGTTCAAAGAGAAATAGCAGCACTGGGAAGCCCCAGGGAGATCAGCATTGCAAGGTCTCAGGGAGCCTGTGCACCCACGTTTGCTTACATTGTTTCCCCCCTATCCCCAGCTAGCCTCAAGATACTCTCTGTCCTCCTCACTGGTCTCAGAAACTGTTGTGGGGTTGACGTTGTGGATAAAAGCTGCATATACCCATACCAGAGACCCCTGCTGCTGCTGAAACTACAGATAAACCAGTGGTATCCAAATGCCCTGTAGCTTCTTCTCTATTGCGAAGACTGTGCATGGCTGTGTGAGTGTGCCTTCCTGATCTTCGGCCTTTAATAATATGTTCACCTAATGTTCCTAGAGCAGTGCTTGAGAGACACCTGCAGTTCCCCATCAGATTCCTGTTTTTCCTGCTTGCAAATCTTCACCCCTTTCAAGTGACACCTGGCAGGACTCATGTGGCATACCTGGAGGGATATTGCTTGGGCTTGTGACATTTCCTACTAAGACTGTGACTGCTACGCGCCGTACTGTACCTCACTGTCAGACTATAGAGAAATCTAGTTGAAGAGGAAGCCGGACAGGCAAAGAAGAAGAAACCTTGCTCTGAGACCTTTTCTTAGCAATCAAGGCAAAAGGTCAGTCTAAAGCTTGCAGCGAGTTAAAGCATTTGGTTAGCATATATAGCCTCCCAGATAGCAATAATTGCACATTTGACATAGAAGAACTCAAGGAGAGTCCATAGGGAGCCACAGACAAAAGCAGAATCACCTGAAACATGGTAAAGCATTACCCATTTCCCTCAGATGTTAAACGTTTAGTATAAACAAGTAGATTTATTTGTGCAGTATTGTGTCATGAGTGAAACAAAGTACTCCTGTTCAAGATAAAGCACTGAGGGTCCCATTTAAGAGGCCCTAGTGGCACACTGCATCCAGCGCAATGTGCCCGCCAATGTTTACAAGGCCATGCAAAGCCTCCTTGCCTGACTAATCAGGCCCTTGTAAATATGGGCCCCTTTCACACATAACACTGCATGAAAGGCGCATTCCATGGGTGCTGCTTGGAGTGTTCCCACACAACATTCATGGAACCCAAAGGAATCTGATGCATACCCAGATTTAAAATGCTAGAAATGCATCAGTTTCATACGCCACCTCGGATGTGGCATAAAAATGATGGGAGAAACATCTTTATTTCTGCCTGTTTTTTCCTCTTTCTATATCTACTGCATTCTGCAGCACACATGTAGAGTGGAAACCACCTCTTGCGATTGTTTTTGTGCAGATAGGTGTTGCTTTCTGCACAAACACAATCATCCCTCCAATGCACCATGATGCAAGGGAGCCTGTGTTGGCGCTAGGCAGCAATTTGTGCACCAGCACAGGGGAAAATGACAGGAATACACCCTATCTTGTACATTCAACACATTTCTGCCCTTTCCCGTGGCACCGAGCTGCTCAGCAAGGCCCTTGCTGTGCTGCCTTGTGCCACAGGCCTTGTGAATGAGGCCTGGAATTGTTGGTGAGTTCTGAGGCTCCAAACATACACCACCTCCCTGACCAAGGCTAGGACTGCTCGCCTTGCTACTCCTAGAGTCAAATGCTATAGTGAAATACTTTGTGCTCAACTTTTGGACAATTTGTTAGGCTTATCTCAGGACATTAGAGGTAAATGGACCCAATTGCCACAATGGGAGCCCAGTAATATATCAATGCTCTGCGAATGGTTAACAGATTTCTCTGATTACAATGTAGTAACATGTCTTGCCACAATTTAATTTTTATGAGCCAATTTCACTGAGAAATGTATCAAGACACAGTTCAATATTTTATTCAGAATTTGATCTATTACTTTTTTATTTGATTGATATTCCTTGTCTCTCAATTCATGGGCAATGTTGATGTTTTGCATTTATGATTTCAATATGTTGAAAACAAGTTATACTTCCCTGCAAATTTCAAGAAAACCCTTCATGAGGAAATTGACTTTCTTTCTCATGCATTTAGTAAACTTGAAAGTGAAAACAACATATTTATAAATAACCTAATTCATTGCTTTAGTATCTCATGTTGGGTGTTAGAAATCCATGACCTCTGGGCCAGCTTTGGCGCTGGTGGTGTCCGGTGCAACAAATATTTTTGGCAACTGCCCCAATTAACTCCATCTCTACGAATCCCCTCACCTCTTCAAATCCCCACTCTCACACACATTTAATTTGTTTTAAAGCACTGGGTGAGGGTTTGACTTTACTAATAACATTGTATTTCTACCAAACTAACCCGTTTAGCAACAATAGCAATTGATGAAGAAAGACTGAGGGAAAACATGACATCCTACCCTATAATATGCAGTTGATATGCTACTCTTTGATGGCAGTTCATAAGTCACTGTGCTAAATTAGGATTGTAATGTATGAACTGCAATTAACAAAAGGATCTCTATGACAAAAGTAGTAACCCACTGAGCTATCCACATAAAAGACAGTTCTGTGATCTGCATGGTACACATTTTTGCAGCAGGCACATTAGCCATCTCCATTACTTTATGACGAGTCAAGACTGCCACTAGACAAAACTCCAACCTTTCTCCAGCAGGAACATTAATCACCAGAGCTATCATGACATTTTTATTGTTGCCTGAAAACTTCTGAACACACAAGGAACTCTGCAGCAGGTACTTTTAAAGTGCCAGGTGCAGCTACACAGGTTGCTCTGCCCTAAAACTAGTCCTGAGTGGCTTCACTCATTGGTTCACCTTTTTTGCTTCAAATTGTCCAAAACAAACATCGCAATCATCATTTGTTGTCTAAGACCTCCTGTTTGTGAATTCTCCTATTTTTTATAGAAGCATGCCTGAAAACTTCATGTTCATTCACGTTTGAATCTTATTGTAGTGTGTTTACTACATACTGGTGTCATTGGCCTGGGTTGCAGGGCATTTCATTGTAATTATTAATATTAGCTGCATTTGTGAACTGCCTCTCTTACCCTAAGCTATCCTGGCACTATATAAACCTTACCACTGCTTAAAGTAAGGCTTTTGTTGGGTATGGTAGGACGGAGATATGTCTATAGTTGGAAAGCGTGGCTGGGTCAGTGGATGGTTTCTTTAGCAGGGGCATGACATGGGCATGTCTCCAGGTATCGATTGAGGTGTTAGCGCTTTGCTGATCTGTTGGGGTCTTTTAGTGAAGGCATGGTGGGACCAAGGTCCGGTGGGCCCCTCTAGTTGATGGTCTACATGGTTGCTGCAATTTCAAACATTTTGATGGCTGGCCATTAGGCCAGGGTTTGTTCTTCGGCTGCAATGGGAAGTTGAGTTGGAAAAAAGTGACAGGGTCCAGTTGAGGTTCAAAGTTGCCTTGTACGGAGCTTATTTTGTTGCAGAAGCATTCTGTGAGCTTTTTCCAAAGTTCTGTGAAGGTGAGATGTTGCTGGATGTGGCAGGAGGTGCAGTGAAATGTTTGATGATGTTAAAGATTTCCTTGCTGCTTATAGTTGATGCAAATTGCAAGAGCTTTGCATGTGGTGTTATGAATCTGTAAGTGGTAGTGGCTTAGGGCAAATATGAAGATGTCTTTTTCTGTGGTGTCTTGACCTATTCTCCATTTGTGACCCTGTTGCGGTTCATCAAATAGAATCCTTCTGTGTACTAGCTGACCTGTGGTTGGACTCTTGCTGTTGGGTTGCATTTGATGGGGGCCAATGTGTTGGTGCATGTGGTGATCCAGCAAGTTCTTGATGGCTTTCGGTAAGTTGCCTGTGTGGTCGGGCTGTTGTGCAGAGAGAATGGGAGTCCACTCCTCTTCCGTTTGGGTGTGGCCATGTTTCCGGGAAAAAGAGAAGGTCTGTAGAGTGATTATTCAGTAGGTCCTGTATCTCCATGGTGTGTTTAGTGAGTGAGTGGGTGTGTTGAACAGCATGCATGCAAGTGTAGCATGTTGTATGGGTGGTGGTTGCTCTGTGTGGCCATGCGTGGGTGGCTGTTTTGTGTGAGAGTGAGTGGGGTGCTCAGTGATGTTGTTGTGGGATTGGCAAGTGTAGGGTGTTGGACTGTGAATTAAAACTTGCAGGAGGTGCATGTGAACACTCTTTCTGTGTTGTGGGGGGCTGTGTAGGAGCAGTGAGGTGAGTGATGGTCAGGGATGAGAACACAGAGGAGTGCAGCATGGTAGCTGTGAGTAGGAGGAAACCAGGGTTACTGGTGCCGGGGGCAGTTCAGACATGGATGGGCACCAACAGGCTTGTGTTGGCCCACCACTGATGCACTTGCTGCACATATCCATTGCAAACCCAAGCAGCAGACACCATTAAGTAGATCCATGAAGGAGGGAAGACTGCAGGGGTGGTGGGTAAAGAACCAGTGATGTCAGTTCCTGTGCACATGGATGATGAGAAATCCAGTGGCATCACTTCTTGTGAAGATGGATGATGGGAAATGAGGTCCTCTTGCTTGGCTTCTTTTAAAGACGGTTTTGGTGATAAACCAGAGTTATCACTTTCTGTGAAGATGGATGATGGGAAAATAATTTTTTGAGGACGAAGTTTACCTGTGAAACAACAGAGAATTTCCAGCTTTTACCCTATTAAATTTAAATGAGTTTAGTCCCAGCCAACATGAGATGTCCCTTAAACAATTGTGAAATTCTTCCAGAGGCTGAGGGCTGGACTGACCCACTGACAAAATGTTTTGAGTGTCATCAGCGTACTTTATGAAATTGATTTAATAACTTCCAATCAGTTTTGCCAGAGGTTTCATGTAGCTGTCGAATGTAGTAGTGCTAAGGAAGAGACCTGAGGTACTCTCTGCCCTACTTTCTTGAAGTTTCCTGAACTGAGATTGAAAGGATGGAAAATGGATTGCCTAAATTCTGCCTTCAAAATAGGACTTATACCAGTGAAGCACTGCATCCTGAATGCTGATCTCCTGTAGCCTTGAAAACAGAATGTTCTATTTGGTGTGTCAAAAGCAGCAGGCACTTTGAGTAGAATCAAAGCTGCAAAATTGTCTTTGTCTGTTGGCATTCTAAGGTCATCTAGTATGGCTACCAAATCTGGGGGCCTGATTTATGAAAAGTTAGCGCTGTGTTTACGTCATTTTTTAACCCAAAAGCGGCGCAAACTTACAAAATATTATTCTAATTTGTAAAATTGCGCCGCTTTTGCCTCAAAAAGTGACGTAAATGTATATTTTGTAAGTTTGAGCTGCTTTTTTGCATCAAAAAATAACATAAATACAGCACTAACTTTTCATGAATCAGGCCCTAGATGCAGTGTTGTGGGCCTAACAAAAGCTCAACTGTGCTAGATTAAGTAAATTGTGGCCTTCAAGAAAATCAGATACATTTTTTTATGTTTGTCCACAATTTCTCAGGAAATAGGAGAACAAATATAGGTCTGAATATCTGTAGAGACCATAATATCCACTGAAGAAACCACTATAGCCTTTTTCCAATTGGAAGGTACCCTCCCGATGATAGCAAAACATTATAAAAGGATTTAAGGGGAGAGGCAAGGCATTGTGAGACCTGCTTTCAAATCATAGAGAGCAAGAGGTTCGATGGTAAACTTGACAAAATGGAGTTGGCCAAGAACAGAAATGCCTTGGTGTCCAGGGAACCCAGATTAACAATGGTAGGAGGTAAGCTGTTCATCTGCTGAATAGGATTGGAATAGGGATAATAAACATTAAGCCACCTGCCCTAATACTTTTGAGGTCTTTGACTAAACAATGTCTCACTGTCAAAGAGTGTTTTTATCTTGTTATTACTTGACAATTGACTAGCATTGTTTTTCTCTTCTTTGAAGTATGTGGCTGGAGACAGACCCTGCATTATCCTGAGATAGCCACTCTCTAATGATACTCCATAGCCATGCCCTCTCCATGGGCGGCCACATGGCTTTTGCAACACCATAATGCCCATGCCGTTCTTCAGCAATCAAACCTATTTAGGGGAAGTGACTTGTGGTGTCCTGGTAGGCCAAATCCCACAGTCATCATGTCCATATTGTGCCATGACCCCCACCCTGAGAGAGAGAATTGCTGTGTACGGAGGAATAGGAGCACTGGTAATGAAGGTGAATGTCTACACTGACTGGGGGCAAGTGTGGTGAATGACAACCAGTGGACCACACAGCCTCTCTGGAGATGGACCAGTAAGAGATGGGAGGGAAATGGCTAGTACCACCCATTTGAAACCCACACAATCCCATGTAGGCCCCACCAACACCCAATGATATCTCACAAGTAGTAAGCACTACCACAAACCCAGACAGCCAAGGTATCCTGCACCCCTCACTCAGAGGGACACCAGTCCAATTTCTCTCTTACTACATCTAATCACCAGACCTGCCTGCCTGGAGGACTAATGCTGTGTGTTTCTGGCTGGACAGGCTTACATGGCTGTAGGGGTCTGTATGTGCTCCCATAGCCATATTGCTGGGATATGCCTTGAATTCCCCAGAGGACTTAGAGCTCAGGATTATGTATTATTGTGCATGCTGAGCTGGCCTGAAGCCTAAACAATTTCATAATGGTTCATTAGACTGATTGACCAGAATTCTCTTTGCTGTTTCTGCACTCCACTCCCCTACTCTGATATAGCACCAGAACAGAGCCTGATTTGTAGCTCATTTCTATCACTGAGCACATGCTGCAGACTAGTCTTGAAATGTTTACAAGCAACAACAATCCATTATCTATTTGGATCTTGGCCAACATGACCAATGCACACCAACTGTTAGTCTCTGAGGTCCTTGAGGGGGCAAATCAGTGCCAATAATGCCTGAAGTGATTATACACTCTGTCCTGTAAGAACTATCTAGAATAGGATCAACAGTGTGCAAATTGCATCCCAAATTGTCCAACATATCCACAAAGTCAATTTGTGTGTAGATCACATCTTTCGACACACATCCACATGACCTTGGCAGAGGAGCAATTAGATGATCTGCAAAAGACACTGGGCAAAACATCTGACTGGGGCTAGGACATTGGACTCCTCTGCTATAAGATCACGGACTTTTGATTGCTTAAGAAACAATAGTAGTTACACCTATGGAGCTCCTGCATAGATGGGAAATACAACATGTTATCCTACTTAAATTATTTGCTCCCAGGCCTGCTTGGCCTGCAGTTTATAGAACCCTAAATATTTTAGAGAATTCTTTTACACAGGTGATGCTGCTTGGCAAGAGTGGTAAACCCAGGCCAATTATTACTTGTCTACTGTGTCACCAGTATGCTAGGGCCATCTGCCAGGTGGCAAAGAAAAAGAACTCACCATCTATGCTTGAAAGCCTGACCATCCACTTTTTTGTGAATTTCTCTTCATTGCCGAACATTAATAGAGAGAAGTTCTTGGCAGTGTACCTCTGTGTCTGGAAGTGGGACAACAAATACAGCTTTTTGGTGCCAACCCTCATGATCATCACAATAGATGGGAAAGCTACTGATTACATGGAACAAGATACTTGGAGGATTGCTGAGTGATACCTCAATTGAATGTTTTTGTGTGTTAGTCAACGAGCTTGGAAGCAACAGAAGATTCAGGGCCAAACCCATTGCCACCATTCTGAGCATGTCTAAAATTTCACACTTTCTACTCAGATAGAGCAGACCACCCAGATAAACAACAGGACATTGTTAAAAGATCTGACAGCACGCCACAAACTACTTGACATTTGGCAGCTGCAAGCACAATATCAAGTAATACACTTTACTCTCTTGCCCCCACCGAACATCCTCTTTCTATTTCTTGATTCAGAATGGGTGAATTTAAAAGGCAAAATATTGATATTTCTGTGTTGCATTTTGTGAAAATTCCTGTCACAAGTGACACAAAGGGGATATCATTTTTATCAAGGGAAGTGTAGAAAGACGTAGTAGAACATTTGTTATTATCCATTGAATTTCTCTCCATTTTTTGCTTCTAGGTGGAAGCCAGTATGCAAGAAAGGACACATTTTATCATATGATGGTATGGATACATTTAAATTATACATTACATATGTAGCCATTTTTTCTAAATTTAGACTCTTGGGCACATGTCAAAAATTCCCAAAGTTCCCATTTTTCATTATTAAAAGTTTACCATATGAATTGAGGTATGGTTGGTATACAAAGAAAAATCATTATAAGCTGCAGATCAGTTGGTGGCACTTGGCAATGCATATTTTTGGGTACCAAACAAACACTATATATCAATAAAATCACAAGAATACGATGAACAAAAACCTATATAACATTTCTAAATCAGCCACTGGGGCCAAAAAGTACAAACGAAAACATGATCATCTATTTCTAGTTTTTCCTACTTGTTTAATTTAGATTTCATGATTAATTTCTTTAAGATAACCATGAGTGATCTACACAAATTACCCCTTACATAATTCAGAATTTTGCCTGCCTCTCGGTTCACCCATGGTTTTCAGACCTGGTTCCATTACAAACTGCATAGAAGTAGAAATCACAACAAACAGGAACAAGCATTTACAATGCAGTGGGTCTCATGTTTGCTCAAGTTAGAGCTCTTAGCTTCGTAAATGCCTAACTGGACTTTTCTTGCCACATAATTTGAAAATGCAAAGTAAAACAGTTGACATAAACAAGTCAATTCAAAGTGCCACGATCGCCATGAGAGTTAGTGCAAGAGTTATGGACTCCCTGCTGTGAATGTCTAGAAAGGATCGCATTTGTGATGAAAGGCAATCCGAAACTGGAGGGGAGACATCACACGTTGTAACAGGAGGAAGAGTGACATAGTGTGATGGCCCACAAAAATGTTCGCTTAATGAAATCACCTAGGAGGGAACTCAGCACACAAAGGAGGGATATTTCACAAAATGCACCAATAAAAATGGAGCATTTAAAACAAGCACAACCAAGAATGAATAGCAAGAGTGGGTGTGGTGAAAAGCCCACATAGGGATCACAACATGCCAGAGCGCTTGCAGGCTCAACCCTGAAAATCAACTAACACTTACAAAATCGCAAAACACTGAAAGCTAGGAATAGGATGAATTCAGCACAGCAAACCATTGTTGATGGCATTTTAAATAAAAAAACTAAAAACTAAAATGTTGCTAAATTTAAGCAGTTTTTCTGGTCCCCTCCAAAGGAGTTTGCGAACCTGGAGGACATGTGGGGAAAAGGGACAGACATTTGGCCTAGATCCTTTATGCTATTTCCCTCCTTGCAAATTCTGTCACATGTTGTACCTCTGTTGTATCCTTAACCAGCAAGGTTTCTACACACAGGAGACTGCAAAGTCATAGTCCTCTATACCCATGTCTGACGCAAGATGAGGCCTGTATCCAACCTTGGGGGATGGCGACTGTCATGGTTCCAGCGGTGCGTCCCTGTCCTGGGTGAACTCTACAGCCACCACCCAGGATGTGAGGAAAGGTGCTAGGGGAAGGGGATGCGGTCTAGTCTTTTATGCTCACCTTCGTCGGCCCGCTCCCCAGATGCTGTGCTAGTCGCCGTCAGGTTTTTGAATACTGCTGCATAAAAGCTGCACCTGGGAGCCAGTCCGTCCTGTAATTGTGTTTTTGGGATTTAAACTTGCCTTTATTCTTCATCTGCCTTACCTCATCTGACTTCTTCCTATTTTTGGTCATGTTGCTGACTTATCTGCTATACATGAAGAAGTTCTCATGCTGTTTTTGCCTACTACCAGTTTCTTCAGCTGTTTAAGAAGGATTGGTTTGCTCTCCATACTCCTGTGGGGACACAGAAACATATACCAACAGCTGACTGATCTTCTAATTTGGTAAGATGCATGCAAACAAATAATTTTAGATCTTACACTTTGTGCTCTGCAAAAGGAAGAAAAGATTGTTGTTGTGTATGGTCAGTAAAAGAAGAATAAGGCTGATAAAAATATTTCTTCTTCTACTGGATATCATATTTAAGAGTAACAGTTAAATATCTCTAATACTTATTTTGAGTCATTTGCTTTTGTTTTGGAGAGACATTTTAGGAATGAAGCAATTCCTGAGAGGGTGTGGTGTAACGGCGTGAGCTGGCGTCTTCGGAG
The DNA here is from genome assembly GCF_031143425.1 of Pleurodeles waltl. Lineage (NCBI taxonomy): Eukaryota > Metazoa > Chordata > Amphibia > Caudata > Salamandridae > Pleurodeles > Pleurodeles waltl. The sequence goes on along the minus strand of NC_090440.1, from coordinate 1,482,138,139 downwards.
CTGGGGGAACTAGTTTAGAATCTAAGCATCGGCTCAACATATTGTGATACTGGGCAAATCACTTAATCGCCCTGTGCCCACAAACAAGAGCCTTAAGATTTGCCAAGCTTTAACAAATCCTGGGTTTCCTTTTTCTTTTGCCTGAACGGTCCTTCCTTTTTATTTAATTAGCTATTACTTGCCTTTATTGAAGGTTCACTTAATTAGAACTTTGAGTGTTTGCATTACTTAATGTTCACCATTACCTTTGCTTTTTTCAGGATTACATTGCAATTATTGGATTCCTGTCACTAAAACATAAGTGGGAGGTTTTAAGTGTGAAACACATTATAAATCCCTAAACTATTCATGTATTTGTATTGATAATACTTGTTTTCAGACACATGACATTCCTAGAACACTAAAGGAACCATTAGAGTAAAGAAGGGAAGCAATTACCTTGAAGGGACACTTGAACACCATCTTTTTGGTTTCTCCACTCCCCCTTTCCTCTGGGTACTGTTTTCACTTAGAGGTTTAGTTGAATAATCTGCAGGGCTCTAGGTAGCATAGAGACTTGGCTTTTGGAATTTATTGGACAATTTTCAACACTGATTGTGCTCAGTTGTTACAGAATTACACACCTAAGTTTAATATTCATTGTCCAAGCGAGATGGAATCTCAGAACCCTTCTCTGACTGATGTTATTTCAGTAGGCCATCCTAATGAATGTGATGATCTGATTGCCCTGGTTGTGAGACTAGCTCACAGACTCGTTGAAAGAAAATCTGACCAAGGGAGTATTCAATCTAGCATATTTGGAACTTGAGAGAAAAAGATTAAAAATAAAGTGGCCGAGGGACCAGAACCTATGCAAATGGGTGGTGGGGTCTGTGGTCCACTTAATAATGAAGGAAGACAAAGGTGTAGAGACAAGAGACCATGCTAATATTGTGGGAAAGCAGAGCATTTTCTTAAAGATGCACTATGAAGCCTAAGGAAGGGTATGGGACTTTATTCTCAGCCTTCATATTGGTAGGAACCATGTAATCCCAGTAACTGTAGAGATATACAGGTCTTTTCTGATTTATGCAGTACTAGCTGTAATCTCTCATTCAACATTTTTACATATCTGTATGTTTAGAATGGGATATGAATAACAGCATTTAATTTGATCGAATAATTGGTTCTAGTGCCACTGATTATTTTATGGATGCATCCTTTGCCACAAACTGGGTATCCCTACTGTATTTAGGAGCAAGGTAGAGAATATTGTACAATAGATGGGAAAGAAATGTTGTCTGGGCCTGTAGATTCACAACCTACTCTGTTGAAGTTGAAAATAATTGAGGGACTTTAGGAATCAATTTGTTTTGATATAATAGCTGCCTTTCAAATTGAAACTTCGCGGTAGTTTGGTTCCATGTTCATCATCCATCTACAGATTGGGTTTCTTGTTCTGTAGCCTTCCTTTCTCTCCACTGCCAGCAAAACTGTTTACATGGAAACCTGTTTAGTTCAGGAGCAAATACAATATTCAGTGGGGAACAACAAATTGGTGGTTCCTGTGGAATATCATAGTTTTTTGGATAATTTTGATTAAGCAAGGCAAGTGTTTTACCACATCACAAAACGTTTGGTTGTTGGATTGGCCTGCAGCCTGGGACAAGGTTACCATGTACTCAGATGTACACCCTAACAAAGTTTGTTTAACAAAGTATTTGGATGGACTTTCAGAAATTGGGTTAATCCATCCACCCCATTCCACAATGTCATCTCCATTGTTTTTTCTCCCTCAAAAGGGATAAGAACTCTGGGCTAGCATAGACTACAGCTCTCTTAACCATGTTACTATTAAGAACATGTATCCCTTACCTTTAAATTAATCTCTGTTAGATCAAGTGTGTGAGAAAACAGGGCTGATTGCAGAGGGCCCCTAACTTTTTGCCCCCATTTTCCACTTTTTGCTGGTGTTTTCCTGACTCTGATGGTGCCCTGGGTACTGCTAACCAGTCCCAGGGCGTGTGCTCTGTGTAAAATGGATATGCAAATTAGGCTAATTATAATTGGCTAAGTTAACCTACCTATATGTCCCTACTATATGGTAGGGCATGTAGGTTTAGGGACCACAGCATAGGTGGTGCACCTATAGGTGCACTGCTGAGGTGCCCAGTGTCATTTTAAAGGCAGGCCTGCTTTGCTGGCTGCTTTTAAATTAAAGTTATATGCAAATTCGACTTTGGAAATAAAAGTAGTTCCAAAGTCTTAAACTACCTTATTTTTACATATAAGTCACCCCTAAGGTGTGCCCTATGTGCCCCTAGGGCTGGGTGCCATGTAACTATAAGCAGGGACTTTATAAAAATAGTTTTATAAGCCCTGGTGAGGTAAAAACAGCCAAATTCGTTTTTCCCTCATTATAGTAAATGGCCTTCATAGGCTAGAATGGGGAGACTTTATTTTAATTTTTAAAGTCTCCTTAAATGATGCACACCAAGAATTTGGTATCAAATTAATTGTTGTAATAAATCCCACAACTTCCAGTTGTGGGATTTAATATAACTTGTTCAGGTAAAGAGTTTTAAACTTTACCCGAAAAGTTGCCCATTTAAGCCCTGCATTGTTTTTGCTGCTGTGCTCTGATTGGCCAGCTCTAGTAGCTTGGCCAAGCTGCCTTGATGAGGTGTGAAGTGGCCTGGCTTCACACAAAGGAATGTGCCTGTGGGAGGGAATCTCCCCTCAGCAGATGGTGAGGCAGGAAGGGGGAGGGCTGCCAAACTGGTCTTCAAAGGCAGAGAAGGATATTTGGAGCAACCAGCAATACCCCCACATCCTGCAACCCCAGACAACTAGGTGCCCCCTTGATTAGATTAGGAGAGGGCAGGAGAGGGGTGTGTTTATGATTTTTAGCCACACCAGTGGGTGGGCTCAGCCAGATGTAACCTCCAAAAATCAGATTCAGCCATGATGGATTTTTAGAGAATGTTGCCTCCTGGGATTGATTTTTGCCACACTTCCCAGGAAGTGGTCATCACAGGGGGAAGGACCCTGCACCTGATTGGAGAACCAGGACCCCCCCTGCTTTTCACCCAGGAGCAAGGATAAAACTGGCAGACCTGCACCCACACCTCAGTTCCCTACCACATCCAACAAGGAAGAACAACAGAAGGAGAAGGACTGCCCTGCTGGACCCCTGGCCTGCACCTGGAACCTGCACTCAGAAGAACTGCACCAGCTGCACACTTGGGCTTCACCACAAGAAGGACTTTGCCTGGCTTCAACTGGTTCAAGGAGGGACTACAGGTGAATAATTGCTATCCAGAGTCCCCTGCACCAACTCCTGAAGAAAGCGACCAGCTGACCACTGTCCAATGGCCAAAAAGGAGTTTGCACCAGGTGCATTCTGGGAGTTGTAGTCCACACCCCCCAAGGACCATCTCAGAACTTCTGGACCCTTGGGGTGAGCTGTGGACCCCAAAAGAACCTTAAAAGGACATCTGGGAGAAGCCCCAGAAGTTTGGAGAAGTTTGGAAAACTTTTGTAAAAAAAGCTCCATAGAGGGACCGACCCGCCGCGGCAACTCTAGCCGGCTTGCCTCAACCGCGACCCGGCCTGATTTGCTGGTTCGTCCCGGTAAAGAAAATCTCAGAAAAAGAGACAAAAAAGTTGGCCGGGACATCTCAGCCAGTGTATCCGAGGAGGGCTCCATGGACGTCGGATCAAGATCCAGGTTTACCCCGGTCGAAGGATTTTCACCTCGAAAAAACAACTAAGTCCGAAGGTAAAAATCTCCACCGAGGATTCCAGCATCGCGTATCCGGAGAAGGGCTCCAGGAGGTCGGATTGGACTGGCAGGTTCGTCCCGCTGAAGAAAATCTTCGAAAAAAAGACTAAGGGGGTCATTCTGACCTCGGCGGTAAAAGGCGCTTACCGCCGGTCAGAAGACCGCCATAACACCGCCGCGGCTGCGGAAAGCCGCCTCGGTCATTCTGACCCACAACGGCCAAACCTCCAAAAATCCGAACTCCACTGCAGGCCGCAACATCAGCGGGCAGCGATAAACTGGAGATGACCAAACCTCCACCGTCACGCCAACAGAAAAACGCCCATGCCATTACGACCCACGAATCAACGCGGCGGGCTTTCCAACGCGGTATTCCATTGGCGGTATACACCGCCGCGGTCAAAATACACACACAGCACCAAAACACAGGCACATTGGACAATTACAAATACACACACCTGATACACATACACAACCCACTCCCACACAATCAATCAACTATAAAACACACCCCCACATCACCCACAAACCCCTACGACCACAATTACTGAGAGAAGGAGAGAGAGACACAGCAGACAATCCATAGCAATACACACTGAGGCACACTACACCATCACACACACCACATAGTAGCACAAAGCACCACACACCAACATACTCATCATCACATACACCACCCCACACCTCACCCACACCACCCCATGGCACCCCAAAGGCACCCACGCTTTTCGGACCAAGAACTCCGGGTCATGGTGGAGGAAATCCCAAGAGTGGAACCCCAGCTCTTCGGCTCACAGGTGCAGCACACCAGTATAGCTAGGAAGGCGGAGCTATGGCAGCGGATCGTGGACAGGGTCAACGCGGTGGGACAGCATCCCAGGAATAGGGAGGACATCCGCAAACGATGGAACGACCTACGGGGGAAGGTCCGATCGATGGTCTCCAGGCACAACATCGCGGTCCAGAAGACTGGCGGCGGACCCCCACCCACCCCTCCCGAATTTACATCATGGGAGCAAGAGGTCTTCAACATCCTGCATCCTCAGGGCCTCGCAGGAGTAGCCGGAGGAATGGACTCTGGTAAGTCCAATCTCAACTACTAGATCCCCCCCACCCCACCAGCATGCCAACCCACACCCCCACCCTCACCCCCAATCCCCCAGCACACATCCTCCCTGACAATGTCTCACCAGCACAACCCACCCATCCCAACACCAACTCCTGCATGCCAACACAATCCATGGACACCCATCACCCAAGCATGACCACCGCACTTACCCCCCCCCCCACTAACTACCCTCACAACACCTCCCTCAAGGGAATGCCTGCACTGGGGGACGAGGGCACCCATAACACGCACGCTATTGCACACACAGAAACAATAACCAAACTCTCTTACCCCATGCAGGACCCGAACGCCAAAACACCAGCCAGGAGGGTCCAGAAATGTCCATCCCACCCCCGGAACAGGCCCACAGTGAGGACAGCAGCTCTGTC